>NC_091578.1:2057362-2082362 GCF_042767895.1 Penaeus vannamei | reverse complement strand
TGCCTTCGCTCCTGCCGGTACGAGAGCCCCGCCCCCTCGAAAGCCCCGCCCCCTCGAAAGCGCCCTCTACCGGATGGAAGGGACGAACGGAGGTGTGAGTACCCGCGGCCGTTCATGCAGTCACGTGACCCGGGAACACGTGACAACCCGCTGGCAAGTCACGTGGGTGGAAGCGGCGCCGTGTTTAGACCCAAGATTTAGTCGGTCTCTCATCCTCGGGGGGATTTCTTCACGCTCGTCTGGACGGCCGCCAAGATCACGACGCGGCTTAAAACACATTTTTGTTACCAAGCTCGGTGTAGGTGTGACTTTTTTTCTTTTTTCTTTTCTTTTTTTGGACGGGGGGGAGGTGGGAGGGGGGGTTGGGCGTGGAGGGGGCACAGTGCCAAGTATGCCAGGAGGAGGAAGCGTCTGCCGTGGCCGTCTGCTCGTAAGAGATCTTAACTCTGCGTCTTTTATTCGGAAACCGCTCGACGTATAAGTTCTGCGTTTCCTAGAGCGAGTTCAGTGTCACGTGACCCGTTCGATGGCGCCTAAAGTTTGAATGAATTTTATTATGATTTTTTATTACTAATTTAGCTACTACTACTGTTCTTGCTACTACTGCTACCTGTACTACTATATTACGATGTTTTATTACTACTATAGTTACTACTACTGTTCTTGCTACTACTGCTACCTGTACTACTATTACTATCAATACTACTACTATGACTGCTACTACTATTGTTTCTTCGACTACTACTACTGTTCTTGCTACAATTGCTACCTGTGCTAATATTATTATCAATACTACTATGACTACTACTGCTATTGTTTCTTCGACTACTACTACTGTTCTTGCTACAACTGCTACCTGTACTACTATTACTATCAATACTACTAAGACTACTACTACTATTGTTTCTTCGACTACTACTACTATTACTTCTACAGCTGCTACTACTGCTACCATTAACTTATAAGCATTGTCGTCCTTGTTGTAACCTATTATAAGTACTATTACAAGTATCATTAATATTATCATTGTCAGTATCATCATTGCTGTTATCGATATTATCAATAATATTATCCTTATATCTATTATCATCATTATCAATAATATTATCATTATTAACATTATTATATTTATTTATTTATTATTTATCATTATATTTATTATCATCATTATTATCATTATATCTATTATCATCATTATTATCATTATATTTATGATCATCATTATCAATATTATCATTATTATATTATTATTATTATCATCATTACATTTATTATCATCATTATTATCAATAACATCATCGTCATGTTTATTATCATTATCATTATTATTATTTATCATTGCCAAAGCAACAGAGGTAGGGAACGAGTATATAAATCTTCTCACTCTATTAGTACTACGGTTCATTTCACTTTTTTTTTTTTTTTTTTTTTTTTTTTTTGAAAAGCCACGAATTTATCTTGGCTTTTGTTTCGGCGAGTTGCCATAAACCTACACGCTCTGTACATGTGCATGGGAAGGCGTACACATATTTATAACTATATCAATTACACACCCATACACACATAAATAAGTAAATAGATAAATATATATGCACATACATATTCGCACACACACACACACACACACACATATACACATATATATAATATATATTACACATATATGTATATATATATATATATATATATATATATATATATGTATATATATATATGTATATATATATGTATATATATATATATATATATTACACATATATGTATATATATATATATATATGTATATATATATGTATATATATATGTATATATATATATATATATATTACACATATATGTATATATATGTATATATATATATATATATATATATATATTTACACATATATGTATATATATATGTATGTATATATATATATGTATATATATATATATATATATATATATATATATATATATATATATATATATATATATATAGGTGCGTGTGTGTGAGTACGAGGGTGCGTGTATATACATGTACACATATGCCAAACACACAGACATACAAGCAATTATCATCCCAGATTCCATTCCTTTATCGGAATACGTCTTCTGAAACTGGAGAGACGTGTATATATGTGTAGACACGCTCAGTAGAGACGTGCGATCGACAGACTCCTTTCAGACGCACACAGCTGATGTCTTATAGATCTGACCTTTTGCGAGAAGCTAAAAATGTCTTAGCAGTCTGCCGTACCCGTCCTATCTGTGTTCCTACTACGTCTTTTCTGTATTTCTTGCTTTGGTTTTGAGTATCTGGATGGTTCTGTTCCTTTATTGGTTCCTCCTTCAAATTTCAAATAATCTCTGCATTGTCATTATCATTTTTTATCATTGCCGTCGTTATCATCGGCCATTTTTTCTGTTCTATATGAATGTCATGATTGTAAACGATATATGAACTACCATAAACTTTTATCACAATTACCATGTCCTGGAATCCCAGCTAACCACATCGAATCTGACGTCATTATCACCACCATCAATAATCCTCTCTATTCACAACATTACCATCATCATAATTCTCACTGTACACCCACAACATAAACACAAACCATGCGAATGCGATGATGGAGCCTAGACTTCGGTTTAAGTTGTCCCTAAACGTATCCGTTAACTTTAACAACATCTTGCTCTTCGCTTCAACTTTGCAATTCCTTTACTTGTATCACGATTTCGTATAAATTCTAACATCATTATACAGATAACTACTATCAACTTACACCAAACAACATGTCTATCAGCAGGCAACCAAACCGAAGATGGCGCCGCTACCTGACGAACACCAGACCACAAGCGTCGCCATGAGACCAGGCGTCGAAATCCCGGAGGAGGGGCAGGAGGAGAACAGGAAGGGCGTGGAGACAGACCCGTGTCTCGGGAAGGAGGGCGCGTCTAAGGAACCCAAGAAGAAGAAGGAGGAGGAGGAGAAGGAAGCTGGGAAGGAAGAGGAGGAGTATCCCATGTTGGAGATGCTAGCGCGAAGCATTCGCACGTCGGCGAAGGTACGGGAGGGGGGGGTGTACGTGTGTGTGTGTGTGTGTGTGTGTGTGTGTGTGTGTGTGTGTGTGTGTGTGTGTGTGTCTTTATCTTCCTGCGAAAGAGAAAGGGGGACAGCTAGCGTGTGTGTGTGTGTGTGTGTGTGTAGATATATAAATAGAAAGAAAAGAAAGGTAGATAAAGATATAGATGTCTCGATATATATATATATATATATATATATATATATATATATATAAATCCCTATATACATTTACATATTTGTTTTCATATGTTTTATCATATCCCCATGCACACGCACACACACACATATGTATATGTATAGATTTATATTATAAATGTATACATATATATAGAGATAAATTGATAGCTATAGATATATGTGTATATGTATGTGTATATGTATGTGTATGTGTGTGTGCGCGTGCGTGCGTGCGTGCATGTATGTATGTATGTATGTATGCATGTATGTATGTATGTATGTATGTATGTATGTATGTATGTATGTATGTATGTATGTATGTATGTATGTATGTATGTATGTATGTATGTATGTATGTATGCATGTATGTATGTATGTGTGTGTGTGCGTATGTATATATAGAATTTTTTTCCCATCTACTCGACATCTTTAATTTCCTTCACAAACCAAAAACGGAAGAGCCAAAGACAACTCCCTGTTGGAAACCGCCCGCCGCCCACAAATAGTTCGTTTCGCTCGCCAAGAAACTAATGACGACGAACGAAAAGAAAATGAGTCTAACTTGACCGCACGGAGGGTTCCTTCCCTTTAAATACCTCACTTCGGAGCGTCAGTCTCAAACCTCGTTTTTTTTTTCCTATTTGCTTTCTTAAATTAGCTTTTTTTCCCCTTCGTTCTATTCTCGGTTTGCTCGCACTGTATTTTACTCGGGTATTTATAACGTTTCCTTTATTACTAAGTGCATAGTTCGGTCTTCAAGTGGTTAACGCCAATTAAGTGATTTATGTCAACAAGGTTTACTTTTACGTAAAAAAGTTTTCGTTTTCGACTATTCATTGCGGTGATATGTTCTTTTAGCATTATGTAATTTTCAAAGAATAAATTTGTGAGTAATATTCACTTAAAAAAGTGAGAAGCAGAGAGAATGAGAATGAGAATGAGAATGAGAATGAGAATGAGAATGAGAATGAGAATGAGAATGAGAATGAGAATGAGAATGAGAATGAGAATGAGAATGAGAATGAGAATGAGAATGAGAATGAGAATGAGAATGAGAATGAGAATGAGAATGAGAATGAGAATGAGAATGAGAATGAGAATGAGAATGAGAATGAGAATGAGAATGAGAATGAGAATGAGAATGAGAATGAGAATGAGAAAGAGAAAGAGAAAGAGAAAGAGAGAGAGAGAGAGAGAGAGAGAGAGAGAGAGAGAGAGAGAGAGAGAGAAAGGAAAGAAAGAAAGAGAGAGAGAGAGAGAGAGAAAGAAAGAAAAAGAGAGAAAGAAAGTAAAAGAGAGAGAAATAAAGAAAGAGAGAGAGAGAGAGAGAGAAATAAATAAATAAATAAAGAGAGAGAGAGAGAGAGAGAGAGAGAGAGAGAGAGAGAGAGAGAGAGAGAGAGAGAGTTTCATTATTCTGAAAGGCAGAAGCTAAAGAAAACAGTGCCACCCAAATGCATATATGAGGATGCTATTCTTGTAATTTGCATCTGTCTCGGCACTTGAATTACAAGAGAAAAATATCAGTAAAACCAAATGGTAGGAGCAACCTTAATATTTGTTTATGAACTATTTATTTACTTACATACCCTTAGCCACACACAGCATATAAATACTATATATTGATAGATAACAAAAGTATAAACACACTGTATGTATATATGTTTATGAATTATTCACTTATTTACTTCGTTTCAATACATATCCTTAACCACACTCTGCATATAAATACTATATATTGATAAATAACAAAAATATAAACACACTGTATGTATGTGCAGACGCGAGTGCATGCCCGTGTGTACTCGCATACGTGCATACATACATACTCGTGCACGTGCGTGTGTTCGGCTCTTCCAAAAGGGGTTAACAGGCTAGTCGCTAACCACAGCTCTTCAGTCGGACAACAGCCGGTGATAAGGAAGGGCGCGGCTTCTCACACTCGGAGGATATCGCTATTTGAGGTTATACGACAATCCGTTAGCCCCTCCTGTTGTCACTGGGGGCTTTGGTGGGTGCGGGGCTTTTGTCGGGTTTGATGGACACGGGTTTTTCGGGTTAGATGGACATGGGGCTTTTGTCGGGTTTGGTGGACACGGGGCTTTTGTCGGGTTTGATGGGCACGGGGTATTTTTTCGGGTTTGGTGGGCACGGGGCTTTTGTCGGGTTTGGTGGGCACGGGGCTTTTGTCGGGTGTGATGGGCACGGGTTTTTTCGGGTTTGATGGACACGGGGCTTTTGTTGAGTTTGATGGGCACGGGGTATTTTTCCGGGTGTGATTCGGGATGTTTCGCGTCTTCGAATCATGACATTGGGGGAGACATGGTATGGAATGCGACTTCCTCAAATGGGTGTTCTCGGGCGTGGATTTCGAAGGCGGTTTTCTTATAAATCGTAAATGCATTTTTTGTTATAGATCACAAATACGTTTTTATCTTGTCAATCATTAATGCGTTTTTGTTATAAATCATAAATTCATTATGTTATAAATCATAAATGCGTTTGCGTTATACATCATCAATGCGTTTTTGTTATGAATTATACGGTTTCCTTATCAATCACAAATGCATTTTTTTTTTTTATGACATTTAAAGACGCGTCATGCCATGCACTAACGCCCCCAGCCTTAAAGGAAGCGGCCAGGCCTCCCCCAAGCCAGTGGCATGACGAAGCCTCAATCAGCAGCGTCCATCCCAGCGGCCAAGGACACCTAACGAGCTCTATGGACACAAGGGGCGGCAGAGGATACGCGAGCGGCGGGGCGGACGCAGAAGGAGGGAGGGTGGCAAGGAGGAGCGACTGGGAGAGGATGTGGCGGACGGACGCGGGAGGGCGCCGGCGGGGCAGGAGGACAGGTGTCTTCCTGGTTGGTGACGGCGTGGGTAACTCACCTGGCAGGATGAGGTCGTTAGGGCGTCGTCGGAGGGCATGGCGGGCTCTGGGAGGGCGGCGGGCGAGGGACAGTGTCCAGGCGAGCGGCCACGTGGTGTAGGGGCTGCGTGTCTGAACTGAGGGCGGTCACGTGTCGACTGAGCGACCTGGGGTGTGCACTCAACTTTCGCTCTTCGAGACCTTTTCGAAGCGTGTTTCACTCTCTGTCTCGAAAATCGATTCATTTTATGTTTCAGTCACGTGGGAATACCTTTGATTCTGACTTTGCGATAAACCCCTTTAGTTTACTTATAAGGCGAGGAAAAACTAAAAACAGGCTAAAAAGGGCTGATTTTGAACTATATCAACACCCAGAAAGTATATAAACGTTTCTAATTATTTCGTTAACGCATCACGTGTTTAATTCCCCGATAAAAAAGACTATGTGCCAACTGACGATAATAGTAAACTGAACTCCATCAGCTAATAACAGATATCAAAGCTTTGCAATATGGAAAGATATGCGTCGGTAATTACTTCAAAGTGGCATTAGAGGTAAATCCTTCCCACTGATCCAACACCCAAAAGGTATACGATTACACACGAATTATTAATTGCCATCATGATATCCTATCAAGCAGAGGAAAATTGTTAAGAAAGCCAAACAAAGTAAAATCCCCGTCACCTTTTAACTATCCCAGCCTATCCATTCTCTTCCACGAACGTCCTTCATTAAGATACATCAAGATCTTAAAAAAACACCAGTTACAGCGGGAAAATTACACCAATAATCCTCACTTCACGACTTCCTTCCAGGGCGACCTCGGAGACACAAGTGAAAGCGCCTGCTCTCCGACTCAAGCACCTTACGCCGACCACCAATCAGGATGCTGCTACAGTCCTTACCTCGGCCCTTATATACGACAGGTAACCCCCACTCTTCGTGTACCTTTGCCACTCACTCTCACCTCCCGTAGACGGCGAACAGAGGCGGTCTTGAAGCCCTCTGCCCCTCGCCAGAGACGGAACACGCTAAGTCACCTTTGAATCTCACCAGCCATGAGAGAATGCATGTGAATGATGATGATGATGATGATGATGAATAGGCAGGACGGAGGAGCCACCAGCTGTTGGCTCGTTTGGAGGTGAGTGGTTGTTTACATTTGGGGGCTGAGGGTTACGGTCGTTTCTCCCCTTTTTATCTGGTTGGTATTCCGTTGCGCATTCATCTATTTCTCTCTCATCACGTACTTATCTGTTCGTTTGTTTTTATTCGCTTTGGCGGATCTTCCCTATTCCATAACATTGTAAAATATGAAAACAAAGATGATCATGGACTATGTTCCCTGCAGCATTGTGATCGTAACTTTGTCATGCTCTCTGAAAAGAAGTATTTAAAACAATTAAATTAAACTGTTTATGAATCCGGTTTGCCATGTGCATTAAAGGCATTTTTCAGTATCTTTCGTGTTTTCGTTAGATATTCATGGAATAAAACCTAATGGTTGTTCATTCACAGTAGTGCTTTTACAAATAGATCTGATATTGAGCAATACTTGAAAACGAGGCATTGAAAGAAGCTATATAAACGAAAAGCTCTATTGTTAACACGCCAATCTGAACCAGGTGGCATTATCATTATCATTGCTTTGAAATAACTACAGGAACAGAACAGATTAAACGGAAATTAGTAGAAAAAATGTGTATTTTTCATATATTCTAATTTACTTGATACTTCAAGTAGTCTGCCTTTTTCATAGATTCGTTTCATTCATTTTATTCATTCCCTTATCCACTATTTTCGATCACTCATAGTAGCTTTAGGCATCTCAATTTCTGCACTGCCATAAGGAATAGATTTAGAAAGGTGGACTTTACACTGAGGGTAAGTGGATCATACTTAAGTACTGCAGGAGATTCGCATGACTGAGCATTTTGATCCTAGTATGCACCAAAACAGGGGCTATGTATTGCATTTTCCCCCCAAAATAACTCATGACCACAATAGCATTACACGTATTGCTTTAAACCCAAGTCATATAAAAAAATATAATGAATAAAAAACCGTAAAGCTTGTTGGTATATAGCAATCAAAGTAACCGATAGGATTCACTCGAGCAACTCATAACAACTCACTCTTTATATAGGTAACAATGGCAATAGTGGCGTGCCTGGCTGGGGTATCAGTGGGCATGATCCACGCATACCCTGCTGTGGCTCTGCCCCGCTGGGAGGAAATGGGTACGCCTCTACCCACTGTGCAGGCCACGTGGTTCGGTAAGTATTCTCTGTGGTTTAACTATGGACTAATTGAGGGAAAGGGGGATAGGGGTATCAGAAGGAGAGAGAGAGAGAGGAGGGAAGAAGAGAGAGAAGAGGGAAGGAAAGAGAGAGAGAGAAGAGGGAAGGAAAGAGAGAGAAGAGGGAAGGAAAGAGAGAGAAGAGGGAAGGAGAGAGAGAAGAGGGAAGGAGAGAGAGAGAAGAGGGAAGGAGAGAGAGAGAGAAGAGGGAATGAAAGAGAGATAAGAGGGAAGGAGAGAGAGAGAAGAGGGAAGGAGAGAGAGAGAAGAGGGAAGGAGAGAGAGAGAGAAGAGGGAAGGAGAGAGAGAGAGAAGAGGGAAGGAGAGAGAGCGAGAGGGAAAGAGAGCGAGAGAGAGAGAGAAGAGGGGGATGGGACAAACAGTCCGATAGATAGGCTGGTAGATACAGACGAGAATGTTTCAATATGCCAACATCTCTTACTTGCCTATATACTTTATATCCATTCCAGCACTTTAATCCTCTCTTTATTTCCTTCATTTCCACTCCAGCGTCGGCACCGATGGTCGTGAGTATGCTGGCCTGCGTCGGGTCCGGAGTCCTGGTGGAGAGTCTGGGAACGAGGAGGATCCTGCTCGTTTCCCTCCCCTTCCTCGCCCTCTCCTGGATCATGGTCGCCGTCGTCCATCACTTTTGGGTCCTGCTGGTTGCCAGGATCATCCAGGGTGCCGTCGGTGAGTCGTAGGAATCCTGTTGGTGGGGATACCTTAATAGGAAGCTACACCATTGCAAGAAGATGCATTGTGTCCGTTTTGTGGTGACCAAAGATGATTTGGTCTGTAAAGAATCAAGAACTTTGAATTACACTGCTCTCTGCTTTTTATGATTTAGAGATACTTGACAAAATATAAGGGAGGGACCTAGAGGTGAGATATTATTTCATTAAACTCTGCCACCTCTGAATTCTTCCCGATGGTAACGCTTTTGGCTCGTCCGTTCCAGCCGCCGTGTACATGGTGGTGATCACGGTGTACCCGGCGGAGGTGAGCGTCCCGCGCTGGAGGGGCATGACCATGTGCGTGTCGGAGGCCATGGTCATGCTGGGCGTGTTCATCACGTACCTGGCCGGCCTCGTCCTCCAGCCCTCGCCCCTGGCCTACATGATCGCCGCGTCGCTCGTCCCGCAGGCCGTGTGCTTCTACTTCCTCCGCGAAGCCCCCCTGTGGCTGGCCAGGCAGGACCGCGACGAGGAGACGGCCGCCTCCCTGGCCTGCCTCAGGGGCCCGTACGCCGACATCACGACGGAGCTGGAGCAAATTAAGTCTTCGGTGCTCACGGAGAGAATACAGAAGCCCACCGCGTCCGAGCAGCTTCTGCTCCTCAAGAAGCCGACCTACCTGAAGCCCCTGATCCTGTCCGTCCTCGTGCTGCTGTTCAAGGAGCTGACGGGGCAGTACGCCGCCATGGCCTACACCGTCCAGATCTTCAAGATGGCCGGCTCGTCGCTCGACCCCTACCTGTGCACCGTGGTCATGGGCGCGGCGCGCTTCCTCCCCTGCTTTATGTCGTGGCTCCTGATCGAGCGCCTCCCGCGACGCCTCCTGCTGTCGTCCTGCATGACGCTGGCGTCCTTTGCCCTGGCGACGCTGGGGGCCTTCCTGTGGTTCTGGTCCCTGAAGGAGGAGCCCCTGCCGGAGTCCATGGGCTGGATCCCGCTCGCCTGCCTGCTGGTGTTCACCCTCGCCTTCGGGTCTGGCGTCGGCACCACCTCGTGGACGCTGGTGGCGGAGCTCCTCCCGTCGCAGGTGCGCAACGTCGGCGCGGGGATCATCAACACGTCGTTCAGCCTGTTCCTGTTCCTGGTGGGCCTCACGTTCCCCTTCATGGTGGAGCTCATGACCATCGGCGGCGTGTTCATCGTGTACTCCGGCTGCTCGCTCATGGGCGCGCTCTTCGTGGTCACGTGCTTGCCCGAGACCAGGGGCAGGACCTTCGCCGAGATCCAGAGGTCCCTCGACTCGCACACGTCGAGCGCCATTTAGGCCGCCCTTCCTGCCCTTCACCGCGATCGTCGTGGCTGCAGAAAGATGAGGCCTTGTCGGAGGCTCGAGTTTGGACACTCATTTCTCTATGTCTGCGATAATTTCAGGTGAAAAAGAACAAGTATATATATATATATGTTGATAGGTTTGGTTACAATAGCTTTAACATAGTTATCAGCCCGAGCTCATTCCACAATCACCCAATATTTATCTGAGATATTATAGCATAATCGCTTTGATAGCATAGCGATTACTGGTATAAGAAAAATCACTATTTTTCTCATAACTCACATCTCGATTCCTCGTCCAAATATTAGCCTTGTCCTTGGCTTTTCCTTTAGGAAAATCTGGAACTGACATTGATTCCGTCTTGGATGAAACAGCCGCGGTTGGAAAGGACAAGAAAATACGATTTTTTCGAAACCTTATCTGTCTTAGATTTCCTTTTTAGGTGGATCTACTGTATCGAAAAAATGGGTAATTATGTAAAGTTTTCAACTTAGTAGGAATCCATTGTTCCTCTCGATAATTTCTTATTTGTTGTCGTTTCTTATCATGGATATTCTTATCATCATTATTTCACATAAGTGGCTGTTTGTCCATTGATTTAATTCTCTTAATTCTACGCTACTGGAGATGCGTACACGTTGTGATACGTAAGTGTATGTACACTACAAACACAAACGCACACACACACACACACACACACACACACACACACACACACACACACACACACACACACACACACACACACACACACACACACACACACACACACAAACAAACAAACAAAGGAACACGAGCACTGAATCCTACCACAAAAAAGGCCTTAAAGTGTAAAGTGGGCAAAGGACGACCACTTACTTACAAAGTAATGGTAGCATTGTTCTTCCTGTTGTTGTTAGTTGATCCCCAAATAGCAGGGCGTAGTCTGGTGTCTCAGAGCTGCAGCTGGACGACAGGGACTGGGTGTCTGTGTGTATATTGTATACTGCTGAGCGATTCACATATGTGCCTATTTTTTTCAAGTTAGTGTTAGTAAAATGATAAGAATCGATGAGTAAAGAATAGATATGTGTCCAAGAGACGGAGCGAAGGTCAGAGCTGTTCCTTGGGCTTTGTTCCCAAAGGGAGGGAAGTTTTTTGTCAAGCGCACCTACAGGAGCAACGGATTTTGTATGTCTGTGTTGTCGTGAGTATTACAATTTACAAACATACACACATATATATATAAAGATATATATATATATATATATATATATATATATATATATATATATATATATATATATATATATATATATATATATATATACATAAACCTATGCACATAAAAATATATATGTATATATACATATATATATATATGTATATATATATATATATATATATGTGTGTGTGTGTGTGTGTGTGTGTATGTATGTATGTATGTATGTGTATATATATCGTGTGTGTGTCGATGTGTGTGTGTGTGTGTGTATCTCTGTTTTTGTGCGTATGTGTGTGCGCTTGAGGATACACACTGATTGGACTATAACTTTGGCTGGCCGAAGAATTGGTTTCCATAGTCGAACATTAACATAGACAATACTGTAAAATGTTGGTCTTTGGACGGCAATATCCCACTCTGGCTTTAGGTAAGGGAATAGCGTAGAGATAAAGAAAAGCGTATATTTTTCTCTGTTTGAACGTGAGCTAATGAGTGTTGAGTGTCGATGCAGAGTACTAACAGCAATAATAATAATTTTAGTAATACACAGAAACTCCAACGGACGTGAGAGAGTACCGAAGAAAAATGGGAAGGTGTTGATAAAGAGACGAAAGTCCTTGTTTTAGTGCTTGTCTCAAGGGTACTCGAGAAAGGGAGATTGTTAACGAAAGGAAATGAAAATCCCTGCTTTAGTTCTAGTCTCAAAGTGACTTCCACTACTACAGTTACGAGATGACGCCTATGCTGCAGCCACATGATGACCACATCCTATAATTTGTGTAAAGAAGCGCTGAATGGTATCATGGACGACAGTACGGTCATTATACCAAACGAGATAAGTGTATGCTTCCTGACTGTGATTTCAAAAATGTGTGTTGGTATCTTCTAACAGCTGACTGTGACGCTAACAGCTGACTGCGGTGACGTGCGAATGTGTTGTTTGTTTTGGCTGTGTCCGCGCTGCCGAAAGGAAAGTATATATACTATTGTGATTTAGAAGAAAAAAAACTTAGTAGGTTGTTTTGATGTAAGAATTCACGTCCAGAAGGATTATTTTGATAAGCAAAACGGAGCACTTGAAGAACACAGTTATGAATGTCACTGACTGATAAGATGCTGATAAGAAGTATAGCCCATTCGCTTGTGTCTCTCTGTGGCGCATGCGTGGGAGAGATGACGGAAAAGAAGGAGAAAAAGGGGAGGTAAATGTGAACAAGAAATCTAATTTGAAGTGCCAGCGATACATGAAAATTATGTAAAGGTTAGTGGCAATGGTGAGAGAAATAGGAAGTGAAATATATATGTAATTATATACTTTGTATGCAGTACACATTATATATATGCAGCTTATATAGATACATATATGTTTACATGTATTATATATATATATATATATATATATATATATATATATATATATATTACATATATATATATATGTATATCTCTATGTATACATACGTATGTATATATATATATATATATATATATATATATATATATATATATATATATATATATATATATACATACGCATGTACACATATATATATAAATATATATACATATATATGCAATATGGAGCAATAATAATAAGTGTCACAAAGTAAAAAAAAGGAAAAAGACGAAAAAGAATAAAAAACAATTGAGTTATACCGAAAAACAGAAAATGCATTCACCAAAATAGCTCTATAAGAAGACCATTATCTCCCACCAAACCAAATATTTTCGTCTTTTTCCTTTTTCATTCGATCGGCAAGCACTTTAAACTCGTAGTAATCGCGAGGAGTACCATTACACCAACGTCCTAGACATTCCAAAAAAAAACAAAACGAAAACAAAAGAAAACATTGTAATTGTGATCTTGTGAGCTCTGTTTGATAGTGTAAGAACATGAGCGGCCATGTTTTGAAGCTCATTCGACATACTCACTATATTTTGGGAGCTTTTTACTTGTAGTCTTAAGGGTCTTTGGGGGAGGGGGGTGAATAAACTTATTTCAGCTCATTTTTTTTTTTGTCTTTCTATATCCTGAAATGTGTAAATGAGGCTACTTTTTAAAGACGGGGTTTGAGTGTGTGTGAGTGTGTACGTGTGTGTGTGTGTCTTTGTGCGTATGTGTGTGTGTGTGTCTGTCTTTGTGCGTATGTGTGTGTGTGTGTGCGCTTGAGGATACACAATGATTGGACTTTAACTTTATGAAAACAATCAAAAGAAGGCAAAATAGAAATAAAAACGCGAAGCAGAAACAAAAGAATGACAAAATGCGCAATTTATTCTGTAGATATTCATATGAGAATGAAACAATGAGGTGATATCTGCAAAGATCAGTAGCAGGCATATTCAAATTAGGAAATCTTGTTCAATAAACCATTGAATCAAGTAAATATCAATTCAAGATAGCAATTAATTAAACACTGTCTTCGTTATAAAATACGAACTGCAACGTTGCATGTCAGTGAGTAAACATTTTTTCTATAGTTCACGAACAAGCTATATTTTTATTTGAATATAATGATCAGTTTCACTTACTGCCACCTCTTCAGGTTCTTTCCATTTAACCTTTCCATCTGTATCATTTATTTATTTCATTATATAGTAGTTACATAGATTTGTAGTAAAAACGATAAAAAGTGAACATTCACCAAAATATCATGATATTGAAGTCAGAACTGGCATAGAAAACCTAGGTGTTTGCAGCCTGCAGAAATGTTACTGTACAAGTGCCCTCGCCGCTGCCATCATGATGAAATAAAGGTGCCAGACGTAAAAAGGTCAGATTGTTACGTCAAACACAAACCGACATTGTGAAAGAACGTTTTTTATATTTATACGAAAACGTTCGACACACACACACACACGTCTTTTATTTATTTTATTATTTTTTTTTATTAGTCAGTACCTATAAAAATATCTAACCGCTGACTGACAGATGAAAAAAAAATAATATAGTATGTGAAAAATACACCAAACATATATCCATACATAGACAGTTGTTAATACCAAAAAAAAAAGAATATATATATATATATATATATATATATATATATATACCAAACATATATCCATACATAGACAGTTGTTAATACCAAAAAAAGAATATATATATATATATATATATATCCAATGGTTGGCAAAAGAAATAATATCCTATAGAGTGTGACACCCCTACACCATACGCCCCCCCACACAAGCCAGACAGCGGAAGACCCAAACCCCCACGTCTAGCCACCCATACAAAACGAACGAAACCCCTTCCCACAATGCTTCGTCACCTGTCTCTCTCGCAGCTGTGGCACGTCACCAGGCACTCAGGACGTGGCCTTATCACGTGGAATGAATCTTATCCTGACCAGCAACCCGCATGTTGGACGACAAGGAGCGCCGGAGGTGTTTGATGCAAGGGGGTCGTGTGGCGGGAAGGCGTGGAGGGTCGAGGGCTTCCATGCGCTGCTGGGAGGTTGTGTATGTGCGAATATAGTGTTTACGTGTACGTGTCCAGACATATACACATACATCTCTATACCTACAACCACATGTGTGTGTGTGTGTATACACAAACACACACATTGCAACAGGAACAACGAAGGGAAGGACAAGAAAACACACGAATATGCCAATGTTTTCTTGCCCTTCCCTTCGTTGTTCCTGTTGCAATCTGTTCGTCATGAATTCCACACAAAAACACACACAAATATATTTATACATACACACACACACACACACACACACACACGGGGGGGGGTGTATACATATATACATACATACATATATATATATATATATATATATATATATTGTGTGTGTGTGTATATATACTGTATATATTATATATCATACATATCATATATATGAATGTATATAGTATGTATATATACACATATATATGCTATAATATAATATATATTTGTGTGTGTGTGTGTGTATGTATATATATATATATATATATATATATATATATATATATATATATATATATATATATGTGTGTGTGTGTGTGTGTGTGTGTGTGTGTGTGTGTGTGTGTGTGAGTGTGTGTGTGTGTGTATACATACACATATATTTGTGTGTATATGTATATTCAATAGAAATGAAGTCTCAACTGCACAAATAATAATCATAAATACTTCAAATATCTTTTTTTTCTTTTTCTTATTCTTAACTAGATATTGCATTCTATATCCTATTTTCCAAGCGTGTTCATCTTTACAGGGGAATTCTCTGGAGAGTATCCGTGACGTCATCATTGTTTACATGTGCGAGTCTTCCGAAGACGCCATTTTTGCCGCTGAAATCTAGCGGTTCGGCGCTGATTCTGTTCGCCCTTGTGACCGGGTCAACAAATCGCCGACAGGGTAGCTTTATACGAGTGAAGACGAGTTCCCAGAGTCCGATATTCTCGGGCTTTGGGGCTACGGGCGGCGTTTTGGGGAAACCATCATCAGGCGGCGTCACAGAATGCGAGCCTGCGGGCGGTGCTGAGGGAAGAGCAGTCTCAGGTGGTGGTAAAAATACATGGGAGCGGCGGCGATGAAGGCAAAATCATTTTTAGGCGGCAGTCAGTCTAGTTAGGTGATTCACAGACTGCAAATTGATACTATGAACAGACAATTGAATGCAGAATACAGGAAAGATAACTTCATTGTATAATTTAATGAGTCGAGAAAAAAATATTTACCACAAAAAAAGGGTATTAATTACCTATTTTTTCAATCCTGACAAACCCTAACACCCGAGTCTTGGTCGTGGCTTTGGGGAAAAGAGGCTGAGAAAGGACACAGCGGACAAGGTGATGATTCGGAGGAGCACTGGGTGGCGAGCGAGTCCATGGCGCGACTGGCCAGCGGGATGGTGGTGTTTCCTGCATGGTTGTGGTTGCGTGGATGAACCAGCATGGCATGGGACTCTCCGCAATGTAGGAGTGTGTTGGAGCTCACATCCTTGGTGAACTGTGGTCCAGTCAACGTACTTCGGATGTCTGCACAGCTTTGGTGGCAACATGTGAGAGAGGTGATGATGGGTCAGCAGCAGGTGTTGAAAATAGCGTGACACATACCTATATATATAGATAGATACATACATACATACATACATACATACATACATACATACATACATACATACATACATACATACATATATAGATAGATGGTTGTAGATATATACATATATATGCGGATCATTGCGAAGTATACTGTGTTATACATACTAGATAAAAATATTAAAAAAGATAATTACTTACTTATGCTGAGGATATGGATAAACATACGGAAGTCAATATATCTTGATTTACAGATGCAGACCAGTTGTTGAGATCTGAGCGGATGCAGATAGTAATTTACGGATGAATCAACAATACATGGAGTCGGTTATCCTCCTTAATTAAAATCATCAGCTTTTTGTAAACTGCGACATGACGCTGCTCGAAGCTGACTGGCTGAGCCGAGTCAAATTTCAGATTATTGGAACGAAAGGAAAAACTTCCCCAACCCACAAGACTGAAAAGAACCCCTTAAAAGAATCGAGGTTTATTTAATTTTAAAAATCAGCCTTTTACATATCACGTACGAAAAAAAACGCCAAAAAACACAGGTACTGAGAGAAAATTACTAAAACACGTATTTAAAAGAGTATAACTATACCCTGTCTCCATCGATACATCGCGCCATTGTTATGATGGTTGTTGTTTACCTGAAAGTGATACACCCTTCAAGAAACGCTGTAACCTCGCCCAAGATAAAATTAAAGCACATTAGTTCAGGTACTTAGTGTAATGCAAATTCGTAATGAATTGCAGACAAATACTATAACTTTTACACTCGTACCGATAATTTTGACACCAGCCACCCTATCGGCTTTGCGCAACGTCGGAGTGCGAGGGACTATAGGAAAGGAAATTCTGTGAGTACATAGTTGCCTGCGAGGATAGAAAAGATAGGTACGTACGGCTGCGAGTGAAATGGTCCTTGCATGCTACAAGTGCTATATACGGCTCCTACATACGCGAAATATACGACCTATATATTTGTTTCCTTACTGTCTGCTACGCTTTTTAATAAATCTTATTGGAGTGTATAAAAGATATCCAACAGGGAAGCTGTGCTGTTTCCTGGGTATCGGGTGCAGTAGACTAACGTGAATTCAGGGAGAGAGAGTAAGGGAGAGGAGAGAGAGGGAGAGAGTGAGAATGAGAAAGGGAAAGAGAGAATAGGATACGGGGGACTAGAGAGAAGAGGGTAGATTATAAAGATGGAGAGAGGCAAGTGAGTGTGGGTGAAAGGGGAGAGGAAAGAGGAAACACACAGAGAGGAATGAGCGAGGAAGAAGGAAGAGATATAATGTAAGGAAAGAGTAAGAACTAAGAGTAACTGCGTGTAAAAGAGAGAGAAAGGGGTGCCTCAAAGAAGAGAAGGGAGAATGCAAAAATAAAGTAGGAGAGAGAGTACAAACACACATACACATATATGTATATATATATATATATATATATATATATATATATATATATATATATATATATATATATATATACACATGCATACATACATACATACACATAGGCCTACAAATACATTTTATGTACAGTACATTTCAACACAAACAAGCATATTCGGTTATTTGTTCATTCGTTGAAAAACTCGACGAGTTCGAAATGTCACGATTTAATTTCATTTCTTGCTGTGGCCGCTCCCTTTTCACACACACACACACACACACACACACACACACACACACACACACGCACACACACACAGATATTGGAAGTGTGTTCTGGGAATATCCCGCTGGCCTCTTCGGTTTTCTTTCCAGTTCCGAACAATTCCTGCTCGACAGAACTGGTCCAAGGAGGAAACCAGGAATTTCTCGTCTCTTGGGAATTTTTTTTACTGAGATCTCATAGATTCTTTATCCCCCAACCATATGGGTAGAAATCAAATATTGTCTCGTGCAGTAAATTCACGCAGCCATAGTGAAATGAAAGTAGTTCACTCTCAATATATGGGCTGCAGTGGTACAGATTTTAAGAGTTTCATTGTGAGCAAAGTCCAACATTTTGAGAATTGTGTTTTACCGGCCTTAGATACTTAGATATTTCAGCTGTGAAAAAGCATTCGATCAAAGCGGCAGAGGCGTTGAACGCTCTTGACTACATGGTAGGTGAGAAAGAACGCAAAATATCGATGTAGCCTTCAGCTGTTTGGCGCGAATCACCCACTTAAGTTAATATCGACCTTAGAACTTCACATCTTTGGAAAAAAGGAAAAATATGGAAACTTCTCTGAATGTTTAATCTTCTTTGGGTTATATTATACACGAACTTGTTCACATAGAGCTTAAATCTGTGCCAGGTTGTCCACCCAACATATCGAACAGCAAAATGTGCATTCATCCTCATATTAATAACGATGTTTTTCTTTACAATAGGAAAAAGAGTCACTGTCTACAGCCTTTAGAGTATGCCATGCTTCCAAGTTTTATGGTAAGCTTTGTCGAGGTCAAAGAATATTGCTAACATGTGTCGTTGTAAAGTTCTCTTCTGCAGATTCCATCCATACATTAGCACCTGTCGTTGATTTGAGTGTTAAGTATTTATATTTTCATGTAGATTTTTCTTTCTTAAAAGTAAGTCGAAGCTGACCTTTTTCCATCAGTTATCAAGGAACAAATACATAGCGCGTGTGGGAGAGCAGACAGACACAGCAGGAGACACAGACACACACCCATGTAGGGTAAACAGATAACAAGAGTACAAATCACGTCACGTATTGAGCCGTTTATTGCTACATCACGTACACCAGTTGCCTAACATCTGCAGGAACATTTGCCGTGAGTTTCGAATTACTTCTCGAGCAGGATTTGAAGCAGGCCGAGCAGTTAGCGCTGGCGATAAACCAGATACCGAACTGGTTAGTGAAGCAGATGCTGAAGCAGGATCTGGGGCTTGTCTTGCAGCCACTACTTCGGGACCATCTTGTGTGGGGTTGCAGTGTGTCCCATTCCTCCAACATTCTCCAACGTGGATCTTGCAGAGTGTGACTCCGATGAGCGGGTTGTCTGTGGTTGTTCAGCAATGAGGCTTCATATATGTAGAAAAGGTATGAGTGAGAATGAATATCTTCACAATACAAGAGATGTATTTGACCGGTTTCGAATATATCTTCATCACAAATACAATGCAAGAAATGTATCTGACCGGTTTCGAATATATCTTCATCACAAATACAATACAAGAGATGTATTTGACCGGTTTCGAATATATCTTCATCACAAATACAATGCAAGAAATGTATTTGACCGGTTTCGAATATATCTTCATCACAAATACAATGCAAGAAATGTATCTGACCGGTTTCGAATATATCTTCATCACAAATACAATGCAAGAAATGTATTTGACCGGTTTCGAATATATCTTCATCACAAATACAATACAAGAGATGTATTTGACCGGTTTCGAATATATCTTTATCACAAATACAATACAAGAGATGTATTTGACCGGTTTCGAATATATCTTTATCACAAATACAATACAAGGAATGTATTTGACCGGTTTCGAATATATCTTCGTCAGAAATACATTTATTTCTGCGAAGATATAATCGAAACCGGTTAAATACATCTCTTGTATTGTGAAGATATTAATTCTCATTCATACCTTTTCTACATTTGTCAACATGAATCGAGACTTAATATTCTGTATAACCCAGTTTCCAAAGTGCTCGTTATTCGCTGTTCATTGTTCAATAATTTACATCATCCTCCAATCATTAACTATTCATAATTAATTATATTTGTTCAATTTTCACTGATCAGATTCTTCCATTACATACAAAGTTCTTAATCGTTACATTATTCATCTTTTATTGTTTACTCTTCCATGTCATTCATACTTTTTCCAACACATTCTCCGTTGAATGACCATAACAAAAAATAGAAGAACACCCAGAATGAATTTTCAGGACACGTAAAACTTCCTATCGCCCATGTAACAGAATTGAAATATACTTGTCTCTTCAATCCAGTCACAAAGAATTGTTAAGTGCTGAAATGAAATAAAAGAAATGAAGCTGAGAATGTAAGGGTTGATGCATATGTAAGCGTTGATACATATATATAGAATAGAAATAAGAAAATATATTAGAAATGTCCCCAGGAAGAATAGGGCGTGAGAGATGAATAGTAAGAACACTCCCAGGTGGTGTCGCATTGCTATAAACTTTAGTAACTCTTCTTTAGTCTATAGAGGATACTATGCCTTGAGAGAAAGAGAAGTGGTGCAGAAGGGAAGTTCAGAAATAAAAAGACAGAATGGAAATATAATGTTAGGATAGCAACGGATTTATATTTCAATAGTTACCCCGTAAGTTAGTTTGTTTTCTTTGATTATATTACGTTCTTTCAAGCAATATATTGAGGGGTAACTCATAAAAAGTGTATGGTTCCTTGATACATATATATATATATATATATATATATATATATATATATATATATATATATATATATACATACATATATACATATATGTGTGTGTGTGTGTGTGTGTGTGTGTGTGTGTGTGTGTGTGTGTGTGGCGGTGTGTGTGTGTGGCGGTGTGTGTGTGTGGCGTTGTGTGTGAATGGCGGTGTGTGTGTGTGGCGGTGTGTGTGTGTGTGTGTGTGTGTGTGTGTGTGTGTGTGTGTGTGTGTGTGTGTGTTTGTGTGTGTGTGTGTGTGAGTGTGTGTGTATGTGTGTTTTAATACATATATGCATTTACCAGCTGTTTCGGCTATGGCGTTATTATATCATGATGTCAGTCAGAATATTTTGTATAATCCACCAAAGGCTACGATCTGGACAATAGGAAATAAGAAACTTACCAAATTAAATACATATTTCTCCTTTACATGCCAACCAACAGGTTGAAGTAATGATGATGATAATAGTAATGATGATTATGATAATCATAATAATGATAATGATAATAATAGTAATGAATATGATAGCAATAACAAAGAGAAAAATAGTAATAGTAATGTTAACAGTTTTGATGATGATGATGATAATAATAAGAACAATAACAATAAAATGACTGTAACACTAACAATATTATAATAAAATAAAACATTACAGTAATAATGATAATGATAACGACAGCAACAATGACATTAACATCAATAAGGATAATAAGGGTATTGATATTAAAAGTGATGATAATAATAAAACTATAATAATAACAATAATGACAGTAATAAGTAATAAGAATTATGATAATATGATAATAATGATAACAATGATAATAATAGTAATAATAATGATAATGATATTAATGATAACAATAGTGATAAGGATAATGATAATGATAAAAATAATAATGATAATACTAGTAACAATAATAATGGTAATGATTATAACAATATTGGTAATAATAATGATAATAATATTGATGATGATAACGATAATGACAATGATGATAATGAAAATGATAATAGCAATGATGATGATAATAACAATGATAATAATAGTAACAGTAATAATGATAATAACGATAATAATAATAATGATAATGATAGTAATAATAATAATAATAATAATAATAATAATAATAATAATAATAATAATGGCCACAACCGCAAATAGAAATAAGGATAAAGATAATAATAATAACAATAACAATGATAATAACTACCAATATAAGAATAATTATGATAACAATAAAGATGATAATTATCATAATGATAACAGTAATAATAATGATAATAATAGTAATAGTAATAATGATAATAGTAATGATGATGATAATAGAAATAATAATAATAACAATAACAATACGAATAATGACAATAATAATCATGATCATAACAATAATAACAATAATGATATCGATAATGATGATGATTATCATGATAACAGTAATAATGATAATAGTAATGATGATAATGATGATAAGCAAGATCATAACAATAATAACAACAATGATGATATCAATAAAGATAATGAAAATATCCATGATGTTTTTCAACATACCACCCTTTCATGGTCTCTTCACCCTTAACCCTGTGTGTGCCCTTCGTATTAAGGTTTTGAGACCCTTGAATCACCCTTCGGTATCTAGGGGTGTCATGTCATCACTTGCCATCTGTTGGTGATGTCACTGTACTCTAGCATTCCATACATATTCTAAATGACACGGTGTTTCTCTCTCGTCTTACTTCTATATTCCATGTTTATGTTTTTCTTTTTTTCTCTCTATTTTCTTTTCGTTTTGAATGTATAATCAAACCAAATTTTCATTCATTTTGTTTTATTTCATTTCGAATCGAATTTATCGTCTTACTTCTAAATTCCATGTTTTTTCTTTTTTTCTCTATTTTCTTTTCGTTTTGAATGCATAATCAAACCAAAATTTCCTTCATTTTGTTTTATTCCATTTCGAATCAATTTTTTTTTTTTTTTTTTTTTGGTATACGTCCAGTTTTGCTACTAGTGGATTTATTGTGAAAGTGTAGTGGAATGTAATACGGTTGTGTGGATCCTCTAGATGAATTCCGTCTTGCGCGTGGATGCTGAATGACACACCCAGAAATGATGTTTATTAATCAGTTAGTCAAGCAGGTGTTCTTGGCTTACCTCAGAGTCGGACTTGGAGCTCAGGAAAAGGCTTGGAATCCATGTTAAAGATGCTCATACTGTAAGGAAATTTTACGACAGGGAAACAAGGGAAAACGAAGAAAAAGGCATTGGGTATTGTAATGGTATAAAGAAGGAGAAGGAGAAAGAAAAGAAAAAGAAGAAGAAAAAAAAAAAAAGACAAATATGTAGGTGACTGATATTTTTGGATAGGTAAAAAAATCCAGGTAACAAAAAGAGAATTAATCAAAAAACTGTACGTCACTCGGTATATTTCTTAATCTTAAATGATTAATAACACTCTTTGTTAGAATGCTATTTAAAGGAAAATACAATAAAGACGACAGGTGACCGTAGAAATCCCTCCACCTGTCCAATTTTAAAAGACAGTTGGCGAAACTAAAGGTTAGGTTGCAAAACAATAAAACTTCACGTGAAGGAAAACCAATATATTTTTTTACTTTTTTCTTTCTTTTTCTTTTTTTAAAATTCCCGAAGTGGCCAAAATTAAGTCTCGGATATTAGTCAGCAACTATAGTAATGATATATGGACGGTTTGCTAAAATTGTACCAGGCTCGACCCAATGAATATTCGTATAAACAGACATCTCCATACACAGAAATAAAGGCATATCTATCGATCTATCAAATATATATAAACATTTATTTTTCTATCTGCACGGTAGATGTGCATGTCTAGACTGATAGACATGAATTTATTTATGTTTATGTGCATGTCTGTGTAAGGGAAGTCTATTATGTCGGGCCTGGCACAATTGTAACAAACCGGGCGAATGTCAGTAATAATGAGAATTACAATATCGATAAAAAAAGCATTAAACGGCAATATGTGTCGGTTCTACTGATAATGACGATACGATAATTATGTTGGTAATGACAATTGAAAAATAAGAGATAATACCACTACTACTGCTACTCTTACTACTAAAAAAGTAATAATAACAATGATTATAATAATGATAACAGCACTAAAACTATAAAAATAGCAAAAAGGACACTAAAATAGGAATATCATAAAATGTTACAAATAAAATATTTTTGGACACTACTGATTACACTCGCTAGTTCCATTGCCCTCCCGATAGATTTTAGATTTTAGTCCCCAGATGGACCAGCGGTATCTATCTGGATATATGGAAAATTTATATATATATATATATATATATATATATATATATATATATGTATATATATGTGTGTGTGTGTGTGTGTGTGTGTGTGTGTGTGTGTGTGTGTGTGTGTGTGTGTGTGTGTGTGTGTGTATACGTGTGTTTGTATATATATATATATATATATATATATATATATATATATATATACATACACACACACACTCATATATGTATATATGTATATATATATATATATATATATATATATATATATATATATATATATACATACACACACACACTCATATATGTATATATGTATATATATATATATATATATATATATATATATATATATATATATATATATATATATATACACACACACACTCATATATGTATATATATATATATATATATATATATATATATATATATATACATACACACACACTCATATATGTATATATGTATATATATATATATATATATATATATATATATATATATATAAGTGTATGTATATGTATATGTATAAGTGTATGTATATGTATATGTATATGTATATGTATATATATATAAATATATATATATATATGTTTGTATAAGTATATATATATATATA
>NC_091578.1:2027362-2047362 GCF_042767895.1 Penaeus vannamei | reverse complement strand
ACCTAAATTTATTCTTAATTGGTTAAAAACTGGCCAACAGACGTCAAACTACCTTGGATTACCATTTTGCATTGTTCATTTTCATTTTCGTATTTTGTGTCTGAATGCTTTGACCCATAATTGTTACTGCAGTAGGTGGTAGTTATAACCTAAAAGATGTTGAAAATTTTCTTACATTATCGTACATGAAGCTCACAGCATCTCGAGGAACCGCGCTAGTCTTCGAGGCGCTCTTGCCATATTGTATATATTATCGTATAAAAATAAATTTTCTCTCGTTTATTTGATACAACAAATCATCCTTCAGACACCTCTAAAACATGAAGAAATAAACATCAATAACACGTGGGAATATATTTTCATACTGAAAGTGTTATGTTAAAATCCTCGGAAATGAAATTTTCCCTCGTATAGGGCAGGCATCGTCTGTGTATATGTATGTGTGTACGTTTGTATGTGTGTATGTTTGACTGTGTGTGTGTGTGTGTGTGTGTGTGTGTGTGTGTGTGTGTGTGTGTGTGTGTGTGTGTGTGTGTGTGTGTGTGTGTGTGTGTGTGTGTGTGTGCGTAGGATTTTCGACCGTGGCGGCTGGGGCAACACTCAGGCCTGTCTGCTGAGGATTGCTCTCGAAGTCAGTCACTGAGGCAGTCGAGTATTGCGTCCGTGGAGAGCGGGTGGATGTGGTGGTCCATGTGTGCGCGGGCGTGTGTGTGCGTATAGTGTGTGCGTCGAGTGTGTGGGAGGGAAATTGTGTCCGCCGATCCTGTATGGGAAAAAAACACGTGGTTCCTGTGTTCTATTTCGACAAGGATTTTTATTACGATTGTCTGAAGTTACCGAGTTTTAACTGCAGTGCCTTTTGCTATTGAGGATTCTCCGGACATGTGAGGAAAAGAAGGTAATATAAGATTATCGTGTATATGGAAAATTGTAGTTATAGTTTTGTCTGGGAATACGTATTTACAAAAATGAAATCCCTTTATCATTTCAATTCCCTTATTACTTTCCTCTGTATGACCAACAGATGCATCATGACGAAACAGAACTTTCAGTATAATCCACGCGAAGATTTTTATTTTTAAGAGAAACAATATAACAACCCAATTGAATGACGTCATAGCCTTGTTTAAACCGAGCGTCACTTTTTCTTCGCAGCCAGCAAGGGACATATATGAAGTGGTCACACATTTCTCGCGTTATTTTGTTGTTTTCTAGGTGTTATGACTCGTACTCTGGTGGAAATGAAGAGCTATGAGTGTGATAATAGAGGTCATATGCTATAATATGCTATGTAGATCACTGATATTTATTATTGTATGTTTTTGGAGCATCAGTCTATTACATTCGTTGTTTTCGAAAGTTGTTGGTGTGTCGTATTTCCTCCTTCATGATTTAGAAGAAGAAAAAACAGCTCATACACGAATCAGCACAGCGAGTAAACAATAGGGCGTATAATAAGACACAAAATACACTCGTAAAATCCTCACAAGAGGGGAAAATTCCTCTTTAAGTGCTATCTTTATGACGGAAAAAATGTATTGAAGACGTGGACAAAGAGCTCTAGCACTATCAGGGCGGAAAATTTACGAGGCAGAGAAGATGGTAAAGACAGTCACTCCTTAAGATATCTAGTACCATAAAGAGGGTTAGGGTTTCTCTCTTTCTGTCTCTCCTCTCTCTCCCTTTTCCTCATTTATTTGCCATTGCTATTTCCCCTTTTCGTCTTTTTTTATCTTGTCTTTCTTTTATGCTGTACTGTTCATTTTGTTGAGAGCATGAGGATAATCTGCATGTTGGGGTGTACATAACACTGTAGCGATGGTATTGTGACACTCTGGTCTACGTGATATTGTATAGTAACAGTATGAAGACACACTATCCTCTTCGACTCTAATAATTATTTCAGCATGTATAGTTATCATGACTGCAGGTATATAGTAACTACATAAATACAATAGTCAGCGCAGCCAATGCAGTATAATGACTTCAAAACAGCTGAACAGTGACTATACAATTTACAGCTACACCATCTGTAGACCTACAATCCAACAACTCAAAATTTCAGTACAACGCCATAAATCCATATAAAAAGGTACAACAACAACAAAAATCTTCACGGTCATCAAGCAAAGGACAATAAACAGAACTCACACACTGCTTGCTTGCCAGGTGACCGCTCTGCCCTGCCGAGCAACTTCTCACGAGTGTTGGCGAATACTAGTCTGCATATGCCAAGTATTAGTGACGAGTCAGAGGTCGAGTGTGAGATTTGGTTATTATCGGGGGTACGTGTCTCAGTGAGGTGTTTGAACCGCAGCACGGGGGCTTGGTTGTCTTACTTGGTGTGAAAGGAGACACTTGACACGGTAGGAAAAGGGGAAAAGAGGCTTTTTAGTCTGTATGTATTGTAAGGTTTCATTTCACTTGCATACGCGTTAATGTAGGTATTTTTTGCTCATCTGTATGTTGTGCTGTTGCTTTTAAATTATTTTATTATCAGGACCACTTGTACGAATACCTTTTTTTTCATTTTTTCTCACTTTTACCAGTAAAGCCATTAGGACAAGAATGAAAAAAAACGAAGGGAAATCGAGCCGAGAAGGAATTACAGACGAAGCCGAAGGTCTGGAAGCGACCTCGTAAAGACCGTTATTTAAAAAAAAAGAGCGGGAAAAACTGTTATTAACTGTGGTCTCTGGAAGTGATTGGTGCCTCGCAGATCTAATCTTGAGTTTATGAGCCTCTGTGGTCACGAGGACAAGGATGTGGGGCATGGGTTGGGCGAGGAGGATGGAGGCGTATGGGGCTGTAGGGGGGGGGGGAGAATGGGGGGGAAGCGGGTATGGTGTACTGTGGGCAGCATGGGTAAGCCCGCGCTGTGCCATGAAGTCGGATGTTTATGACACTGTGAGATAAAACAGTAAAATAAGTAAAGGTGAAAAAATGGAAGCGTGTGCATATGTTTTCATGTTTCTTGATTTGGAGATAGGCCTATGCATGGCGGTTGTATGGGGTGTCTCCTTTTAGGCAGGTTTCAATGGGGACATCCTGTCAGATTCCTTATAGTCAGTCGTTTGTGAAATGGAAGGATAAAGAAAAAATAATTATGCGTATTTCCACACATCAAAAAAAGAGAAAAAAGTCTGTCATTAGAATTGATTTTTAAATGTGATCGCTTACTCTAAGAAAATATAAGTACATGGAAGAATTATTCAATCTTCCTCTTTTGTAGGTCGTTTATTTAAC
Organism: Penaeus vannamei; assembly: GCF_042767895.1. Classification (NCBI taxonomy): domain Eukaryota; kingdom Metazoa; phylum Arthropoda; class Malacostraca; order Decapoda; family Penaeidae; genus Penaeus; species Penaeus vannamei. The sequence goes on along the minus strand of NC_091578.1, from coordinate 2,044,116 downwards.
GAAATACGAAGAAAATAACATTAGGTGATTCACGCCATTGTAATCCGATATCACGTGACCTTTTTAGGACATACGAAACATTAAGGATTCATTGTTTTGCGTAAAAATGGGGAATAAAAAGATTTTGTGGTCGTTAAAGGGATATACTATAGTCATAAACATTAAGAAAATATGTTTTTTAATATCCATAAAATTGAGGGAAGGAGAATATGATAACTTCATTTATTTTTGTTGATGGTAGACTATAGAAAATGCTTTTGAATTAAGTATTTAGTAATGCTGGTTTTAAAGAGATATTTTATTATTGTTCTTGATATTACTATATAATGTGTGTTCATTGCTGTGAAATCTGAGGTGAATTACAATGCCTTGTTTGCTAACAAGTTAATAGTTTACATGTATTTGAATTTGAGGCCAATTTTATGTTCAAAACTTATAGAACTGTATCGATTATTAAGAAGAGAATTATCGCCCATCAACACACTGTCGCTGTTTCCTTAACATCACAAAATAGTCGATTTATAATTTGTGTTATTCTGTACTTGTCGCGCGCAAAAGGTTGTATTTTGGGGGACTATTCAGTAAAGAAATGTGGTAGTTAGGATGTACCGAAGACGAAGGGGAAAAAAAAACTATTTTTTTTCGACTTTTTGGGAGTGCCCCCCTTCCCTACGGGAAAGCAAGGTTAAGATTATTATATGAAACGAAGCGTAATTCTAAACTCTATAACATGCAAAAAGAATCAATCAGTTATCTCTGATCGATATTTTTTTATGATGTAATGAGTAGGGAAAGGTGGCCATTTTTATCACAAAATAGTCGATTTACAATTGAGTTATTCTGTACTTGTCGCGTGCAAAAGGGTGAATTCGACCTGGGTGAAAATTAATCGATCAAATACGTGTATGTATGATCACGTGCACATTCGTTATTTGTACGTAGCCTGGTCTAATATTTTTTGTTCTATATTCGGTTCGTTCTGAGGGATAAATTTAGTTATCACGATATATAACATACTTATTGTACGCTTATGTTTATTATACACCTTGTTTAAGGATCTTAGTACAGAACGAGGGAGATGAAAGTACAGAACGTATGAGTGTAAGATGGAAAAATTGAGAGAAATCATATAGTGACCGTAAGGACGAAAGTAATCGGAATGCTTAAAACGTTGATTAAGTTATGCTTCCTCCTCCCCTCCCCTCCCCTCCCTCCCTTCCCCTTCCCCTTCCCCTTCCCCTTCCCCTTCCCTTCCCTTCCCTTCCCTTCCCTTCCTTTCCTTTCCTTTCCTTTCCTTTCCTTTCCTTTCCTTTCCTTTCCTTTCCTTTCCTTTCCCTTTCCCTTTCCCTTTCCCTTTCCCTTTCCCTTTCCCTTTCCCTTTCCCTTTCCCTTTTCCTTTTCCTTTTCCTTTTCCTTTTCCTTTTCCTTTCCCTCCCCTTCCCTCCCCTTCCCTTCCCTTCCCTTCCCTCCCCTACCTTCCCCTACCCTCCCCTTCCCTCCCTCCCTCCCTCCCTCCTTCCCTCCCTCCCCCCCTCCTTACCCCCGGTTTTTTCCTCCCAAGGTCACGGCAGTAAAGTGATCGCGGTGAGAAAGTGACGGAGTGAGGGGAGGGGAGGGGAGGGGAGGGGCAGGAGAAGGAAAAAAGGTCATGGCAAGGTCGTTGTCGTTGCGAAAGAAAAAAAAAAGGATAAGAGGTCAATCAAAAGAGGAAAATTAGGGCGTTTGAGAAAGAGGGGAAGGAGGGAGGGAGAGAGAATAGAAAAAGCCATAGTTGCATTTTGTTTAGGAACAGGATAAATATAATAAACAGGTGAGGAAGGGAGTAGAAAAGAAAGGGTGAAAAAAGCTATAGCAAAGTGGCCTTCGTTGAAAAAGAAGACGAGCGATCACGAAGGAAGAAAATAACGTACGTTTTGTTTTGAAAATTGAGAAATTTGGAGCGAAGACAAGAAAAAAGACGAGAGACTTAGAACTATTGTAAGAGACAGAAAGGCAATAAAAGTAAAAACGAATTTGCATGTTTAGTAAGTACTTGATACAACATACATTGACTCGCATTTTCCAGTAACACCAGTACAATGTACAACAATAATATAGATGTTTACCAACGGAATGTATTCGACTGAAGAGATAAGTATTCACTAACAAGATAACTACCGCATTGGAAGAAGGGATGGTGGTTAGGTGGAAGGGATGGAAAGGAGTAAAGTAAAGAAGAAGGGATGGAAAGGAGTAAAGTAAAGAAGAAGGGATAGTGGCTAGGAAGAAGGGATGGAAAGGAGTAAAGTAAAGAAGAAGGGATAGTGGCTAGGAAGAAGGGATGGAAAGGAGTAAAGTAAAGAAGAAGGGATAGTGGTTAAGAGGAAGGGATGGAAAGGAGTAAAGTAAAGAAGAAGGGATAGTGGCTAGGAGGAAGGGACGGAAAGGCGTAAAGTAAAAAGTTAAATAAAACCAAATTTAGATTTTATACGAATTGAGATGAAGTCACAATAACTAATAAGTGGAACCCGCATTTCTAAACTTAAGGCCGTGTCACACTAGCACTTTTACCGTCAATTTTTTGACAATCGTATTTAACACAAATACAAACATTCTCGAATATAGCTCTTGATTTGACTTTGCTTGGCTGAAAAAAAAGTTGACGGAAAGGTTTTCAGACGGAAACGATCATTATCGTCTGACTAGAAAATCGACAATTCGCTCAAAAATGGATAAAATTTCAGAAAATTTTCAAAAAAATTGACGGAAAAAGTGCTAGTGTGACAGCACCTTTAGCGTGTAAGGGTGAGGGTATTGCCTTGTGACCGAAAGTATGTATTACGAAAGATTTATATTAAAAAAAGAAAGATGAAGGAGATGAGGCAGTTGGCCGGATGAGAGAGGCGTATGGGTACAATTGCTTGTTAGGGTACAGGGTACACAGGGCGAGGGGATGCGGGTACGAAAGCAGTTAAGGGAGGAAAGGGTGGAGGAGAGTAATGGGGTAAGGAGGATGCCCAGCTGTTTGGAGGAAAAGGGAGAGTGTTGTTTCTGTTGAGTATTTCGGCAAGTGAAGGAAGAAATGGGGAGAGACAGAATGAAAAGAAATAGGATGAAGTGTATAGGAAAACGACGAGGAAAAATGAATGTGAATAACAAGAGATGATGAACAGAAAAATCGAAAGGTGGATAAACAAGGCAAAAAAAGAGAAAATACGATCTACAACCACACAGAAAATGGAAAAGTATAAAATAAAATGTGAAGAAAGGAAATATTTAGTGGAAATAGGACGGCACGGAAGACGCTAAATGACGAAGGAAACAGACTTCAATGGAAATGGAAGAAAGTGCAAGAGAAAACAAACAAGTGCCTGACTGCCAGACCAGAATTAATCAGATACAATTGTTTACTTCAGGATGAAAAGTTAACTTATTGATGAACTTTGAAAATAACACGACACAGTACAAAGTAAATAGAGTGAATCGTGAAAACACGTGATGAAAAAGAGAGACGGACAAAATGTATGAAATATATGAGGAAACAAGAAGATATGAAATCAGGAGGGGAGGAATGTAGAAGGAAATGAAAAATGTATGAGAAATTAGATTAAAATGAAAGCTGCTGCAGAAAGTGGAAGGAAAACGGAAAATTGTATAGAAAATGGGTGGGAAGCAAATTTTAAAGAAAATGGGAGGTGATGGCAGATCTCGCGGAAAAGGAGAAACTATTAAAGAAAATTGGGAAGGGGAGGAATAGATGATAATGAAAAATAAGAGGGAATGGAAGATGTTAAAGGAAATTAGGGGGGGGGAGATGTCAGCGAACACGAAAGAAAATTAATTGTCACAGAAAATGGGAGGAGATGAAAGATGCTGAAGAAAGTGGTAGAAAGGATGTTATGGAATAGCGAAAACTAATGTATCGAAGGAAAGGAATAAAGCAAAATGGAAAAGAAGGAAGCCTCAATACAAGAAAATAGAAAAAGAAAACGAGAGATGAAAGTACGAAAATTACGAACGAATGGAAAAGAAATGTTAGAATTAGAAAAGAAGAAGAGAGAAAAAAAAACAGGAATAAAATTGGACTTCACAGAAGATTCTAAAATTACATGAAAGGGTGAATATGCTCAAAATTAAGCAAATTATATATTCCGTTAAAAAAAAAAGATACGAAGTAGAAAGAGAAGAAAAGACGAAAGGAATCGGACGACAGGTAGGCTGGACGAAAAGGGGAGATGAAAGGGAATGACAATCAGGTGGAAGGTCAGCAGCGAAAGAATGTACAGAAAAAAACATAAAATATGTGTATTTGTTTGTTCGTCTGTTTATGTGTGTGTGTGTTTGTCTTTGTATGTGTATGTGTTTACTTGCGTTTGTGTTTGTATGTTTGTGTGTGCGTATGTGTAGGGGTGTGTGTGTGTGTGTGTGTGTTTGTGTGTGTGTGTGTCTGTCTGCCTGTCTGTGTGGAGAGAGAAGGGACAGAGATGAAAAGCGAATAGAAGAAATAAAGAAGAGGAAATGAACCAAGAAAAAGAAAAACAAGCAGAGAGACAGAGACCAATCTTCTTAGCCAGACAGACATCCGAAGACACAAGCATGAAGACAAGCAGGCCTACCCCCCCTCCTCCCCTCCCCTTCACTTCCCTTTTCTACCCCCTCCCTCTTTTCCCCTTCCCTCCTCACTCCTCTCCTCCCCTCTTCCCCTCTTCCCCCCATCCCCGCCCCTCGCCCCTCCTCTCCTCTTCCCCCCCATCCCTCCCCTCGCCCTTCTCCCTCCTCTCCTCCCTTTCCCTCCTCCCCCCATCCCCACCCCTCTCCCTCCTCTCCTCTCCCCCCCCCATCCCTTTCCCTCCCTCTCCTCCCCTGCCCTCCACCTCCTCCCCTGCCCTCCTCTTCCCCCTCCTCTCCTCTCCTGCCCTCGCCCTTCTCCCTCCTCTCCCCTCCTCCCCCTCCCCCCCTCTCCTCGCCCTTCTCCCTCCTCCTCCTCCCCTTCCCTCCTCTCCTCCCCCCATCCCTTTCCCTCCCTCTCCTCTCCGCTCCTCCCCTGCCCTCCTCTCCTCCCCCCATCCCTTTCCCTCTTCTCTCCTCCCCCTCCCCATACCCCCCCCCCTAAGACTCGCCTCTTATCGTAAAAAAACAGCCATACCAACCTCTCCCTTCCCCCCCCCCCCCCACCCGACGGTCTTGGCCCCCTTATCTCAAATTTCCTTTTATTTAATGTGTTTTTTTCTCTCTCGTGTTGGATTTCTTTGATTTACTCTGCCAATCTTCCTTTATTTTATTTTTTTTTTCCTCTCCTCTCTCTCTCTCTCTCTCTCTCTCATTTTGATTTATTGTATCAATATTTTCCCCCTCATTCTGTTTGATATCCCTTATTTATTTTATTTTCATTTATTATATTGATATATTTTTATCATTCTATTTAATATTTTGTTTTTTCTCGCATTTTGATTTATTATACACTATTTTTCTTTCTTTTTATGATTTTCTCTCTATCTGATGCACTGTTAATATTGTTATAATTTCATATTTTTTGTATATGTAATTTGTTTTCATTTTTTTAATTTTTTAGATACGAGTTCAATCATTTTAATATTGTTATTTATTTTTTATTTTTATTCATTTGTTTTTGTTTATTTTCCTTTTTTAGGTACGCGTTCAATTATTTTATTGTTATGTTTTTTTTTAACATTTGCTTTCCTTTTTTTCTTCTTACTTTTGGGTACGAGTTCAATTGTTTTATTATTATTATTATTATTATTATTATTATTATTATTATTATTATTATTATTATTATTATTATTATTATTATTATTATTATTATTATTATTTTTACATTTGTTTTCCTTTATTTTCCTTTTTAGGTACGCGTTCAACTATATTATTATTCTTTTTTTTTTGCATTTATTTTCCTTTTTTTTCTTTTTTACGTACGTATTCAATTATTTATTTTTTCACATTTGTTTTCCTTTTTTTTAGGTACGCGTTCAGATTATATTATTAATATTATTATTTATTCATTTATTTGTTTTACATTCGGTTTCCTTTTTTTCTACTTATTTTTAGGTACGAGTTTAACTATTTTATTATTATTTATTTATGTATTTATTTATTTTCCTTTTTTATTACGCGTTCAATTATATATATATATTTTTTTTTCTTATTATTTTTTTTTCTTTTTCTTCTTTTTTTTTACATTTGTTTTCCCTTTTTTCTTATTATTTTTACGTACGAGTCCAATGAGGTCAGTATTGGCCTGATACCAGATACTCGTGGCTAAAAACCGACACCGTTTCGATGGAGGAAATTTTGCGGGAACTCGTTATGCTGATCACGTGTTCGTTTGAGGGAAGGATTAGTACCGAACAGGACTTTTGAATACGCACACGCACATAGACACGGACACGCACATAAGCACGGACACGCACATAAGCACGGACACGCACATAAGCACGGACACGCACATAAGCACGGACACGCACATAAGCACGGGCACGCACATAAGCACGGACACGCACATAAGCACGGACACGCACGTAAACACGCACACGCACATAAGCACGGACACGCACGTAAGCACGGACACGCACATAAGCACGGACACGCACATAAGCACGGACACGCACGTAAGCACGCACACGCACATAAGCACGGACACGCACGTAAGCACGGACACGCACGTAAGCACGGACACGCACATAAGCACGCACACGCACATAAGCACGGACACGCACATAAGCACGGACACGCACGTAAGCACGGACACGCACATAAGCACGCACACGCACATAAGCACGGACACGCACATAAGCACGGACACGCACATAAGCACGGACACGCACGTAAGCACGGACACGCACATAAGCACGCACACGCACATAAGCACGGACACGCACATGAACACACACACACACACGTACACGAAAACACATACACACGCAGACCCACCCCCACTCACACACACCCACCCCCACACACTCACCCCCCCCACACCCACTCACCCACCTCCACCTACACCCCCACCCCTACTCACCCCACCCACTCAATTCACACACCTCACACCCCGCCCCCACCTCCACCTACAGACCCACCCCCCCTCACCCACCTCACCCCCCCTACTTACACACACCCCCACCCCACCTCCACCTACACACCCCACCCACCCACGCCCACCCCACTGATGCGTAGACGCTCTCCAAAGCCCACTCGTCGCCCGCCCACCTTGGCGTCCGACGAGGCAGCGGGCGGGATGGCGGGCGCAGCGAATCGGCCAGACAGGCTCCGCTTCCATTTAGGGGAAAAGAACAACTCCGCGTTCTCTCTTTTCGTTCGAGGCTTAGTCACCTTGGCTTGGTTGTGCGTTGGTTTGGTTTGGTTTGGCTTGGTTTGGTTTGGTTTGGCTTGTTTTGGTTTGCTTGGGCTTGCTTTGGTTTGCTTGGCCTTGCTTTGGTTTGATTCGACTTGCTTTGGTTTGCTTGGCCTTGCTTTGGTTTGCTTCGACTTGCTTCGGCTTGCTCTGGTTTGCTTGGGCTTGCTTTGGTTTGCTTTGGCTTGCTTTGGTTTGCTTTGGCTTGCTTTTGCGCTTGCTTTGGCTTGCTTTGGTTTGCTTTGGCTTGCTTTGGTTTGCTTTGGCTTGCTTTGGTTTGGTTTGGCTTGCTTTGGTTTGGTTTGGCTTGCTTTGGTTTGATTTGGCTTGGGGTTGTTTCTTTTTACTTGATTTGTTTTGATTTGGGTTTGGTTTGGCTTGCTTTAGCTTGCTTTGACTTGACTTGGTTTGGTTTAGCTTAACTTGGCATGATTTGACTTGGCTTGGGTTTGATATGGTTTGACTTGACTTGGTATGACTTGACTTGGCTTGATTTGACTTGGTTTGGTTTGATTTGGTTTAGCTTGACTTGGCTTGGGTTTGCTATGGTTCGACTTGGCTTGACTTAGCTTGATTTGACTTGTCTTGGGTTTGATTTGGTTTGAATTGGATTGTGTTATCAAGGAAAATAATGTTTGAATGGATAATGAGTAAAGTGGAAGGAAGCGGCGCAGGGGAAGGATAAGGGAGAGAAGGATAATGAGAAACGAAGAGGAGAGAGAAGGAGAAAGTGTAATAAAAGACAAAAGGCTTTTCATCAAGGAACAGAAGAGAGAGAGAGAGGGGGAGAGAGAGAGAGAGAGAGAGAGAGAGAGAGAGAGAGAGAGAGAGAGAGAGAGAGAGAGAGAGAGAGACAGACAGACAGACAGACAGACAGACAGACAGAGAGAGAGAGAGAGAAAGAGAAAGAGAAAGAGAAAGAAAGAAATAAGTATAAGAATAAGGAAAATAAACAAGTAAAAACAAACAACCAAAACCAACGGAAATAAAGACAAGAGAACCCCAAAACAGAAACAAACAAGAAAAAACAAGAGATAAAGCGAGAGACAATTTGCGCGCGCGAAATCTCCCGCCCTCGCCAGACGTCTTAAGAAAAAAACCAAAATGGCGTAACCTACGGAAGTCGTAAATCATTCGGGGCGAAGTACTCGGGGCGTGGCATCCTTTGACTCACCTCGAGGAGGATGAGGAGGGTGGGTGGGAGGAGGAGGGTGGATGGGAGGAGTAGGGTGAGTAGGATGGAAAGGATGAGTAGGGTGGGTAGGGTGGGTGGGATGAGGGAGGATGGATAGGATGAGTAAGGTGGATAGGGTGGGTAGGATGAGGAGGGTGAGGAGGATGAGTAAGGTGGGTAGGATGAGGATGTATAGGGAGGGTAGGATGTGGATGGATAGGGTGGGTGGGTAGGATGAGGAGGATGGATAGGGTGGGTAGGATGGATAGGATGAGTAGGGCGGGTAAGGTGAGTAGGATGGATAGGATGCGTAGGGTGGGTGGGATGGATAGGATGAGTAGTGTGGGTAGGATAAGGATGGATAGATAGGGTGGGTAGGATGAGGAGGATGGATAGGATGAGGAAGATAGATAGGAAGAGTAGTGTGGGTAGGATGAGTAGAGTTGGTAGGATGAAGATGGATAGGGTGGGTAGGATGGAAAGGATGAGTAGGGTGAGGAGGATGAGTAGGACGGGGAGGATGGAGAGGAGTGGCTGCGGGTCGCGCTTTATCACCTCGGGTGCTTGTAGGCCTAGAAGAGGGAGGGGCGTGGAGTTTGAGAAGGGAAGGGAAAGGATGGGAAGGGAAGGAAGGGGAAGGGAAGAGAAGAAGGAATGGGTGAGTGAAGAGGTGGAAGGGTTAGAGGGTCATGGAGTTCTTGAGAAGGGAAGGAAGGGGTAGGGAAGAAGGAATGGGAGAGTGAAGAGGTGGAAGGGTGAGAGGACCGTGGAGTTCTTGAGAAGGGAGGGAAAGAGGAAGAGAAGAGAAGAAGGAATAGGAGAGTGAAGAGGTGGAAGGGTGAGAGGGTCGTGGAGTTATGAGAAGGGTAGGGAAGGGAAGGGAAGAGGAGAAGGAATGGGAGAGTGAAGAGGTGGAAGGGTGAGAGGGTCATGGAGTTCTTGAGAAGAAAGGGAGGGAAAGGGAAGAGAAGAGTAGAAGGAATGGGAGAGTGGAGAGGTGGAAGGGTGAGAGGATCGTGGAGTTATGAGAAGGGAAGGAAAGGGGAGGGAAAGGACAGAAGAAGAAACGGGAGAGTGAAGAGGTGGAAGGGAGAGAGAATCGTAGTTATGAGAAGGGAAGGGAATGAAGGGGTAGGGAAGAGAAGGGAAGAGAAGAAGGAATGGGAGAGTGAAGAGGTGGAAGGGTGAGAGGGTCGTGGAGTTCTTGAGAAGGGAAGGAAGGGGAAGGGAAGAGAAGAGAAGAAGGAAGGGAAGAGAGAAGAGGTGGAAGGGTGAGAGGGTCGTGGAATTATGAAAAGGGGAGGGGAGGAGAAGAGGAGAAGGAATGGGAGAGTGAAGAGGTGGAAGGGTGAGAGAATCGTAGTTATGAGAAGGGAAGGAAGGGGGAGGGAAGAGAAGAAGGAATGGGAGAGTGAAGGGGTGGAAGGGTGAGAGAATCGTCGAGGTCTGAGAAGGGAGGGAAGGGAAAGGAAAGAGAAGAGAAGAAGGAATGGGAGAGTGAAGGGGTGGAAGGGTGAGAGAATCGTGGAGTCATGAGAAGGGAAGGAAGGGGAAGGGAAGAGAAGAGAAGAAGGAATGGGTGAGTGAAGAGGTGGAAAGGTGAGAGGATCGTCGAGGTCTGAGAAGTGAAGGAAGGGAAAGGGAAGGGAAAATAAGAAGGAATGGGAGAGTGAAGAGGTGGAAGGGTGAGAAGAGAGAGAAGGGAAGGGAAGGGAAGCGAAGAGTAGAAAGAAGGGGTGGAAGGGAAGAGAGGAAGGAGGGATAAGAGGGCCTTGGAGGTCTGAGGGATTTTTGTATAATAAAAAAGATAAAGAAAAAAAGATTAAAAAAAAAGATTAATTGTACATGAGGCCTGTCGGTATCTACGGACGAATGTTGATATATACGGACGTATTAGTGGAAAAGTAAAGAAGAAGAGAAAAGTAAAGCAAAGTTAATAAAATGAAGGAAATAGGAAAGAAAGAGAAAGAGCGTAGTGGAGTTCAGAGGATAGATTGTGCAGGATATTTACACGGACAAGTGGAGAAAAGAAAGAAGGAGAAGAATAAAAAGAAAAGAAAATGAAAGAAGAAAAAGAAACGAAAGTGAAAGAAAAGAATGAAAGAAGAAAAAGAAACGAAAGTGAAAGAAAATAGAATGAAAGAAGAAAAAGGAAGGAAAAGAAAAGAGAATGAAAGAAGAAAAAGAAAAGAAAGGAAGGAAAAGAAAAGAAAACGAAAGAAGAAAAAGAAAACGATGAAAGTAGAATAGAAACATAAACATCTGCCAAAGCGGAATCAGTCCCCCTGTAGCGGTGAACTTCAGGATGAGAAAAGTTCTGCTGAAGTCGAACGTGCTTTTGAAAGTAAATTCTTAGCGTAACTCTTAAGAGTCTCAGAACAAGGGACGTGAATCGTGCCAGCACATTTAATGAACAAATAGAGGAACGGAGAGAATGGATGAAAATAGGGAGAGAGGCAGAACAAAAAAGGATACGGAATTCGAAGGGGGCAGGGAATGGAAGAGGGAGAAAAGGGAAGAGGAGGAAGAGGAGAAGGACGTCTATGCGAGTGAGTTTAATGAACAAATAGAGGAACGGAGAGAAGGGATGAAAATAGGGAGAGAGGCAGAACAAACCAGGATGCGGAATTCGAAGGGGGCAGGGAATAGAAGAGGGAGAAGGAGGAGAAAAGAGAAGAGGAGGAGAAGGACGTGGATCGTGCCAGCACATTTAATTCATGAACAAATAGAGGAACGGAGAGAATGGATGAAAATAGGGAGAGAGGCAGAACAAACCAGGATGCGGAATTCGAAGGGGGCAGGGAAAGAAAGAGGGAGAAGGAGGAGGGAAAGAAATGGGAAGAGGAGGAGGAGAAGGACGTCTATGCGAGTTTAATGAACAAATAGAGGAACGGAGAGAATGGATGAAAAAAGGGAGAGAGGCAGAACAAACCAGGATGTGGAATTTTCGAAGGGGGCAAGGAAAGAAAGAGGGAGAAGGAGGAGGGAGAAAAGGGAAGAAGAGGAGAAGGACGTCCGTGTGAGTGGCCAGTGAGGAGGGGAGAGGGGCGTGTAATGAAGCTGTATCAGGGGGAAGCGATTATAAGGGAGGGGAAATGAGGGTGGGAGGGAGGGGAGGGTGAAGAGGGTCGGAGGAAATGAGGGAAGGGAAGAGGAGGTAGATGAGGGAGAGAGAAAGTAAAGGAAAGAAAGGGAGAGAAAGGAAGCGAAGGGAGAGAACAAAACAGAAAGGGAGGGAATGGTAGGGAAAGGAAGAGAAGGGAGAGAACAGAAGAGAAATGAAAGAATGGAAGGGAACGGAAGAGAAAGAAAGCGAAGAGAGAAGAAAGGAAGAGAAGGGACGGAAACGAAGGGGAAGCGAAGGGTGAATTAGAAGAAATCGGAGAGTGAAAAGGGTGGAAGGCAGGACGGAGAGTAGAAAGAGTGGAAAGGAGAATAGAAAGGGTAGGAAGGCGAGGTTGAAGGGTGGGAGGAGTCGTCGTGTTTAGGCTGTCTCGAGTGGCCCGGGTGGGGGGTGGGGGGTTGGAGGCAGGATGAGTGGCCCTCACTAATTAAGGAGGTGGAGCTGTTCGTTGTAGGTGTAAGTGGTCTACTTATTCCGTCCGTGAATTCGAGAGAGGGCCACTTGTTCCTTCATTTTTTTTTTTTTTTTTTTTTTTTGGTGAATGGCTCTTTCTACTTCCTTCGTCAAAAGAAGAAATAGAAGGACTTCTCGGATGAATGCGATTTCTCGAAGGAATATCGCATGAATCGAGCGAAGAATTTCGAGACCGCTCTATCAAGTATTGACTGAGCAATAGAGAAGATGCACTGGCCAAAGACCTCTGCTTTCGGACCATCTTTGCAGACCCCGACTCTGTATTAATTCTTTCTTATTTCTCTGTTGTTGACTGCTATGTATATATATATTATTAATTATATATATGTATATATATTACTACTTTTAGCTATGTATATATATTACTATTTTTAGCTATGTATATATATTACTACTTTTAGCTATGTATATATATTACTACTTTTAGCTATGTATATATATTACTACTTTTAGCTATGTATATATATTACTACTTTTAGCAATGTATACATATTACTACTTTTAGCAATGTATATATATTACTACTTTTAGCTATGTATATATATTACTACTTTTAGCTATGTATACATATTACTACTTTTAGCTATGTATATATATTACTACTTTTAGCTATGTATATATATTACTACTTTTAGCTATGTATATATATTACTACTTTTAGCTATGTATATATATTACTACTTTTAGCTATGTATATATATTACTACTTTTAGCTATGTATATATATTACTACTTTTAGCTATGTATATATATTACTACTTTTAGCTATGTATATATATTACTACTTTTAGCTATGTATATATATTACTACTTTTAGCTATGTATATATATTACTACTTTTTGCTATGTATATATATTACTACTTTTAGCTATGTATATATATTACTACTTTTAGCTATGTATATATATTACTACTTTTAGCTATGTATATATATTACTACTTTTAGCTATGTATACATATTACTACTTTTAGCTATGTATATATATTACTACTTTTAGCTATGTATATATATTACTACTTTTAGCTATGTATATATATTACTACTTTTAGCTATGTATATATATTACTACTTTTAGCTATGTATATATATTACTACTTTTAGCTATGTATATATATTACTACTTTTAGCTATGTATATATATTACTACTTTTAGCTATGTATATATATTACTACTTTTAGCTATGTATATATATTACTACTTTTAGCTATGTATATATATTACTACTTTTAGCTATGTATATATATTACTACTTTTAGCTATGTATACATATTTTTTAACTTTAAATAACAAAGTGTAAACAAAGATGAGAAAGGAAACATTTAATCTTGATCTACTGATTCAGGTTTGGAATCCTCAGCAGATGGTAAAAGTGAATCACGTGTTTTGTTTTGATCGTCTGATGTGGAGTCAAAATACGACTCGAAACGTCATGCCATTGTGTATCCTTTTATCACTTCATTTATTCACTGAATTCGTGTTCCAGTGAATAAGTATATCAAAGAGGGAAGTCGTAATGATATTTTCATTGTTATATATTCCTATTTTTCCCGGTTTTAAAGTAACCCAGATATACATAGGGGAAAAGGAATCAGATTCTGTGTTGGAAAATTTTCGCGAACGTAGATATAAAAGAAAATGAAATAAAAGGAAAAGGAAAAAAATGGGAAAATGAAAGACGTACAGAAATGAAACAAATGAAAGAAATATTGCGAAAAGAAAGACGAAGGAAGGAGAAGGAAAGAAAGGGAAGATGAGAAGAAAAGAGAAACGAAATGAAGGAAAGACAGCAAAAGAAAGAGAGAAGAAATGAAAGACGAGAAAAAGAAAAAAAGGAAGGCAAAGACGAAACGAAAGGAGACGATATCAAATCAAAGGAAGAAAGAAAATATCAAGACGAAAGATAGAGAAAAGAAAAACAAAAAAACGAGAAAAGTAGAACAAAATGCATAATGCATGATTACCAAAAGACGCTCACAGCTGTTTTTTTTTTTAATATCTTTGTCTCGAAACTTTCTTGTCTGGCGGGTACTTCCCTTTTCAGAGGACAAAGGGAGGAAGAAACATGTTTATTTCTTCATTTTCAGGATAAGTTACATACATACTTATTCGTTTTTAGGATAAGATACACATTTATTCATTTTCAGGATATGAAATATTTATTCATTCTCAGTATGACACATATTTATTCATTCTCAGTATGACACATATTTATTCATTTTCAGGATAAGACACATATTTATTCATTTTCAGGATAAGGCATACATATTTATTCATTTTCAGGATATGACACATATTTATTCATTTTCAGGATAAGACATAATTATTCATTCACTTTTAGGACAAGACACATACTTATTCATTCATTTTTAGGATAAGACACATACTTATTTCCTCATTTTCATAAGAAGACACATACTTATCTATTCATTTTTAGGATAAGAACCATATTCATTCATTTTCATTGTAAGAACTGTATTTGTTTATTCATTTTGATTTTAAGAAGTATATTTATTTGTTCAATACCATTACGAGAACTATATTTCTTTGTAAATTTTCCTTAACAGAACCAGATAAATTTATTCATAATTATTACAAAAACTAAATATCTTTATTTACTTTCATAACTAAAATCCTATTTATGTATTCATATTCATTACACTAACCACATGTGGTTATTCATTTTCATAACAGAAAACATGTCCATTTATTCATATTCATAACAATAACCACATTTCCTTGTTCATATTCATTCAAAGAAAAGAAAAGAAAAGAAAATATATATATATAAATTTTTTTCTTTCTTTCTTTCTTTTTTTCTTTCTTTTTTTTTCGCTTTCATGAAAATAGTGACCCCGCCCCTCTCGTCATCGCATTAACCAAGCAAAAAATATATATAAAACAAATCCGAACCGACATTGCTTTCGTCCGAGTTCGCATTTTTAAAGAAAGAAAGAAGAAAAAAGAAAGAAGAAGTAAAAAAGAGAAATGCAGCGAGCGTCTTCTTCTCTCCTTTTAAGACGCAACTGATCTTGTCGCGAAGGCCAAGCTGCAAGGCGCGAGTCGAGTGCAAAAGCAGACCTATTTGGGTGCGTGACGAATTCCTTTTTGCGTGCGTGTGTGTGTGTGTGTGTGTGAGTGTGAGTGTGTGTGTGTGTGTGTGTGTGTGTGTGTGTGTGTGTGTGTGTGTGTGTGTGTGTGTGTGTGTGTGTGTGTGTGTGTGTGTGTGTGTGAGTGTGTGTGTGAGTGCGTGTGTGTGTGCGTGTGTGTCTGTGTGTGTGTGTATGTGTGTGAGTGCGTGTGCGTGTGCGTGTGAGTGTGCGTGTGCGTGTGCGTGTGAGTGTGAGTGTGTGTGTGTGTCTGGTTTGTTGGTTTGTTGGCTTGTACTCGTTTTTTTCGATTTTTTGGCGTCTTTTTTTCTTTTTTTAGTTTGTATGTGTCTGTTTGTTTGTTTGTTTGTTCGTTTTTGATGTGATGTATTTATAGATGTGACGAATTCTCGCTTGTTGATCTGTACATGTTTTTCTCGATTTTTTTTCCTTTTTGCTTTAATTTGTTTTATTTACATTTTTCTTTTTTCATTTGTAGATATAACTAATTCTTGTGCGTGTGTTTGGTTTATTGAGCTACACTTGAGAGAGAGAGAGAGACAGAGATAAGATAGAGACAGAGAGAGACAGAGAGAAGATAGAGACAGAGAGAGAAGAGAGAAGATAGAGACAGAGAGAGAAGAGAGAAGATAGAGACAGAGAGAGAAGAGAGAAGATAGAGACAGAGAGAGAAGAGAGAAGATAGAGACAGAGAGAGAAGAGAGAAGATAGAGACAGAGAGAGAAGAGAGAAGATAGAGACAGAGAGAGAAGAGAGAAGATAGAGATTGGAGAGAGAAGAGATAGAGATAGAGATAAAGAAGAGGAGAGAGGAGAAGAGACAGAGAAGAAAGAGGTGAGATTGAGAAGAAAGAGATGAGAGAGAGAAAAAAAAGAGAATAGAGAGAAGGAAGAGATGAGAGGGAGAAGAAATATATGAGAGAGAGAGGAGATAGAAGAAATATATGAGAGAGAGGAGATAGAAGAAATATATGAGAGAGAGGAGATAGAAGAAATATATGAGAGAGAGGAGAGAGAAGAAAGAGATGAGTGAGAGAGGAGAGAGAAGAAATATATGAGTGAGAGAGGAGAGAGAAGAAATATATGAGTGAGAGAGGAGAGATAGAAGAGAGAGAGATGAAAGAGACAGACAGACAGAGACAGAAGGCGAAAGAAATACGAAAAAGTGGTTAGTTTATAAGTTAACAGAAAGGAAGTTGTTTAGTTAATAAATAAAACAGTTTGATGAACACTCCTAACCTGAAAACAAATCTACCTCTTTCTCATCCACCTTTTTGGCTTCCTCTCTTCTTATCCGTAATTGAATAATGCCAATTTGAAAAGGAATTATTATATGTCCTCCATGTTACTAACAACCACAGGGTAGTGTAAGCGATGGGCAGGTATGGTTTATATATATCAAGTTATATATATCAAGATAGGCCAGAGAACGTAAGTCATTTGATCTCTAAACCTGTAAGTTGTTTGTGTAAAGGCTATATGTATATATTATTGTTTGTTTGCGTTTTTTTTCTTTCTTTTTTTGTCT
>NC_091578.1:2019862-2022362 GCF_042767895.1 Penaeus vannamei | reverse complement strand
ATTATATCAAACTTAGAAAAATACCGCAGATATTTTAAAGAGGATTAGATATTTTTTGGGACACCTTAGTTATAGCCGTTTAACAGGGATTTTCCAAGCCGGTGTTTAAACCTATTAAGTGTACTTGCTTCGCTAACCTGCATAGGCAATGAAGTTCACTGATTTGGTCCTATTTTAGAGATCTTAACTCGAGGTCCGTTCGAAGACGTTCAACTCTTAAGATTACTGTTATGTCTTGTTCTTGCTCCCATCTTCAAAAGTCTTAAATCAAAAGCCAGGGAGGTAAGTTCCGGTTCAGAATTACGTAAGTAGCTTATATATATATCTCTTGAATTCTTAACCACTGTAACTTTTTTTTTTAATGATGGGGCTGATATGGTCATATTTTCTGATTCCTTCCGTTGCTACTCGGATTGCTAAATTTTGGAGTTTTTGTGCCCTATATATCTGGGTAGCATTGGTTGTTTCCCGTATTAAATCGTAATTAATAATGCTCGAAGCCAGTCTCATCAATTCTCGAAGCCAGTCTCATCAATTCTCGGAGCCAGTCTCATCAATTCTCGGAGCCAGTCTCATCAATTCTCGGAGCCAGTCTCTGAACACCTTGAGCCCGAGTAGTTGGATCAAAACAGTTCTTTATGCAATTCACTTACATTAATATTAATATGACGATCCATATATATTTTAACCTGTGCGTATGTTTTTATATGATCATCAACCTTGATCCTTATGTCATCAGGAATTCTATTTATGTATTGAGTTGTGCTTATAGATATACACTGAGTCTTCTTTGCATTTAGCAGCAAACCGTGATGAAGGAAATAGTTTTTTTTGCTTTATATAATCTACGTTCAGCCTTTTTAACCAAACCTTCGGTGTTTTCTGTTGTCTGCTAATAAAAGCTAAGCATCATCTGCACACTGAACCAATATACCTTCATTCATGTGTTGTGACATTTCATTTACACATTCAAAATAAAATCGGTCCTAATATTGATCCTTGTGGAACACCGCCATCTATCTCTGTCGCGTCTGAAATACCACCGTTGATACGCACCGACTGTAGCTTGTCTTTCAAAAAATACCGAAACCAAAATGAGTCAACTACTAGCTCTGACCGTATTATGAGGAGTACTTCGTGATTCACACTATCAAATGCCTTAGATAGAACACATAATATCGGTATTGAAACTTTCTTGTCGCCTATGTTTTTTGTATATTTCATTGCTTATTTATAACAGTGTAGTTTTTTATGGATATATGCTTTCAAAAACCGTGTTGAGTATTGGATAAGATCATTAGATTTTACATTTACCATTAGTTCTGTAACGATCATTCCTAATACCTTTGACTAAACTGGTAAAATGGATACAGGTCGGAAAGAGAGTGAGGGAAGGAAGGAGGGAGGGGAGAATGAGTTAGGAGGAAGAGAGAGGGAGGGAGGAAGGGAGAGAAAGGGATGGGGGTAAGGAGAGAGAGAGAGAGTTGGAGTTAGAGTTAGAGATAGGTAGATAGAGAGATAAGTAGACAGAGAGCGGGAGAAAGAGAAAAGGTGTAGAGAGAGAATGAGTGTTAGAGAAAGTTAAAAGGATTTAGAGGGAGAGGGAGAAAGAGAGAGAGAGAGAGACATACAAACTAAATTAATTCAATTTAATGCTGCTGAAGGACATTATTATTTTTAATCTGTCATACTTCCCAGTGGGAGACGTAGGCGCCAGTAACAACATGGGTTTTGTGATGAAGATGAATGCTTCACAGCCACGGAGGCTGTCTCCGAACTAGTTTCTCTCTTTCTGTCTTTCTCTCTTTTTCTGCCTTTCTCTCTCTTTCTCTGCCTTTCTCTCTTTCTCTCTCTCTCTCTCTCTCTCTCTCTCTCTCTCTTTTCCTCTTCCTCTATACTCTCTCTCTTCCTCTTTACTCTCTATCTCTATCACACTCTCTCTCTATTCTCTCTCTCTCTCTCTCTCTCTCTCTCTCTCTCTCTCTCTCTCTCTCTCTCTCTCTCTCTCTCTCTCTCCTCTCTCTCTCTCTGTTTTTTTTTTTTTTTTTTTTTTTTTTTTACCTCGCTGCTCCCATGATTTCAGGGGTCTTGTAGTTCCCGACTTGGTGGTGTATGGAGACATACGTATTCCTTCACTGAGATGGTTGTAGAGACGAAGCGTAGACGAAGGTTGTGTCTCGTGCTGGTGTAGGGAAGTCCCGGGCAGGGGTGTAGGTGACCCCAGAAGGAGGCTGCGTCCGACCGGAGGGGTGACTCGAGGTAGAGTGGGGTTGTAGAGTCCAGGAGCGGGTCAAAGGTCACGAGAGCTGGGAGAAGCGTCCGGGCGAGGCCATGGCTCGATGTAGAGTGGGGTTGTAGAGTTCAGGAGCGGGTCAAAGGTCACGAGCGCTGGGGCGTGGCTGGTCAGCGCGCCGTCGTGATTGGTAGCAAAGGGCGTGACCTCCTGGAACGTCTGACCACTCAGACTCTCTCTCGACTTTTTTATCATTATCACCATCAT
>NC_091578.1:1999862-2012362 GCF_042767895.1 Penaeus vannamei | reverse complement strand
GATCAGCTGTCTCACCTGAGAGATTTGACCTCTTAGTCAAGAGCTCCCTTGAAATGTGGGAAAACTGCACAACAGAATACTCAGTGAGAAGTTGTGCCTACAATAAAACATTGCAAAATTCCATGGTAATTTTGATTTTTAAAAAATTTCTTTCCACAAAAACTTTTATGATTTGAATGAGAGTACAGTGTAATACAGTGTACTGTAAAATACAAGAAAGAAGTTCAGTATTTGGATTATTTGTATTTTTAGCAACTGTAGAACGTATGTGCAACACGATCTGATTTCATAAAATTGAAGCCATATGTAATCCATTATAGTGTTCCTATCATTCCAAGTTGAATAGCAGTAGAGGCAAAATATTATTTTTTCTCATTGCAGGGTGTTCGTTTGTATAATGGGTTGTATAGTGTATTTCTGTGTGACTGGCTGAAGGTGTTTCCTCGAGAACAGGTGCTAGTTGTCAGAATGGAGGATTACCATCAAGACATGGTCTCTTCATTAGCTACAATCTACAATCATCTTGGCTTAAGTAAGTTTGAATATTGCTTTCAGTTCCAGAGCTCCAAAGTTCCTTTCATGTTGGTTAAAATGTGGTTATACTTTGTTTTCTAAGATGTAATTTAGTCTTGATAGATAAGATGGAAGTTGCATAGTCAAACATGAGCAATTGTTCCCTGAAGATGAAGGATTATGATATTGAGAGATAAATGAAAAGATAGATAGATATATAGCCTCTTTTCTCTATAAGAAAATTTAAGACGGATACACAAGAGAAACAGCCTCACTGTATTTCCAAAAGTGACAAGATTATATAGTGATGAAATGAACTGATGAAATGAACCCGTTAACCTCTTCACACGTCTCTCTGATGTTACAGGACCCCTGACTGATGACGAAGAAGAGGTAGTCAACACAGAACCAATACACAATAAAAGCAAGAGGAAAAAGACAGTAGGCAAGATGCTCAACTCTACTGCTTATATTCTGCGAGAGTTTTACAGAAAGTTTAACTCGGACTTGGCGGAGCTCTTGGGAGACTCGAGATTTACTTGGGAAGACACATATGCTACATGGTAGTCCTTTATTTTTAAATTCACACTTACAAGGAAGGGTTGTATTTTTTCCAGTCAAAGGCTTGGTGTTTATTTGGATGAAGTGCAGTAATGGATGAACATATTGTGTTATATTGATGAACAATGTTTGGTACAATTATAAGCCAGTTTTATACCTTTTTTTCTTTCTCTTTTTAGAAGTTTACTATACAATTTTTATTTATCCAGAGTCTAGTATATTTGTATTATATCATTATTATTTATTCTTATAATCATGATGTCTTTTGATTTTTATTGCTATTCATAAACATCTTAGTTTTTACAAGAAATGAAATCATGAAAATCTTTTAAAAATATTTATCCTTCTTCCACATCTGAGAAGCAGAGTGGATATATTCTGCCTTGCCTTGTGATCTACTTCATATTGAAGTTCAGTGACTCATTAAATGACTAATAAACAAGTTCTTTGTTGTACAAAGACCATGGACTTAACTGTTTTTATCTCTTAATTATTGAAAAGTGTCAGATATGGATCTGTGGAGGCCATATTTTAATAATAATGTGTTTTGGTCTGTTGTATCATTTTAACAAAAATGTTTTTTGGAACTTCTGTATGATCAAAATACTTATTTGAAATAATCCATTTTATTGATCTATTTATAACTCCTCACCATAATGTATGTCATATTAACAAATACAGCAAGAAATAAAAGAAAATGGAAATAAATCTTCGCATACATGAATTTGTATTTTACTTTTGGACCCAACATATTAAGTGGAAATGCATAAATTGATTTGCGTACAGGTACCACCAAGGTCACATTTGAATCTCTATGCTTAGAAAATGTCACTTTCTGCTGCAAATTATAGTCTAAACTAAAATAACGAAGGTCTTTCATGCTTTGTTTATTTCTAAGGACTGCATGCATTTTACTATCATAGTTTGGTTATTCTTTTAACAAATTGAAACAAGACAAACATACACGTAATAACAAGTGGAAAAAAAAACAATGCATTCTTTATATTTACAATAAGGAAGATATAAGGTTGTGCAGTATTTCTTCTCTATGAATCAAAGAAGAAAACAGGAATTTTTAGCATAGAATTTGGACTGATATTACGAGTGACAACATGCATAGGGTGAAAACTGCATCTCCAGTTTAGTTCTTGAAAGACTTACTGGTAATGGTAAAAGGAAGTCATTTTGAACACTTTTTTAATTACGGAAATGTGACTGCATATTTTGAGGTAGTTTTGTAGGAGTATTCATCAAGCTTCTTGGTGTAGTGATATATGATATGTTTTTATCCAAAGTGCACTATCAATTTCCAAGAGTGATTATGTGATATGAATCTTTCCCGGATATTGCAGAAAAAAACTGACATTAAAGCTCTTGCTCAAATTAGTATACTTTACCTGAAAAATACATCATCATAGTTTTCCGACCAGCATAATACCTGCTCAGAACTCATTCTGACATGTTTTATGTGTGAATGCCTCAAACTCATACCATATGAATACACAAAGACTGAATTTTATGCATAATAAATATTGCTCAACTTATTTTCAACCAAATGACAATTTTCTCCTCAGTCCTCCATTGTACCGCACTAGTTTTCTATACAAGGGTAAAAATAAAATTAATTACAAAAGGTGTCAGTATGTATTTTATCTCGCAATGTTTGCGAAAATCATATTTTTTTCAGCGTCTTTCAGTATAACCAGATAAAGAAACTCTTCACTGTTCACTGATATAAAGAAACAGGCAAGTGTACTCTTTTGAAATCACTGAAATTCACAAAATTTATTGTACTCCTTTTTTTTTCAATTAGTATTTGATTAGTACAGGAAGGATGATAATACTTAAAAGGACAATTGCTCATCCATTTCTTAATTAGCTATCTATTAAAAAGAAGAAAAAATAATAATTATAAAAAACTTCCATCATTAATTTCTCTTAGTATTCTAACTGTTTACAGGCCGTAATTAGTATTTTTTTTCGTTTTCTGGTAAGTTTCATTTTAAATAAATTAATACAGTAAATGGGTTATCCACAACATTTAAAATCAAATGGTATTAAAAAACCACAGCAAAACACTAAAAAAAAGAAGAAGAAAAAATAAGTTTCTGTTTCCAACACGACAAAATAAGAATGTTCTCTTAATAGAAAACGTTTATGGACCATACATATTCCACATGCCAACGCAAGCCAGTATGGCCATCTTCTAAAGAGAAGTAAATATATATATACACAATTTTGTTAACAATATAGGTTTTGGAAATTTACTTACATCAAACAAAACAAAAAAAAAAAGAAGAAAAACCTCCCATATATATAAACAATCTGTTCATGCATAACTTTTAAAAAGTCTGACATATCTAAATCCATTCGTATTTTCAAGCTCTCCAGAATTTCAAGAAAATATCAGAACAACATGCATCCTTCTGACTAAGTAAATCCTCAATGAAAACACATTTAACAAAACAGGTTATTAAATGTTTTATATTTCTAAGCTCTTTCCAATCAAAGGTTTTAGGCAACCCTTGATGAAAAATATAAAGTCACAGATCATGTCAACTTTTCTGATGTGTGTGTTTTACATCTTTCTCACAATTTCTTCTTTGTGAAAATATCAGATATCCAACTAATTACATGATTCATGCTTCAATGTTCAATTTTCCTTAACATGAAATTCCACATCAATAATCTGTAAATCATTTCTTAAACATAGCTGCAGAGACCCCTGACATTAAGCATTTATAAACATCAATGTGACAATGGATTGCAAAAATGTTTTAACATTACAAAAACAAAAAATCACAAATGTTGACCTTAGTTTAAATTTGTTTTTTTTTATCAAAGATTTGCTGACAAGTGCAGGATATAAGTTATGTGGTAATCAAATCGCTTACAACCTACTGAAACCTTAAGTCATACTGCAAAGCCTTATTTGTGTGTTTGTGTGCTTACGTGTTGAAACATAAAAATGCAGTGGTTTGAAATTCTCATAATCTACTACTTACAGTCCCCTCATAAACCCTAGTCCTCTAGACACAAAATGGCAAAATTTCTAATGAGATCCATTAAGTAAGTGCTTTTGCACTCCTCTACAGCATTAACACTGGGATTTTAGGTACAAAGAACAAAAGAATAAAAATAATAATTATTGTAGCACACAGTAAATTGCCTTTCCAGACACAAGTTTCACTGTCCATGGAACTAGTTATGAAGTTCAACTTGTAAGGACCCTGAACACTGTGAAGACATGAACAGAAGGTGCATGAAGCAAAGTTGGTTTTGCTCTTGAAGTAGGTTGTTCCACAAACAGTGCTTATGTCGAATTAGACAATACATAGCAGCCTTACACTGACTATTCACTTACACTGCAAAAGCAAAAACTTGTATGTCTGAAATTCGTCCGACTCAACTAGTAGTAGCACAATCAAATAGAACATGCACGATTTAATCTACATAACAAATTAGCCTATCAGAACAGCCCATTTCAAAAATCACAAGATACAGCATTCCCATCTATTGCTATCTCCCTTTTCTTTAATTCAAAATCCCATCTTTTACAGAAAAGAAAGAAGGAAAAAGAAAAATTAGGAGTATAATAAATACAACTTAACATTCCAACACTCTAATGTATCTCATGAGAAGTGAAACACGGCTTCCTTACAGTTGGATGGATGTCACAGGCTCTTTCTCCATTTTTGGAAACAAGGTGATAGCTTTTAGTATTTTATCACCTTCTTCACTTTTTTGTGTAGGGGGATGGGGTGGCTTGATCAGATTACAAGAATGCTGTGCTTTGCGTTGCTTTTTGTTTTCAATTTTTTAACGTGGTTGCTCGAAAGAGATAAGAAGCTTTGACGTTTATGGGTCTCGTCACACATGACACCAGAGAAAATAGCTGCATGACATTATGTGCACCACAAGACAAACACAACACATGTGAACCAATATGAAGTTTGACAATTTGGCAGTTTCAGAGACTGAAGGAAGATCTTGACAGAGCATTGCTCTTAAAATCACAAACTTATCTGAAAAGAAGGAAAAATAATACACTTTATAAATGAAACTAGTTATACAAATGGAGCATGATCAAACTATCATGCTGTAATTGATTAACAGATGATATTGCACAAAAAACATGTTGAAATAGAGAAGTAAAAGAAACTATTATGTGCCCAACATTTTTTCCATAATAACAGGTTCTGCTGAAGTCTTAATATATAAATATTTCATTTTGCAGTGATTATCATAATAATGACACACGTATACTGTAACAAATATGAATCTTACACTTGACTCTGCCATGATATACTCCCCTTAATCAAATGTAAATTATATCCACACACATACACACACACTGATACATCCACTCCCACCCCTACAGGGACTTACCGACAAAGTGTTGCATCAATCTGTGTAAGAGACGGAAGTGCAAGTTTGATCTTCCGTCGGTAGTTGGGGTCCCTCTGTAAAGGATTTCCCTCTAGGTAAACTGTTTGGAGGCCTTTAGCATTCTCCAGTTGCTTCAGGTCATTCCAGTCACTGATTTGATTGCTGTTGAACTGCAATAAAAATATTGATTATAATATATCAAGCTTATCCTCTACCTCAAAGTCAAATTTGATCCCACATCCAAGTGGACGTAGGGGAATATGTTTGAAGAAGAACATCTGTCCCATGCTGCCAGGTGGCCAGTTCCATTCTTCCCAATAAATACCTAACTTAATCCTTTAACTGCAATGTGAAGTGCATTGAAAGAGAGCTCTCTCAGAATTAAACTCGCTACACATGCTACCATTAGTGCAACTTCATCACTTGATCACGACTGAACCAAGCAAAATAATGTGCTCATATTTGTTTTTCCTATACTTTTCAATGCCTTCTTTCATTTCAGTAGAGATTCCTTTCTCTTTTTTTTTTTCAATTTTGTTAAATCTGTATATGGGAGGGTATGCCAGAAAACCTAATTACATAGTTACCAGGTTAATGATGTAGAAATTAATCTAGGGTTATATTTCGAATAGTTGTAATTTGAGGACCTTGTATTTCTTCTTACCTACTTAGAACATTCATCATATGGGGACCTAATTTTTCTTTTTACCTATTTTAGATATTCATAATCCAGGGACCTTATCTTTTGATACAATAATCTTTACAAATTACTCTCTCTTACTATTTCTTCAAAACATAACAATGTCCCAAACTAAGTATCACCCCCCCTGAAAAAATCGTCATCAGTCTGAAAAACAAGAACTAAAGATGATGATGATGATGATGATTATTGATGAATGATGATTGACTGATGATTGATGATTGATGACTGATGATTGAAGAATGATTGATGATTGATGATGATGATGATGAACAAAATAATAATACTAAACACATCATCATCTCACCCAAAACTCCTCTAACTGATGGAGATGACTGATGTTCTCAATCTTTTTGATTCTATTGACGGCCATATCTAAAGTCTGGAGTTTGGCATTGTTGTCGAGGTTCTCCAGCTTTTCAATGCCGTTGTGGGAACAGTAAATCTGCTCGAGGTTCACCAAGCGACTCAGTCCTTCAACTTTGGTAAGTCTGTTGCTCTGAAAAATGGAAAAAAGTGAAAATCTGTTATCCAGACGCACACACGCGGAAAAAGAAAATCATATTCAATACTATTACTACTACTACTAACAATAATAATTATGTAAAGATTGATGATCACTGATTATAATGAAGATGAAGAATATAACTATGTTGATGACAATGACAATAATGACACAAATAAAATTAGCAATAATAAATCATAATCATAATAATAATAACATCAAAAACAACAACAAAAATAATAACAACAATAACAATATCAATAATAATAATAATCATTATAACAATAATAATAATATTAATAATAACAATAATAATCATCATCATCATCATCATCATTACCATTATTACTATCACTATTATCATTATTATCATTATGATAATGAACATAATCATAACCATGAAAATGGAAATGAAAATTAATATAAAAATAAAGACGAAAACAAATGAAAATCAAAATAAAAAAAACAAATTAATGAAATAAAATAAAAAGTAAAAAAGAAAATGAAATAAAATAAAAAGTAAAAAAGAAAATGAAATAAGAATAAAGATGAAAAAAAAAAAATAATAATAATGATAAAAATAAAAGATAAAAATAAAAATGAAAACAAAAATAAAGATGAAAATAAATGAAATGAAAACAGAAAAATAATAACAAAAATGGATGTGAAAATAAAACTGATAATAAATATAAAGGAAAAGAAAAGAAAAAACACTATTACTGCTACTACTACTACTAATAATAATAATCATACAATAAAAATAATAACAATAACATTAATTCAAAAAAGAATAATAATAATAATAAATCGAAGACTTCAGAGAGCGCACATACTTCCCCCAGGTAATTGGATGACAAATACAATTAAAAAAAAGAAAATCCTGGATCTGAATCATAATCTGGATCACCACCAAAATTCAACGGCATCTAAGACGGACTAAGACACACATCAGGTAAAAAAATTATAAAAATCTGTTCATAACTTTTTGAGTTATCCTGATAACCAACAAACAAACAAATAAACTAGCCAATGCTACCAATGATAATAACTAAAACAATAATAACAATAACAGCAAATATAATAATAATAATAACAACAATAATGATAACTATAATAATAATAGTAAAAAATCACAATAATAATAAATAATAACAATAATAATAAATAATAACAATAATAATACGAACAACAACAACAATAATAGCAGAGCAACAATAACAGTAATACTTCAAGACCCTCATTGATCGTACCGGCAAATGACTGACAATGACAACATAATGGTAACAAAATTAATGGAATAAAATACGACCAATACTAGACCAATAAAATAATAACAGTAATGTTGCGGAAACAATAATAGTAATGGAAATACTTGCCCCCACGCCCACAGAGAGTTCAGTTTATCAATTTACACATAGATGGCTTCACAAGTACTTAGTAACTCCAATCTACTTCATCTATTTAACTATTACTACTTTAAATTAATAATGTAATAATTATAATGTCAATAACAACAATAGCAATAGCAATAGCAATAGCAATAGCAATAATAATAATAATAATAATAATAATAATAATAATAATAATAACAATAATAATAATAACAACAATAACAATAATAACAATAACAATAACAATAATAGCAACAATAATAATAGTATTGATATCAATAGCATTAAATATGAAATTTGGGAAAATTAAATGAGAGCACACAGACTGCTCATGGACTCTTTGGTAGCTGAACACTTGCTTTGCCATCTTCTTATTGATACAATTTACAAACTGACTCAGAAGTTTTGGACCTTGAAACCAAAACGATTATATTTTGACATGTAATAAATTTTGATATATGCTATTGATAGGCATCTATAAATTTTTACATTAACACGAATAGTATGGCTGTAATGTTTTGCTTTTACAATTTGTCAGGATTTTTTAGTGTCTGAAAAGTAGGTAATGATGCTGTATCACCACTTTGCTTTTACATCTTTAATATTTCTTGTATCTCACCTCCTGCTTATGTTCTTATCAACTGTTTTCCAGTCACCCTTTCATATATCATTGGATTGGGTGATACTTTATATACATTTCTTTGCAGGCTTACCCAGAGAATATCATTCTTTGAGGAGCTGCACTGTCTTCATTTACAGGATGAGTATGTACAGAAAGAATTGTTTGATACTGCTGGATATCCTTCCCTTCCTCATTCCATTACACAGCTGTCTGGACTACTACTACTACTAACTACTACTAACTACTAACTACTACTACTGTAAATGACCCCCGCAATCTGCAGCTTGGCATACTTCCCCAAGGTTGGGTCCAGGTCCACAGCCTGTCCTCTCGTCCTAACCATCAGCAGCTTCTCAAAGACGCATACCGAGACCTGACTGGTTGACACCAGACACCTCACGGCTTGCCCAGTGGACCACAGGCTCCCCTCGTTCCCGGGTAGCTGGCACAGCTCAGCCACACTTAAGCTCCGGCTCCTAGGCTAAGTTCTGCACTCACGATCCTCCAGCCGAGCAAGACACAGCCAGCAGCACGCCAGCAGCAACAAGGCCTACCCAGGTCTTAGCTGTCGGGGGAGCCACCCCGGCTCTCCCTGTCGACCTCCAGCACCCAGCCATACCTGTGGGCACTCACACCCACACAAAGGCTCCTTAAAGAGATGATTGACACCAGCCTATGGCAGATGCAAATCCATTGCCATAATACTACTACTACTACTACTATACTACTATACGACTACTACTACTATCAAAATTAATGGCAATGAAAAGAAGAAGAATGCACATTATCATCAGTCACAAAAAGGGACTGATTTTACACTCACTTGTACACCAAGAATTTCCAGATGAATGAGTGAATCCAAGTTCTGCAGTCTTGTGATTTTGTTTTTCCCCAGGAACAGACTCTTTAGATTTGTCATGCCATCTAAGTTTTCAATTACCTGTTAGGAAGAAAGTGACACTTAAAACTAATTATTCATAACTACATTTTAATAACAGTATTATAAATATTACAGTCAACTCTTTATCTACACTATTTTCATACTTGAACAAAATTTCTGAGATGATTCATAGGAAAGCCAAGCCACTGATTTTTCTTCTGAGAACTGGGTCTTTTCATCCTTATTATATAAATCTTCATACCGACTACATCCTCACCCTTATCTTATTATCTCCCAGTTCGAGAAGTTCCAGGTTCTTCAAGTGGTTGACGTTCTCAATGCGGGAAATTTTGTTGGCACACAAGAAGAGCTTTTTTAGGTTTGTGAGGCCTTCCAAATTTTCAATCTTCCTTATTCTATTGAAGGAGATGTCCAAGACCCTATAAAAAAAAGCAGGAACAAATATAGTAACAGATATAGTATTAAGAAGAAGAAGAAGAAAAAATGCATGTGGGTACATGTCTAAATTTGCTTGTCTATATGAATTACTTTAGGGGATTAATTTATTAAATAAAGAACTTAATACAAAGCGAGCAAAGGTAGAGCATGCAGCTTTGAATCTAAAACCCTAAGAAAAAGTTTACAGGACCAAAAACTTTGAAAGATGCATTCAATAATACATACTCAAGATTAACTAGCATAGAGAGATTCTCAATCACAGTTATTTGGTTGTCATAAAGCTCCAGTTCCTTTAGCATCGTAAGTGTGTGAAGATTCTCAATTTTTTTGATGAGGTTCCATCGAAGGCAGAGTGTCTCAACACAGGTCAGTGCCTCCAAGTTTTCAATCTTTGCAATGCGACGATGATTCAGATCCACCTCCTGCAGGTGAGGAAAACATATCACATATCAAATACAAATTACATGTGTATGTCCTCTTTCTTCTTTATACCATTTTTTTCTTCTTTTCCACTCTCTGTTCCTCTTTTTTAATATCTTTGTCCTTCCCTCTTTACATAATGCATCTGTATATAGCTACAACCACCTAAAATCTCCTTACCTCTTCCTCAATCAAAATCTCTACATTTATGAAATCATCAACTCATTTCTATCATCAGAGCTTATATGTAATAGTAGCTTCTATAACATTACTCATTGCAAGACTATGCTAAAATCATCATTATCTACAATATCTTTAGAGCTAATATATAATCTACTGCTAAAGAAAATAATTTTTAAAGATGTTTTTATAGTTATTGACATCGGTTAGCAAGATGCACACCCAGCCCCAATAAAGGTTAAGTCTGTGCAAAAACATGCCCTTATCCACATTCACACCCAGTCATCCTTGCGCACTTCCATTTAGCTTGCACAAACCTTAGAGAAAACATGGAAAAAGGAATATTACCGATGCAGAAGGATCCAAGATGACTAATTCTTCAGTCTCTCCTTCATCAGCATCCGCTACAGAAAAAGACGTTTTGCAAAATGTTTAAGTTTTCATTTTAACAGGTTCTTCTGTATGATATGCCACAAAACTCAGGCATCATACAAAGGGTTGATCATATCAGTCTGTTTCTTTTAAATGAAATTAAGTATTGTGTTTAAAGCTTTCCTAAACTTATGCAAAGATGATTTTAAATCTTTCTTCCAAATTTAATTACTTGTAATGAATGAATTTAAAATTTCACACCAACGGCTGATTATGCAACATAGTTATACCTCTTGGGTTCAAACCTCACCTCTAGATTCTTCTTCAACATCAGATTCAATTGTTGGTTCATCATATTCTTCAGATTGGTGATTGGCTGACACTTCGTCAGAGCCCGGTGACATTTTGTCTGCTGATGACTGATTGGAGTCCCCCATGGCTGTTAAGTGATAAAAATGCCCCTTTGTAGTTAAGTAACATACTACCATCATCATGATAATTACATACTACCGTCATCATGATAGTTACATACTACCATCATCATGTTAATAATGTGAACAACAGCAGCAGCCACAAAACTGGTACTTGGGTGTAATGGTGTCCAAGGGAAACATCACTGTCCTATCAAAACTTGAACAATAATTAAGTGTTGTTAATGAGGAGTAAAGAAAAGTTACAGCCACACACCTAAAATCTCTACCAAAAGCTGTAACAAAACAAATATTACAAGCCGAAAAAGGACTAAATATTCTAGGAGTCTAAAATTATGACTCCAATACATATTCTTTCATTTCATCTTTTTGTCTAAACTTCCTAATCAAATACCTTTCATGGTAAACAGATATTTTGGACAATGATAATAACAATACTGTAATTATAATGATGGTGATAATTTAGGGTTTGGGGATAAGGCTCTAGCAACTTCAGGCTAATGACAGCCATCTGTCTATTGTGCTTTAAACTTATGCATGCAAGGAGTGGGTCAGCATTAACTTCCACTAGCTGTGCAGGAACTCCAGCAAACTTGGAATGCACTAGTAAACCTGCATCATTTGTGTACCTTTTAAGAAGTACCAAATTCTAAGAAAACAGACAGCATAACAATCTTATAGTAAAATCGCTTTGTTTGCCAAATTAACTAGTACACCTAGAAATTGCTTTCTTTATGGTAGCTCTTTTCAAAATGGTTTAAATCTGTCAAAATAGAAATACACCAGTCATTTCCTTATCAGTGACAGCTGAGAGTCAAAGGAGCCACTGAAAGTTTTATATTTCTATATCAAATAACAGAAATATCAACTTGCAACACAAATATCATAAACAAAATAGTTTTTAGATTTCATTAAGCAACAAACTCTATGACATTGCTGATTTTATTGGCCTGTTTCTTATACACTGGAAAAATACTAATATATTATCAACAATATAAACTGAATGACCTGGCTATATATTCGCTCATTCAATCATTCATTATTCAAAACATTACTGAATATTAGACTGCCTGAATT
>NC_091578.1:1994862-1997362 GCF_042767895.1 Penaeus vannamei | reverse complement strand
CCGAGGTAGTACGGGTTGGAGCACGGCTGGGGCGTGAGCCCGAATGCCTTGGCGTGCTCTAACGACAGCGTCGTGTAGGGCGTCCCGGTGTCTACCACGAAAGGCACGAACCTTCCCTCGACCATGAGGTCTACGCCAGGCCAGAATAAACCCTTCTTTGGCTCTGGGAAAAGTTAACAGGTGTTGATTGCACTTGCTCCTGTTTGGCGGTACACTATTGTTTTCCAAGGAGATAACGCCCCCCTCTCAAGGTCATAGGTCACTGAGGTCGGCAGCTATGTAGAAAGGCAGCAACAAGCTACTCGATATTAGAAACGGAATCAAATCTCTGGTTGACCGACTTGGTAGTTATTTAGAAGGAATATTGCTATAATTTTTAGAACAGGAGAGTATAATGATTTAAGGCAAAAAAGAATGCGTATGCACGTATAATACATGTTGCAATGGAATTTATACACGCAAAATCACACAGAACGAGATGAAAGCACAACGTAGGCTTTCAAATGAACGCAATAACACGATAATACAAAACAAAAGAGAAAAAAAGACCATTCCATCACGTAGGAAAAGATATATTTTTTTAGAATGATCCTCATCAAATCAAAGTTCAAAATCAACTTAACCTAATGCCATGTCTGTCTCTGTTTCTTGTTTACTTTTACATTAATATTTTCGATTTTATTCTACATACTTGGGTAAAATATGTGAAACATCAGAATGTTGCAATCACCTTAACAGTACTGTAAATGTTAATTCTATGACAATAAACAATTGTTCATTATCAAAAAGTAAAGATAATGATAGTAACAAGAACGATAAAAATGATATTCCTTAATTAATAATGGAATTAAAATGGAATACATTGCATTCATGCTTAAACAGAATTAGCAGGGGGAATATATGACGACGAGATTTATTGCGTGTGTACATGGATATAATTTTTTATTAGGTATACCAGCTACTGTCATAACTTTAAGGCTTTTTTCACTGGAAAAAAATATATATCAAACAAAAAATCAGAAACTCGAATGCAGTTGCAAAGGCGGCAAGAAAATCGGCGTAAAAGATTGTTTCCGTTTTAATTTCAAGGTATTTCATGTTACGGAGGGATTGTCACGTTTCAAATTACAGCCCTAATTACAGCGCTGCAAATAGTGTTCCACCCTGTCCGTCCTGACATATGCAATTAATTCCATATTTACGAAAATGATGCAATTTTATCTCACTGAGTCTGACGGAGACGAACACTTGTTTTGAAAGCCTGTTTATTGTCGTCTGTGTCGTGTTTACTTCTTAATAACAGTACTTTATGGCCATGTCTGTAGTTTAAAACACTCATACAAGCATTCCAGAGTCAGCTCTATCAAATGACTAAACAGCCAATACCTATTACAGCGGGCATTAGGGCATAGGGCATAACATAGGGCATTGTAGGGCCGACAAACCCCGAAATATAGTTCTGAATGCTTTAAATATAGTGCTAAAGGGTTTAAATATAGTGCTAAGGGCTTAAAATATAGTGCTAAATGCTTTGAATATAGTGATAAAGGCTTGAAATATAGTGCTAAATGCTTTTAATATAGTGCTAAATGCTTTAAATATAGTGCTAAATTCCTTAAATATAGTGCTAAAGGCTTTAAAAATAGTGCTAAGGGCTCTAAACATAGTACCAAGTGCCTGGAATATAGTGCTAAAGGCTTTAAATATTATGCTAAAGGCATTAGATATAGTGCTAAAGGCCTGAAATATAGTGCTAAAAGCTTTTGATATAGTGCTAAATGCTTTAAATAAAGTGCTAAATTCCTTAAATATAGTGCTAAATGTTTTCAATATAGTGCTAAATACCTGAAATTTAGTGCTAAATGCCTGAAATTTAGCAATAAGTGCCAAATGTCCGGCACATTTACTTGTTTTAAACATCAACCCCTTAATATCTATATATTTATAAAATATCCCAGTAATAAAAGAAGATATGAAATGTGCTCAAAACGAATAAAAAGGAGATATGTAATGAAATACAAAAAAGTAACGAAGATGATATTTCCACTTTGGTTGCCAGAGAGGCCAATAAAACTTATTTTTTAAAGCTGTTGTGTATTCGTTGGTAGATGTTATGTATGAAGATGAAATTGCAATTCTATTATTTAATGTATATTTTGCTTTGTGTGTTCACTTTCTTTTTTTTATTTTGAGTAGCTGTTGTTATTTCAGTTGGATAATTCTTTTTGAAAAGTAATATTACTTATCTGATGTGAAAGTTCTGTAATAGCAATATAGGGAATTTGAAGCTTTTTCAATCTTGTTTAAATGTTTAAATTCTTTAGGATATTATTTTTAATGACTTGTTTTAGTAATTATGAAGAGGGATAGAATAGTAAGGTTACATTCAAATTCACTTTCGAATTGGATATAGATTTCAGTTTAAGTTGAAGAAAATTACTTACAATTATAATCAGGTAGAATGAAAATAAAACTCATGAGTATTTTTGATAAATTATTC
>NC_091578.1:1982362-1989862 GCF_042767895.1 Penaeus vannamei | reverse complement strand
TAATGTAAAAAGGCCTGTCTATTACATGTGAATAAAGGCTTCTGCTTGCTGACTTGTGACTATATATACACACAATAAAAGTATTATACTAAACATTTGGATGTATCATATTCCAGAGGCCTTGTAAGCCTGGTAATTGTGAAAAAATTCTGTCTTTAATTACTCAGTAATTGCAATACTAATCATCAGAGGTGTAGTCCTAAACATAGGGCAATATGAATATCACATGCTCACATGTTACAAATATATATGACTAACACTACAGCTTTTTTTCTCTTTTTCTTTTCTAATGCAATTTTATTTTGTCTTTGCATTTTACTGAATACCCTGTTAATGACAGCATGAAATTAGATATGGTGTTATCATCAAAGAGATATGGGTAACAACATTATATTTACACACATACTTACAATATAGTTATATCTTCTACCAGGTGTCCCCATGTAAAACAAACAAAGTTTCAAGTTATTGCTGTATAAAATATGAACAAGTTAACATCCAGCCATTAAAGATCTCCTATCACTTTGCAATCTCACTTATTTCTTTATCACACCACAATAGCTTAGTGTAGTGCAAATAAATACTTAGTTATAAATATAGCAAACATGGCAGAAGATATCACGGTACCGTATTTTTTTTTCTTACGATATCATGAAACATATCCTATACAGAGAGAAAATAGAAATACCAACACTTTGTGTATCTTCTGGAATATCAGTGTCATTTAAGTGATATTGTTAGAAATCATTTCTCTTAAAAGAGTTCTTTAAAGGTACTAGTATATTAGTGTATGAAAAATGGTAGATAACTGGAGTTGAGTTATGATATTCATAATTTGAACTGTCTTCACTCCATCAGATACAAAATAATAAAAACTAATGTATCTTAAATATAATATATTCTATACAAAATGCATTTATGGATCTGTCATTCTTCAAAAGTACTCATCTACACACTTGCAGAACACGATGAACTGGACCACCTCAGTGTCTACCTAAAACATCCAGGACATGGTGTTCAGTGTTTATGCATCCTTTTACATAACATGCTTGCTTATACAGTGGACGTGAGCAGCAACCACCAGTGCCTGGAAGCTAGGCCTCTGTGCTTGCACTCAGAGAAAGTCTAAAACTGTGCAACTTTGGAAGGTGTACCAGGGTTTAGTATTGTTTCAACTCAGTTGCAGAATTTGATTTTGTTCTCATTTTCCCCTGTTGAAGTCAGGAGTATGGATGTTTTATCCACTGTGGTTTTCTTTTCTTATCGTTGTTCACACATAAATGGCTGAGGAAACACCTACTCAATTATTAGGCCTACCTAACCTCATTTTTTTACCCCTTTCCTTCATTTTATTTTCAAGAAAAAATCTTCATTTTTATCATTAACATTGTTCAAAGTAATGTTAACAAGAATAGAAATGTTAAAAAGGATAACAATGGTAATAGAAACTGAAATTGTGTTTCCCCAAAAATCAGGGAGTGGGTAAACAGGTAAAATCAGGTAGGCCTAGTAATTGACTCCTTGGTGACTCATGAAGCAGTCTATGTGCTAACAATAATAATAAAACAAAATTACAGTGCCTGTACCTGGCACCAACAGGTTGTCTGTGGTGACTATAGCTCTTGCCAATTTTTCACTTAAATTTAACCCAGAGTGCAACTTTACCCAACAAAGCTGGTTTTTAATATTATATGTCTTAACTAGTCTTTAATAACCTTTTTTTCTAATTTCACGGCAGCCAAAAGTTGCCTTTCGCCATAGGACACACTAGCAATTCAACTGTTGACATAGTGTATCTGACTTAGGTATAAACCATTAGTATATCTATTATTAGCAGCTCTAAAACACAACCTAGAGATCCAGTGTGTAATATTCAGGATACTCTACTTTGTAGCTACACATTGTGATTGCCTGCAATTCTCATCTAGGCAGGGTTAGCATCTGCTGTTTATTAAGAGGTAAATGAAATAGAAAATACCTTTACGTCTGTCACAGAACCTAAAAGGTATAGTACAATATTTAACATTTCACTGGTTGAGGGGCCTATATTACATTTATGTAATATAAAATCATGGTAACCTTATTTGTTAAGAATACTTACATTTTCTAGTTCTTTTAAGTGTTAAAGAAAATAAGGAATTGCTCTTTCCTTAAATAAAAAAGTGATCTTGTTGGATCTTACTGTTAGTAACATTTCATAGTTTCCATGAAACTATCTGTCAACACATTACACATGATTATGCATCCTGTAGGAAGCTATCATGAACGAAGATAATGTGTAAGCATAGCAAACCTAATAGAAGCTACCTAGAATTTTTGAATTAAAAAAAACAAGGATTCTGAGATAGTTTGAGAAGATCACTATTCCCATCTGGATTAAGACTAGTTAACTCCAACAGACAAAAAGTAAAAAATATTTCTGCTCAGAGAATGAATAAGGGGAAATTGAAGTAAGTTGAAGAAATGATTGATAGCCATGTCTGATTCATCTTGTATAGTAAATAAGTCAATACCTCGCTAACTTACTCACTTTTGAAGCGCAAAGACATTCTTTTCTTTCCAAGCAGTAAAAGAAAAGAATATATATTCTGAGATAAGTCATTAAAAAACCTCAGATCCTGATTATAAAATTAAAGAATTAAGTAAAAAAGAAAGAAAGAAAAAAAAAAGGTATCAGTGGATACTTGTAGCAGAACTAAGAGATTTCTTATAAACCTTTAGTCAAACTCCTTTTCATGAGCAGCTTTTTCTATTCTTCAGATTTATATCACAATAACTTAAAAAATAAATCTGTATGTATTTCATATAAGAAATTAACAAAACTTATGTCTAATTACAGTTGCATTGATAATGAGCTAGACAGAATTCAGGTTAAGACAAGTATGTAATAAATACGACCTACTACCCTCTTTATGCTAATAATAAAAATAAAAAGATGCTTATAACTATTGTATCAAGTAATTTTTTTTGTTAACAAACATTATTTCTATTGTAATTAAATGAAAGTTAGAATTAGAAGCATCTGTCTCTAATTTTAATTCTCTGTCATCAAATCAATGTGCCTCATCCCCACATGCTGTTCTATCATCATAGTTATGTGTTCATGCATCTTCTGCACTGAAGTATTGGAAAGGCCTGCACAAAATGCCTGAGTGAGACACAGACTTTATTCTTCTTAAATACTGTCCAGAAATTCATCATCACTTGCATTTGTTTTAAGCTTTCTCTTCATTTGCTTCCTGGAGTTTCTTTTCCTTTCTGTTGTCTTCCCATCGCTTGATGAGACGGAGAGGGATGCACATTAGACCTGACAGTGCAAATATTCCACCAAACACATAGAAAGTCACATCGTATGACTTTGTGGCATCGACGAATGCACCTGCAGACAAAAGACAGAGCTCTGATTAGGTGTAGTTTCCAAAAGGGAAATCAAGTCATTTCCTCCCATGTACTTCCCACTCTTTCCCATTCTTTCCTTGTTTCTGTTTTAATTTCTCCATTTTGCTTTTCTCTCTTTACTTGACAAGATTATTCCACAGAAAAAAAGCTTGATTGTAATTTGCATAACTTGGAAGTTACCACTTAATTCAAAAACGAAAAAAGAAAAAAATAGGGATCATACCTGCCACAGGACTGCCCACAAGAGCTGCGATGCCTTGGAACAACAGCAGAAGGCCAAAAGCATTTGTCAGTTTCTCAAGGCCAAGTAACTCTACCAAAAGGATGGAACGCAGAGAGGCGAATGCAGCTGAAAACACAAAGAAATTATTAATTGCAGTGCAATTTCCTATTGATTGTGTCAATAACTTCACTGTATATATAATATTCTAATTAGAGCAAGACCTAAAAGAATACAGAAAAGCTTAACATGTGTGCCTTTACTGTCTAGATCTGTAGAAAGGTTTCAAAATACAATGTTTGTTATTTGCTATGAAATGAGAATGAGAGAATGAGAGAGAGAGAGAATGAGAGAGAGAGAGAGAATGAGAGAGAGAGAGAGAATGAGAGAGAGAGAGAATGAGAGAGAGAGAGAATGAGAGAGAGAGAGAATGAGAGAGAATGAGAAAGAGAGGGAGAAAGAAAGAGAGAGAAAGAAGGAGAATGAGAGAGAGAGAATGAGAGAGAGAGAGAGAATGAGAGAGAATGAGAGAGAGAGAGAATGAGAGAGAGAGAGAGAGAGAGAGAGAGAGAGAGAGAGAAAACAGAGACAGAGAAAATGATGAATGAATGAATGTATCAAATAATTTGTCAGATAATCTTATAAAAATAAAACACTGAGAACAATAGCATTATTCTCTCCCTAATTTATTTTGTAGTAATGGTGGTGTTTTGGATTTTTTTATACACTATAGCGTCAGATGTATATATGCTCCACAACATCAATGAAAATACAATATAGATGTTTGACCAATTCTACTCACCAACTGAAACACCAAAGGCCACTGAATAGGTAAGGAGGAGGGACTGATCTGAGATGAAAGGCAAGATCATTGTCGCAGCTCCGCCAATCATGAGGGAGAAGTTATTGACGTGTAAGGCATCAACCTGCACAAAAATAGGTATCTTTATATAAATCTGAATAATCCAGAAATAATGTATCTATAAGGAACTTTAAGGCTATCTGTGAAAAAATAATTATGGCTACATTAGTAAATAAACAAACACAAGTATATGTTCCACGTAGGTATCTTTAAATTGTATTTCTTCATTCAGTATAAAATTTGACTAGTGCAACAGTGTAGCTTAATAATTATCAAAAGCTTTCCAAATCTCTGACCTTAGGGTGATCTGAAATCCAGCCACAGATAATTCTGCCCAAGGTGTTCGTGATGCCAATGGTAGAGACAAGAGTGGCCTTGGTACCGTCATCAGCGCCTTGTAATTCAGCATAACCTGGAGGATTTTAGGACTACATTAATTAAATGGGAAAATTTCTGTTTGTGCCCATTGCATTAAAAAACTGGTAGGGGGAAATATTAGTATTATCAGTATTATTATTATTATTATTTTTATTATTTTTTTTTTATTTTTTATTTTTTCCAAGACAGTAAATTTTAATGTTAAAATAACAGATATACTTTCCTGTGTTTAATTCAAAAGGCGAAAAAGACATACACAGATTTATTAATATGACTATTTTGTGTAAAGTGGGTGTTTCTACCATATTAAAAAAATTGTGAAAGACTAATTATATCCTGCATTTCAAAACTGAATCCTATGATCCTACATTCCTCCTAAAACACGAACAGAAACCAGCAATAAAATACACCAAGTGATACATTACCAGGCAGAAACATGAAGGGGACAAACAGAGCCATGAGGGACAGGAACCCTGCGATTCCCAGCACTACGAAGGTAACAGAAGCCAAGAGGGAGAAGTCGAAGATTCTGAAGATGACATTTGTAAGGGCAGTTGGGCAGCAGCGTATTCTGCTTTCTGAGTCCTCCTCCTCTGCTATGTCTTCCATGGGTGGAAGTTGCGTCACAGACTGGTGGTATTTGTCTACTGTATCCTAGAGATTGAAAGGGGATTGTTAGTTTTGTAAGGTTTTGTCTAGGAGATTCCTATGATCTTTTCCTTAGTGATGATCGTAAGTAATTACTTGGAGCAATATTGCTTATGCTGATATTCATAATATTACTAACTAATTTCCCACTCAGGCATAGCTTGCTTTTTCAGGTAATAAAAATAAGGATAAATGTCCTGTTTCAACTTGATGATTCTATGAAGGCATTAAAAATAAGTAGAAAATAAAAGTCATGGTTTTATCAACCCCAATTACTGACCTATCCGATATTTCCACCACGTACATTTTCACAGGATTACACTACCATCATAAGTGTCTTAAAAGAAAAAGAAAAAAGCAAACTCACAGAGCTTTTATATTCTGGGAGACGCAACAGAGACCCTGAGTAGAAAATGTCATCACGGTAGAATGGCCTGGCAGTCTCCGTTCTCATGGCAAGCCTTGATGGGCGACGATGTTGCTCTGAAAGGAATATAAACAATGACAGTGACTGCAAAGATTCATATTCATATTACCCTGAATACGCGGACACATACAGACATGCAGAGCATAAGAAGGAAATAGCCACAATAAGAAATAAAACTGAATAATAACGTTTCGAATTGGTCAAGTGGTCCTCATCAGACGAAAATAATAATCAGTTCGATCATCTGGTCGTCTGAAACTCTTTGACGAGCTCGAAACGTTTTGATTAAATCTCGTTTCTTTTTGTGGATGTTTCCTTTTTTATCCTTCTGTACTTGTTACTTTATTTGTGTTCAAAACACACACACACACACACACACACACACACACACACACACACACACACACACACACACACACACACACACACACACACACACACACACACACACACACACACACACACACACACACACACACACACACACACACACACACACACACACACACACACGAAAGAGACCCTCTGATTCCCGATCGGCCCTCCCGACCCCGACCCACTTGGCCGAACACTCACCAGCCGAGAAGGCATTGGGTTGAGCCAAAGCAGGCGCGCTCTTGTTGCGTGGATACCCGGGCGTCTTTGCCTCACTCTCGTGTTCTGAGACGTTGAGCATGTTCTTCAGTTCTGTCTCGTTCTTGTTGTCGTCCAGCACTTTCGCGCCGGCGCCGTTCTCCAGCTGTTTGCCTGCATCCTCTTTCTCGCCCTCTGTGTCAGGAGGCGAAGAAGCTTGCTTTTAGGAGTTGGATGCTTGTGGGTTATCAAGGGAGATGAGATGGGGAGAAAAATACTTGTGTGTGTTTGTGTTTGTGTTTGTGTGTGTGTGTGTGTGTGTGTGTGTGTGTGTGTGTGTGTGTGTGTGTGTGTGTGTGTGTGTGTGTGTGTG
The DNA here is from genome assembly GCF_042767895.1 of Penaeus vannamei. NCBI lineage: Eukaryota > Metazoa > Arthropoda > Malacostraca > Decapoda > Penaeidae > Penaeus > Penaeus vannamei. The sequence continues at coordinate 1,982,982 of NC_091578.1, read as the reverse complement.
TGTGTGTGTGTGTGTGTACATTATATATATATATATATATATATATATATATATATATATATATATATATATATATAATTATATATATAATTATATATAATATATATCTCTCTCTCTCTCTCTATCTCTATATATATATATATATATATATATATATATATATATATATATATATATATATAACATGTATATATGTATGTATGTATATATGTGTATATATAAGTATATGGATAGATATATATAGATAGATAGATGGATAATGACAAGCAAGTAAATGTATGTATATATATATGTGTATATATAAGTATATGGATAGATATATATAGATAGATAGATGGATAATGACATGCAAGTAAATGTATGTATATATATATATATATATATATATATATATATATATATATATATATATATATATATATATATATATATATATATATATACACATACATATACAGCTCCACCTCGTCCTCCACAGTTGGAAAATCCACCAAAATATTCAGCAATCCATTTGTCCCTTAAATGCCTCGCCAGACCAAGACCTACCGATGAGTGGTGTCTCTGTCTCCTCCTTGATGGTGTCTGGGTTGGTGACAACAATCCCCGGAAAGCTGTACCTC
>NC_091578.1:1962362-1964862 GCF_042767895.1 Penaeus vannamei | reverse complement strand
GAAAACCCGGTAATAATGAACGATATTCATTCTCATTCATACCTTTTCTACATTCCTCTCCATAAGGCTCGCCAATTTATATATATATATATATATATATATATATATATATATATATATATATATATATAACACAAAGATGCAAGCCGTGTCAAAACAAGGGGGTGGGGGGTGTAGGGGAGAGGGGGGAGAGGGGCGTAAGGGGGAGAGGGGAGAGAGGGGCATGGGAGGGGAGAGGGGGGGGGGAGGGGGGGCGATTGGCACGCTGCCACGGTTGCCAGGAGCCGAGACCGCGAGAGCTCTCCCTTCGGTCTCGCTCGGTCTGGGTATGCTGGTCTCTCGCTATTTCGGTCCGTTTTAGTTGCTCTGAGTTCTGGCTCTTTGTTTTGAAAGTCGGGTCGTTTGTTTGGGGTTGTTTGGTTGTTTGTTTTATGGGGGGGGGGGGGTTGTCTGTTTGTGATTGTCTGTGTCTTTGTGTCTGGGTGATTGTCTGTGTCTTTGTGTCTGGGTGATAGTCTGTGTCTTTGTGTCTGGGTGATTGTCTGTGGCTTTGTGTGTGTCTGTTTGTGATTGTCTGTCTTTGTGTCTGGGTGATAGTCTGTGTCATTGTGTCTGGGTGATTGTCTGTGTCTTTGTGTCTGGGTGATTGTCTCTGTCTTTGTGATTGTCTGTGTCTTTGTGTCTGGGTGATAGTCTGTGTCTTTGTGTCTGTTTGTGATTGTCTGTCTTTGTGTCTGGGTGATTGTCTGTGTCTTTGTGTCTGGGTGATTGTCTGTGTCTTTGTGTCTGGGTGATTGTCTGTGTCTTTGTGTGTGTCTGTTTGTGATTGTCTGTCTTTGTGTCTGGGTGATAGTCTGTGTCATTGTGTCTGGGTGATTGTCTGTGTCTTTGTGTCTGGGTGATTGTCTCTGTCTTTGTGATTGTCTGTGTCTTTGTGTCTGGGTGATAGTCTGTGTCTTTGTGTCTGTTTGTGATTGTCTGTCTTTGTGTCTGGGTGGTTGGCTGTGTCTTTGTGTCTGGGTGATTGTCTGTGTCTTTGTGTCTGGGTGATTGTCTGTGTCTTTGTGTGTGTCTGTTTGTGTTTGTCTGTCTCTTTGTGTCTGGGTGATAGTCTGTGTCTTTGTGTCTGTTTGTGATTGTCTGTCTTTGTGTCTGGGTGATTGTCTGTCTCTTTGTGTCTGGGTGATTGTCTGTGTCTTTGTGTCTGGGTGATTGTCTGTGTCTTTGTGTGTGTCTGTTTGTGATTGTCTGTCTCTTTGTGTCTGGGTGATTGTCTGTTTGTTAATATCTGTCTCTTTGTGTCTGGGTGACTGTCTGATTGTGATTGTCTGTCTCTTTGTGTCTGGGTGTTTGTCTGTTTGTGGCTTTGTGTCTAACTGTTTGTGGCGGTCATTGTGTATGTGCCTTTGTTTGCACACTACTGATGTTCTCTATTAATTTGCGATTGTTGGTAGCTGTCTTACTATTCAATCTTTCTATCCCTCCTTTATACCTTCCGTCCTTTCTTTATTCTCTCCCCCTCCCTCCTTCTTTCTCTGTCTCTCCTAAACCCCCTCAATTTCTTTCCCAATCTTCCTCTTCTATTCCCTCTCTGTCTCATCTTGAATCCTCCCTTTTCTCTCCCTTTCTTCCTCTCCTTCTCGATCTCTCTGTCTCCATAATTCCTCCCTTTTCTCCCTCTCTCTGTCTCCTTAAATCCTTCCTTTTCTCTCCCCTTCTTCCTCTCCTCCTTCTCCCTCTCTCTGTCCCCTTAAATCCTCCCTTTCTTCCTCTCCTCCTCCTTCCCAATCTCTGTCTCTCCTTATCCCCCTCCTTTCTCTCCTCCTCTTCCTCTCTTATTCCCCTCTTCGCTAAACCCTTACAGACTTCATCAAAATTCGTCCCTTTATTTTGCCGTTTAGAGTTAAAAGGGTTAACGTAACTACTATGCTCGCGTGTGAATTATTTACGTCTTCAGTATTCACATTTCTTTTATTCTTTATATTCATTAGATATTGTGAGAGAAAGGGAAGAGAAATATAGTGATTTAGTTATTATATATATGTCTTCTTCCCTTTTATAATTTTTATCAGATTTGGTAAACGAAACGGAAAAAAACACAATGGTGATTTATATACTAAATACCCGTAGTAGGAATTCACAACATGAACAAAGGAATTCACAACATGAACAAAGGTAATAATCAGTTCTATTGTAAAGGGAGGACGGTTTTGATACAACTATAGTAGAGACTGAAAAAAACCTGCCCACCTTTCTGTAAAAGTGGAAGATACAGAAAAATATTCTTTGATACATTTCCGTGTGTGGAAGATCTGTGTACCTGTATGTGTTATGTGTATGAAATCGGTGTGGGTAAATCATGTATATCTTCAGTTAGTGTTTGTTTCTGTGTGTGTGTGTGTGTGTGTGTGTGTGTGTGTGTGTGTGTGTGTGTGTGTGTGTGTGTGTGTGTGTGTGTGTGTGTGTGTGTGTGTGTGTTTATGTGTGTGTATGTGTGTGT
>NC_091578.1:1952362-1954862 GCF_042767895.1 Penaeus vannamei | reverse complement strand
CATCTATCTTTAGGTCTGAGACAATGGGAATCAGAAATGTTAAAAGACTATTGATGTATGACCTTTCTTTGGCAACCTTTTCACCTGAACTTCTGCCTAATAGGTTACAGATGACTTAATACCAGATACCCCTTAAGTATGCCATTTCCTTTAATTTCATTCCTTATATATAATCTAAAATGGTCTGTCCGCAACTACGAAATAATTTCTCTACATATCCCTTTCTACCACGGAGACGAATATCCCTAAATTGATACAGTAATAAATTACAAATAAACAACTAAAGATACATGTCAACTATAATGATAATAATAACAGTATTGGTAATAATAATAATAATTCAGATGATAAGAGTAATTACAATATTAATAATAATAGTAATAATAATAATAATAATAATAATAATAATAACAGTAGTAGTAGTAGTAGTAGTAGTAATAATAATAATAATAATAATAATAATAATAATAATAATAATAATGACAATGATAATAACAACAACAACGATAATAATAATAAAATAAACATGACCCGAATCTCAAATATTCCACCGATCATAAATTCAGAATTTTACCTTCAAAAAAATAATAAAAAGAAATAACAACCGCCCAAAAATCAAGAATTTTTTTTTTTCGACGTCTGGCAAATCAGACAGATACGACATACGATACAACCGGGCGAAGATAACAATACCTCCGCCAACCGCACCTGCCTAGTCTCGGAGCTTCGAAAAAAAAGTCTCGGAGCTTCGAAAAAAAAGTCTCGGAGCTTCGAAAAAAAAGTCTCGGAGCTTCGAAAAAAAAAGTCGCGGCTTCGAAGCAGAGGTAAAAATCGAAGCTTTTTTTTTGTGTACCGTAGTGGATCATATTTTTTTCGTACTTGTTCTCATATTTAGTTTTATTTTTGTTTTTCTTACATTCTTCTACCGTTTATTGTGGTGTATTTTCTTACGTTACCTAATAATAGTGTTATAATAGTGTTACCTGCCTGCTGAAAACACATATATGGATTGTGCAGTTGTGACATACCTACATGCATAAACACACGCATATAGTCTACCTGTCTATCTATGTATCTATCAATCAATCTAATTATCTATCTGCCCATCTATCTACCTACCTATCTACCTCATAAGACTAAAAACGTCCACATAATTACCTACACATGTACACCTTTTATAAACCTACACACTCACCTAACCTAAAACAAAGAATGAAGAATTATATATATTCAGTTTATTCTCACATAATTTGACTTTTGTGTGGGTTTGAGTAGTACTTCACACCATTATCTACTGTAGTGTACTGTACGTATCTTTATTAGCATTACATTTGCTGAATATGATTGGAAACTACAACCAACATGGTGTCAACTTCCTTCTTTCCTCCCCGCTAACTTTTAATGCAACTGTGGTATATATTCTTTTGCAGTGTCTCGTGATGGTGTTTCTTTTCTGGCTGGTAGGTTAAGAATAGACAGTGCAGTCATGTGTCATGTACATGCCTTTATACACCTCACAAGAAGGCCCAAAGTGGATTGAACTCGTCAGTATACATACCAAATGATGAATCTTTTTCGCGAAAGTCTGAGGATATATGGTCTACACGTGTATACTCTTTATGTAAACCTCTTATAAACACGCGTAGAGTTTGATTTACATAAGTGCACACACCACTATATGTAAACCCCTTATTCAAAAATCCTATGAATCGAATATATGTAAGAATATACCTACCAACACCTGTACACCCTCACACGAAAGCCTACTGGAAACAGACGGTAGGCCTACAATGCCGAGATACAACCACCGACACTTTAACACTTCAACACCAACCCTGTACACACCAAACACCACATTTTAACACTTCAACACCAACCCTGTACACACCAACCACTAAAATCCGAGACACCGCCGACTACCTCTTGAACCCCCTGTGAGAACAAGACCACTGGCACTCCGCAACCCCCTCTATCTCGGCGTGCCTGTGAAAAGTGGCACCCTCGGCTGACATGCAGGTCGCAGGTCGTCGTGGCACAGCATAGGATGTCGTCTTGAGCGTGATCCCCTGGTCGTTCTGGAGGAGGTGGCGCTGCATTAAGCTCGCGGATTCTAACGATGGCGGGAGGCAGAAGAGCTGGAGGGGATCGATCGCTTAATGTCCGGGCACAGTCTGTTTGTCGCTGCAGCGGGTTTTGTCATTTCATCTTTTTTGTTATTGTTGTTGTTGTTGTTGTTGATGGTACGGTTGGCGATGTTTTGTAATTCTGTAGGTATTGTTATTGCTTTTCCTACTGTCATCATGATTGTTTGTTGCTATTGCCATAATGCAAATAATTGGTATTACTAATATTATCATTATCATCATCATATGATTTTATTGTCATTATTATTATCAGTGTCATATAACAAATTCTTACCATTATTATTCTTATCATTACTGTCACTATTACAGTTACTACTACTATAATTTTTATTACTATCATCATCAGTGTTATTCTT
>NC_091578.1:1927362-1939862 GCF_042767895.1 Penaeus vannamei | reverse complement strand
TATCGTCTGACTAGAAAATCGACAACTCGCTCAAAAATGGACAACATTTCGGAAAATTGTCAACAAAATGACGGAAAAAGTGCTAGTGTGACAGCACCTTAACTCCTATCGCAACTTCAAATTCCTCATACTCTCCCATCTGGCCACCTCCACCTCTCCTCTTAACGCACTTCTTCTTCATCACACCTCCTCCTCCTCCTCCCCATTTCTTCATCCCCACCTCCTCCTCTTTCTCCCCTTCTCCCCGCCTCCTCCTCCTCCTCCTCCTTCTCCTCCCTTTTACTACCACTGCCATTACTACTACTACTTCTACTCTTCCATCTCCACCTCCTCCCCTCCTCTTCCCTCTCCTCCTCCCTCTTCCTACCTCCCTCCTACTTCCTCCTCCTCCTCCCTCCTCCCACCTCCTCACCTTACCCTCACCCCCTCCTCCTCACCCTTCTTCTTTTTTTTTCCTTTACCTCCCATTCCTCCTCCCCTCACCAACTCTCCTCCTCCTTCTAGTCCTACTTCTTTTTCTTCTTTTCCACCTCCTTCTACTATCCATACTTTTCCACCTCCTCCTATTATCCATACTCTTCCACCTCCTCCTTCCACACGCATACCTCCTTCCTCTCCCTCCTCCTCCCTCTCCTTCCCCCCATCTCCTCATCATCATCCCCCCATATCCTTCACCCCCTCCCCTCCATCCTTCACCCACCTCCCCTTCCCACCTCCCACCCCTTATCCACCCTCCACCCTACCCCCTCCTCCTCCTCCCCTTCCACCCTATCCTCACCCCACCTCCTCCCTCCTCCCACCCCTCCCCCTCCCTCCCTCCCCACCCCCCGTTCCCTCCCTCCCTCCCTCCCTCCCCTGGACGACGATCATGCATCTTGGGCGTGATCTCGCGCGCCTGCCTCGCATAGTAATGAGATCGCCGTAGCGGGATCCTGTGCAGGCGGCGCTGGGATCGCCTCCGTGCCCTCAATTGCATCAACAACGACGTAAACAAACAAACAAACGAGCAACATTTGCAGCAACTACAAATATGTAACAATTGCATCAACAACTACGAAAAACAATTGCATTAACAACTATAAAAAACAATTGCATTAACAACTACAAAAACAAACAAACAACAATTGCACCACCAACAAAAAATATCAATTGCATCAACAACTACGAAAAAAACAATTGCATCAACAATTACGAAAAAACAACAATTACACCAACTACGCAAAACAAACAAACAACAATTGCACCACCAACAACAAAACAATTGCACCAACAACTACGCAAAACAAACAAGCAAACAATAATTGCACCACCAACAACAAAACAATTGCATCAACAACTACGAAAAAAACAATTGCATCAACAATTACGAAAAAACAACAAATGCAGCAACTACGACAGCAAACAAACAAACAACAATTGCACCAACTACAAAAAAATGCATCAACTGCGCAAAACAAACACACAACAATTGCACCAACAACGAAAAAACAACAAACAACAACAATTCGATTTCTCACACGGGGGGGGGGTACTTTTCTTCTGTGGCAAACGGATGTCGGAACAAATGGAACAATGTGTCGATGGATGCTTATTTTTTTGGCTAAGTTGCTGAACTCTTGTTGTCGTTTTTTCTTCCCTGTTGTTGTTTTTTTCTCTCTTTTTCTCATTTCCTGTTTTTTTTGTGCTTCTCTTTTTTGTCTCTCTTTATTACTTGACTTGACTCTTTTTTTTCTTTTTTGCATCTTCTTTGTTTTATTTGTCTATCATGTTTCTTGTCTTATTATCATTTGTTTTTTTTAGCTTCTCCTTTTTTGTTTTATTAGTCTCTATTTATTTCTTGACTCTTTTTTGTTTTTGTTTTTGTCTTTTTTTGTTTTATTTGTCTCTTTTTACTTTTTTGTTCTTGTTTTTGGCTTTTCCTTTTTTTGTTTTATTTGTCTCTTTTACCTTTTTCTTTTTGGGGGGGGGGGGAATCCAGTCTAGACGCGGTCGTCCTTCTAAGGAAGCTGTCAACACCTTTCGTATTTTCTTTTCTTCTTGTTTGTGATGCAAGAAGATAATCGCTGTTTTGTTGTTGTTGTTAATGATGTTGTTGTTGTTTTTGTTGTTGTTTTTGTTGTTGTTGTTGATGTTGATGCTGTTGTTGATGTTGATGTTGATGTTGATGTTGTTGTTGATGATGATGTTGCTGTTGTTGTTGTTGCTGCTGTTGTTTTTATTGTTGTTGCTGCTGTTGCTGATGTTACTGTTGTTGTTGTTGATGATGTTGTTGTTGCTGTAATTGTTATTGTTGTTGCTGCTGTTCTTATTGCCACTGTTGTTGTTATTGTTGTTGCTGTTGTTGTTATTATTGTTGCTGCTGTTCTTATTGCCGGTTGTTGTTCATGCTGTTTGCTCTGTCCCGTTCTGCCGAGAAAGGTTCGAGATCCATGGGTTGTTTACAGCACTTTCGACCTTCTTGCAGGATGTTGCACGCGGCGCACTCACACGGACGAGCAACTGACATAGTGAACCCGAGGCCATGACCTTTCGGGGTATTTATGGCACCTCTTCATGGCAACACTCATCACGCATATTTTTTTCCCCCTTTCGTAACTACAGATAAATCTAATTAATCTGTCAGTCATCTATAATCTTGTAAATAAATATGGAAGGTGAAGGTCTAAACGTACACTCGTAAACAAACACACATACGCACACGCGTACACACATACGCACACAAACACACGCACACAAACATACATCCACACACACGCGCAAACACATATACACCAGCAAACATATACACTAACAAACACACACACACACGCAAACACACACACAAACACACGCGAACACATACACAACAATAAACAAAAACACACACACACACAAACACACACACACATCACGAAACAAAAAAAAAACCCAAGACGGTGTTTTTCTTCCCAGCTGACTATAACCCGGCCTAAGCCCCCCACCCCCCCGCCCCCCCCCTACGTACCCTAACCCCCCTGAGTCACACGTATGTGGCTCATGTTTAATGTAGCGCCAAACATCAACAGGATGGCACCTCATGGCAACATGGCCAGAAGGAACAACTCGCGACAACATCCGGCACTTGCAAGGCACGCGTCGGGTGATAAGGAAGATATATATATATATATATATATATATATATATATATATATATATATATATATATATATAATAAATGAATAAATAAATAAATATATATACATATATCCTTTTTTTTCTTATTTTGTTTCATGTTTCTTTTTCTCTTTATATATATATATATATATATATATATATATATATATATATATATATGTATGTATATATATATATATATATATATATATATATATATATATTTTTTTTTTTTTTTTTTTTTTTTTTTTTTTTTTTTTTTTACTTTTTTTTTGTTCTCCTTTTCTTTTTTGTTCTCTCTTTCCGCACACAATAAATAAATAAATAACTAATAAATAAATATATAATAACTAAATAAATAGATATATAAACAAAATAAACAAAATATATAAATGTATGGAAATATATAAATATATAGACAAAATAAACAAAATAAATAGATAAGCAATTATGCGAATAAACAATTAAAAGAGTATATGAATAAATAAAAAGAATAACTAAATAAACAAATAAACAGAATCAGTAAACAAACCACACAAACAAACAAACAAATAAAAAAATAAATGAATAAACATTTAGATAAATAAAGAAATAAACACAAACAAAATAGAATAATCGCTAAATAAACAAATAAACACAAACGAAATAAAACAATCGATAAATAAACAAATAAACACAAACGAAATAAAATAATCGATAAACAAATAAACACAAACAAAAGAGAATAATCAATAACAAAACAAATAATCACAAATAAGAGAATAAACAATAAATAAACAAACAAAAGAGAATAATCAATAAATAAACAAACGAAATAAAATAATCAATAAATAAACAAATAAACACAAACAAAAGAGAATAATCAATAAATAAACATTTAAACAAACGAAATAAAATAATCAATAAATAAACAAATAAACAAAAATAGAATAATCGCTAAATAAACAAATAAACACAAACGAAATAAAACAATCGATAAACAAACATATAAATAAACGAAATAAAATAATCAATAAATAAACAAATAAACAAAAATAGAATAATCGCTAAATAAACAAATAAACACAAACAAAATAGAATAATCACTAAATAAACAAATAAACACAAACAAAATAGAATAAAATAAAAACAAACGAAATAAAATAATCGCTAAATAAACAAATAAACACAAATAGAATAATCGATAAACAAATCTTAAACCCACACTGACCCCTTCCTTTTTTTTTCTTCCTTCGCAGTGACGAGGTTTCAGTGTGCTATTTATTTATCGTTTCTTTTTCTTTATTTCTCCTTCTTTTTCTTCTTCTTCTTTCTTTTTCTTTATTTCTCCTTTTTATTCTTCTTCTTTCTTTTTTCTATTTCTTTTTCTTCCTCTTCCTCTTCTCCACCATCACTATCACCATCACCACCTCCTCCTCGACCTCCTCCTCCACTTCCACCTCCAAATCATCATCCACTTCCTCCTCCTCCTCCTCCACCTCCACTTCCTCCTCCTCCTCCCCCACCTCCCCTACATCCCCCTCTACCTCCTCCTCCTCCTCCACCTCCACCTCCTCCTCCTCAACCTTCACCTCATCCTCGACCTCCACCTCCAACTCCACCTCCTCATCCACTTCCACCACCTCCACCTCCTCCATTTCCACCTCCACCTCCTCCTCCTCCTCCACCACCTCCACTTCCACCTCCTCCACCTCCACCACCTTCGCAGTAACGAGGTTTCATGGCTCTATAGAGGGCAGGCGGACCCTCCACGGCGAGGCCCGCAGAACATCGGTGAACAATGAACGAAGAACAACTGGTACGCGAAGTTAGGTCATCCAGGGGGAAGGGGGGGAGGGTCTGCTTTGTTCATGACCTTATCTGGGAATCGTTCAGGAACAAATTTTAAGGGATATTAGAGTCGCTGCGAGAGGCGGAGGTCTAAAAAAACACTCACATGTATAAACAAACATAAACACACACACATGCACGTAAATACTCACACTCATACACACATACACACGCAAGGACGCAAATATTCACACACACACACACACATGCACGCAAATACTCACACACACAAACACACACACACAAGGACGCAAATATTCACACACACACACACACACACACACACACACACACACACACACACACACACACACACACACGCGCACACACACGCACACAGAGGTTTCCTTTGTTCATTACCTAACCCGGTTCTTGGGGCTTTGTGTTGTGTAATCTCCAAGATTATATTCTTGCGCGGATTTTGTACATAGTTGTATATTTACGTTTGTTTCTTTTTTGTTCGTATGTAGTGTTCAATTTTTCCTGTTTATTTTTTTCTTTTTTTATTCTATTTTTTTATTTGTTTCTTGTTTGTTCGTATTTAGTGTTAAATTTTTCCTGTTTCTTTTTTTTTCTTTTTCCTTCTCTTCTTTTCCTAGTTGTATGGTGCGTTGTATTATGAACGTCTTTTGATTGTTTTTCTTTCTTTCTTTTTATTTATATTTATCTTTTCTTTATCTATCCACAACCTATACCTCCTCCTCCACCTCCACTTCCACTTCCACCTCCACCACCACCTCCTCCTCACCCTCTACCTCCACTTCCACCTCCACCTCCTCCTACTCCACCTCCTCCACCTCCACTTCTACTTCCACCTCCTCCTCCTCCTCCACTTCCACCTCCACTTCCACTTCTCTCCTCCTTCTCCTACCTCCTCCTCCTCCCCTCCTCCACCTCCACTTCTACTTCCACCTCCACCTCCTCCTCCTTCTCCACCTCCTCCTCCACCTTCTCCTCCACCTCCTCCACCTCCACTTCTCACTTCCACCTCCTCCTCCTCCTCCACTTCCACCTCCACTTCCACCTCCTCCTCCACCTCCACTTCTACTTCCAACTCCATCTCCTCCTCCTCCTCCACCTCCACCTCCACCTCCACCTCCTTCTCCTCCCCCTCCTCCTCCTCCTCCACTTCCACCTCCTCCTCCTCCTCCTCCTCCACCTCCACCTAGCGCTTGTGGATTATTTTCCCCGGAGACTGTCAAGTGGAAGGTTGGGTTGTTTATGATTTGCTGTCTGTCTGTTTAGAATGCTAACCTCTGATTTCTCAGTCTATCAGTTAGTCTGTCTGTCTGTCTGTCTGTCTGTCTGTATGTATGTCTGTCTCTCTCCCTGTCTTTCCCAATTTCCCAATCTCTTTCTCTCGCCTCTCTCTTTCTCTCTCTCTCTCTCTCTCTCTCTCTCTCTCTCTCTCTCTCTCTCTCTCTCTCTCTCTCTCTCTCTCTCTCTCTCACACACACACACACTCAAACACACACACAAAGCACACACACACACACACACACAATCACACACACACGACACACACACACACACAATCACACACACACACACACAAACACACACACACACACACACACAAACACACACACACACACACACACACACACACACACACACACACACACACACAATCACACACACACGCACACAAACCTTCCTTCTCTCGTGTTGATATTGACAGCTTGCATGTACAATCTCGTTCATGGGAATTAGGGAAGAATTTTCTTTGTTTCTTGATTTTTCTTTGTCTTCTGTATGTGTGGGGGGGGGGGGGGGGTAGGGGGATGTGCGTGTGTGTGTATAGAGGGGTACATGTGTGTGTGGGGGAGGGGGGCAGGGTATGTGTGTGTGTGTGTGTGTTCGTGTGTGTGTGTGTGTATGTATGTGTGTGTGTGTGTGTGTGTGTGTGTGTGTGTGTGTGTGTGTGTGTGTGTGTGTGTGTGTGTGTGTGTGTGTGTGTGTGTGTGTGTGTGTGTTTGATAGAAGATAGAGAAAAATATATAGATAGAGAGAGAGAAACAATGATACAATCCTTATATATATTCACTATCGTCATAGAAAAAACACTTAATGCAACTGCAAAATGATGATGTTTATGAGCAAAAAATAATAAATAAATAAATAAATAAATAAATGTTTATGAGCAAAAAATAAAAAATAAAAATAAAAAAAGAATGATAATACCAGATACAAAAGAACAGTGAACCACATACAGATTTACGCGTTCTATAAAGACGCACACACACACACACACAAACACACACACACACACACACGCGCGCAGACAAAAGCACACACACACACATACACACAAAAGCACACACACATACACACACAAAAGCACACACACACACACACACACACACACACACACACACACACGCACACACACACACACACACACACAGCCACGAGCAGAGAGCCAGACGGACTCCACCAGCGAGCAACGTGACCGGGAGGAGTGTGTGTGTACCTGTTGCTGGGCCGCCATTCTGAGACGAACCCCTCCCCCCCTTTCCTCCTCCTCCCTTCCCCCTCCTCCTTTCCTCCTCCTCCCTTCCCCCTTCTTCCTTCCCCCCTCCTCCCTTCTCCCATTCCTCCCTCCTCCCTCCTCCCTCCTCCCTCCTCCACCCTTCCTCCCTCCTCCCTCCTTCCTTCCTCTTCCCTCCCTCCTCCCCTTCCCCCTCCTCCATCCACTCTTCTCCCCTTCCCCCTTCTCCCTCCCTTCTCCTTCCCCCTCCCTCCCCCTTCTCCTTTCACCGTTCTCCTCCTCCTTCTATCCTTTCTCTTCTTTTCCTCATTTATTTATCTCTCTCCTCTGCCTTTCTCCTTTCTTTCTCTATCTTCGTTCCCCTTTCTCTTCCTTTCACCCTTTTATTTCTCTCCCTTCCCCCTCTCCCTCCACCGTTCTCCTTCTCCTTCTATCCTTTCTCTCTTTCTCTCTCTCTCTTCCACTTCCTTTCCCCCTTTTTTCTCTCTCTCCCTTCCCGTCTCCTTTTCTTTTTCTTTCTTCCTCTCTTCCCCTTTTCTCTTCTTCTCCCCCCTTTGTTCTTCCTCCTACCTTTCCTCTTTTCTTCTCCTCCTTCTCTTCCCCTTTGCTCATCCTTCTCCATCTCTTCCTCCTCTTTTATTCCCTTCTTTCTTCTTCCCTCTTTCTACTTTTCTCTCATTCATCTTCTTCTCCCTTCTTCCCTTCCCTCCTTCCTTTATCCTTCTCTGCTTACTCCTCCCCCCTCCACTTGTCTCTTTATTCCCTTCTTCCATAACCTTTTCCTCCTTCTATTTCCCCACTTCCCTTTCCTCCTCCTTCCTTCCTCGTTTTTCCTTTCCTCCCCATTACCTCCTTCCTTCCCTCTCTCCCCTTCTTCCTCCCTTTCTCTCCTCCCTCCTTCATCCTCCCTGTCCCTCACCTTCTCTTCTATTTTCTCCCTTTCCTCCCTTTCTCTACTTCCTTCCTTTCCTTCACTCTTCCTCTTTTCTCATACCTTCTCCCTTTCCCTCCGTCTTCCTCCCTTCTCTCCTCCATTCTCCCTGCTTCCTTCCTTCCCTTCACTCTTCCTCTTTTCCCATACCTTCTCCCTTTCTCTCCTTCTCCCTTCTCTCTGCTTCCTTCCTTTCCTTCACTCTTCCCATACGTTTCGTCCCTTCTTTCTCCTCTTTTATAAATAAAATATATAAGGAAACATATTGAAAAAAATAAAATAAATATAACGATAATAAAAAAAAGAAGACACGTGATAAATCCGCGAATGTTGGGCAGGTTAGGGTAAAGGGGGGGAGGGGGGAGGGGGAGGGAGGGAGGTCGATGCTCGCTTGTTCGGGCACGTGACACCTTATGACACAACGGGCGGGTATGATGTCCAAGGCATGACAAAGAAGGAATCTGGCACGTTGATAATGTGTCATGTATTCCCCCCTCCTCTTTCTCTTTCTCTCTCTCTTTTTTCTCTTTCTCTTTCTCTCTCTTTCTTACTCTCTCTCTCTCTCTCTCTCTCTCTCTCTCTCTCTCTCTCTCTCTCTCTCTCTCTCTCTCTCTCTCTCCCTCCCTCCCTCCCTCCCTCCTTCCTCCTCTCTCTCTCCCTCCCATCCCTCTCCCCCTCTCCCTCCCTCTCTCTGTTTCTCTTTATCTTTCTGCACGAGAGACATAAAAGAAGAGAGAGGATTTCAAGAAGAACCATATGTTGGGCAGGGAAGTTAATGGGAGTTTAATGGGTTTGTTATTACGAAGATAAGTATTTCGATATGGTGAATTTCCGTGGTGATGAGTCATTCAAAAAAGATTTTTTTTTCCGTTTCCCCTTTCTTCTATTACTCTTTCTCCTTTTTTCTTTTCATTTACTATTCTCACTTTCGCCTTACTCTTTCACTTTCCCTTTCCACTTACTCTTTCACTTTCCCTTTCCACTTACTCTTTCACTTTCCCTTTCCACTTACTCTTTCACTTTCCCTTTCCACTTACTCTTTCACTTTTCCTTTAACTCTACCCTTTCCCCTTACCATTTCCCTTTCCCTTTCCCCTTACCCTTTCACTTTCCCTTTACTCTTTCACTTTTACTTCCGATTTCACTCACCCTTTCACTTCTCCTTTACCCTTACCCTTTCACTTTCACTTCCCTTACCCTTTCCTCTTACTCTTTCACTTTCCCTTTCCCCTCACTCTTTCACTTCTCCTTTACCCTTACCCTTTCCCTTTCCTCTTACTCTTTCACTTTCCCTTTCCCCTCACTCTTTCACTTCTCCTTTACCCTTTCACTTTCCCTCCCCCCCCTTCTCCCTTCTTCGCCCCGAAATGACGTCAAAGAGAGGCGTGTATGGCACTTGGCAGGACTCGGGCGTGACGCAGATCCCCGGGAAGACAAGGGCCGATTCGCGTCCCTCCCCCCCCTTTCCCCCCTCCCCCCTGGCCAGTCGATCGAGGCACTCAGGGGCAAGCGCCACGACGGGTGCCATCGCCACGGACCCGTCCCCCATCCCCCATCCCCCCTTGCCGGGTGCCATTGCCATCCGTCCAGCGGGTTCGGCTGTCCTCGCATGTTGGAGGGTGACGTAGCGACCGGGCATCGGTGCCAACGGGAGAGGTCCGCGGGCACGGTTCCCCGGCTAAGTTGGCACCCGACTATGTTTTCTCCGCTGTAAACAACAACAGTGCCTCTCAGGGCTATTGTTCCGCACCGCAAGGACACCTTCGCCGCTTTTCCCCTTCGCTGACCACCACTTTTACGCCTCCATACCCTCTGCCCTTCTGTGACTAACCCCTTTCTCCACCTCTACCTCTCTTTCCCCTTTCGTTCGTTCCTCTCTCTTCCCCCTTTCACTCCTTGTCTCTTCCCCTTTCGCCCTGACTTCTCAATGCCATATTTCACCTCTTCCTCTCTCTTCCCCCTTTCATACCCCCCCCTCTCTCTTCCCCTTTCATAACCCCCTCTCTCGTTCCCCTTTCATCCCCCCTCTCTCTTCCCCCTTTCATACCCCCCTCTCTCTTCCCCCTTTCATACCCCACCTCTCTCTTCCCCCTTTCATACCCCCCTCTCTCTTCCCCCTTTCATAACCTCCCCTCTCTCTTCCCCCTTTCATCCCCCCCTCTCTCTTCCCCCTTTCCACCCACCTATCCACCCCTTCTCTCTTTCCCCTCTTTTTCCCCCCTCGCACCCAACACCCTGAGAAGGCAAGAGTGCGTGTCATGACTGGGCTCTTCTGCCTCTACGCCCCCCTCCCCCACCCCGTAGATCACCGACCCCCCTCGCCCCCCGCCCCCCCTTCCCTCGATCTCAGCCGGGGTCAATCACCTTGTTTCTGGGAAGCGGAGACTCGGGGGCGATCCGCGCTGCGCGTTCGCAGTCACGTTCATCCTGCTCCTTCTCTCGTTTTTTTTTTTCTTCTCTCTTTTCTCCTCCCATTACGTTGTTTTTTTTATTGTACTGCTGCTATTATTGATTTCTATTAATATTATCGTCATCTTTATCATCATTATTAATATTACTATTATCATTATCATCAATATCATTATTATTATTATCAGTAGGGTATAGAGGAGGAAGGAGAGGAAGAGGAGGAGATAGAAGAAATAGGAGGACGGAGAAGGAAGAGAAGGAGGAAGAAAAAAAAGAAGAGGAGGAGGAGAAGGAAGAAGAAAAAGAAGAAGAGGAGGAAGATGGAGAGGAGGAGGAGGAAGAAATCGAGGAAGAAGAAGAGGAGGAGGAGAGGAGAAGGAGGAATTCTCCGTCTCACACGCAGAAGTGAAATCTAAAAGCATAAAAATCTATAAGCTGTGGTATGTGAACGCACACAGTCAATACGAGGAATTTTCCACGCGCGTAAATCTTATAGCGATCGACTGATGCTTTCGCGGTGAAAAAAGAAAGAAAGAAAAAAATAAATAAAACGAAAAAAAATAATGAAGATAATGATAATAATGGTAATAATAATGATGATGGTAATGATGATGATGATGATGATGATGATGATATGATAATGATAATGATAATGATGATGATAATGATAATAATGATGATGATGGTAAAAATGATGATGATGATGATGATGATGATGATGATGATGATAATGATAACAATAATAATGATACCAATAATAATGACAATAATAATAATGATAATAATAACAATAATAATGATAATAACAACAATAATAATGAAATAATGATAATAATAATAATAATAATAGTAATAACAATAATAAAAGGCTGAGTGTTCCTGGCATGGTTCTGAGATGGATAAAATACATACAGATAATGAAAAAAATAAAAGACTCGAGAATATAGGAATAGTGACAAAAAAACAATAATAATATGGCTACTATGCGAAGAGAGGAAAAGAAGTAAAAAAAAAAAAAAAAAGGGAAAAAAATACATGGTCGAGATATCAGTAATCATGGGCGTTGACCTTTGACCTTTCGTACTTGCTTAGTCTATTAGATGCAGGCATGCGCGCACGTACACACGCACACAGGGATATAAACACATGCACACACACAGACACAGACACACACACACACACACACACACACACACACACACACACACACACACACACACACACACACACACACACAGAGGGACATGAATAAACGCACACACACACACACAGAGACGCAAACACACACACACAGAGGGACATAAACACACGCACATACATACAACCACAATCACACACGCACAAACACACACAGACACACACACCACAGCCCCCCCTCCCCCAACAAAGCGAGCTCTCGACCCACCTGGTTCATCATGCGAGAGACCTGCTGCTTGTGGGTCATGCAACCAGTCCCCCCCTCCCCCCTCCACCCCTCCATCTCCCTCCCCTCTCCTCCTCCACCCATCTCCCTCCCCTCTCCTCCTCCTCCATCTCCTCCTCTCTCCTCCTCCTCCAATGTCTCCCCCTTCTCTACCTTTCCATCTCCTCCCTCTCCTCCTCCTCCATCTCCCTCCCCTCTCCTCCCTCCTCCAATGTCTCCCCCTCTCTACCCTTCCATCCCCTCCCCCTCCTCCCTCCCTTCCTCCACTTCCATGGTCTCCTCCA
>NC_091578.1:1901518-1906518 GCF_042767895.1 Penaeus vannamei | reverse complement strand
AGAATGTTATCTCACGGGAGACACTGGAAGCCACAGATGCTTGCCGTGCAGCTCCTGTGACGGGGGATCGGGATTTGCACCGTTCTCAGGTGCTCAGAACTCGGTCTCTGTTCAGTGGGTGTCACACTAGCACTATTTCCGTGGTTCTTTCAGGTTTCCGTGTGTTTTTTTACTGCTACCACTGGCAAATTGGCCAAATGCGATAATTTCCAGTCAAACGATAATTATCGTTTCCGCTGGCAAATTTACCGTGGTCTTTTTGGTTCAAACCATAAGCTATAATAAATATTCGTTATAGTAATGCAAAAAAAAATTACTTGTAATATAAAACGATTAAAAGAGACTGTCTAAATTGTAAATAATAATAATAAAAAAGGAAAAATTCTCTCTTGTATTTAATAAAAAGAGATACAAGTTGGTAACTAGCTGCTCGCCTGTTTGTTTACATTTGTGCCCACGTTCCGATGTCGGCTGACTAGATGAGAGCAGCGAGGATACGCTCTTATTTATTAAAGCATTATACATTCGTTGTTTTGCACATAGCCTGAATAACGTCCATCATCGCCAGAGCCTGTGCGGGGTTGGAGCCATCTTGCTGTGTTTAACATTTTCGTCGGAATGTTTCCGTGGTTCTCATCGCTAGTGTGACTATGCGAGCCAAAATGACCACAATTTCCGTGGTGCCAACGGAAAAGCAGTGTGGGAAAAGTCTAAAAGTGTGACACGGCCTTTAAAAAGGACAAGGAACAGTTTATTAGGAGTCTTGCTGAGGAGGTCGAAGGCCATTTCTTAGTAAATGACCTTCCTCCTGCATACTAAACCCTGAGAAAGCTGAATTCCAAGCCCTCTTCCCAGGTGACGACAGTTCACTTAGTAAGTGGCCAGATCGTCTCAGATTCCGTTGCCGGACCCACCCATCAGTGAGGATCCACCTTCCCCAGTTGAAGTTAGGGGGGCGATCTCCAAGCTGAAGAGTGGTAAAGCAGCAGGTATTTGCGGCATCCTAGCTGAACTGTTAAAGGCTGGTGGTGAACCTATGGTGCGGGGGTTGCATGCTGTCCTGACTGCCATCTGGCGGTCCAGTACCATTCCCCCTGACCTGTTGAGGGGTGTGGTCATCCCTCTCTGTAAGGGGAAGGGGTCGACGGGACTGCAGCAATCATTGAGGCATCACACTGCTCAGTATACCAGGCAAGGTTCTTGCCCACATTCTTATGAGACGTATCAGAGACCAGCTGCTGAGGCATCAGAGACCGGTGCAATCTGGATTCACTCCTGGTAAGTCCACAATAGACTGTATCCTTTCATTTTAAGTCATTGTAGAGCACCGTCATGAGTGCGGGCGTGGGCTGCTTGCAGCCTTCATCAACCTCAAGGCGTTCGATACGGTGCATCGGGAATCACTCTGGGATATCCTGAAACTGAGAAGAATTCCAACAAGGATTATTGGACAGATAGCATGCCTGTATAATGGTGTGAAAGTGCTGTAAAGTGTAAGTGTGTGTGTCTGGAGGGGGGGGGGGGGCTGTCGAGCTTCTTTCCTGTTAGTTCAGGAATGAGGCAAGGTTGTGCTCTTGCACCAACACTTTTCAACGCTTGCATAGACTGGATATTGGGCAGAACTACTGTTCAAACCCATTATGGAGCAACTCTGGGCAATATCAAGGTTACAGACCCTGACTGCAGATGATGTTGCTATTCTGTCTATTTTTTGGAAACCTTAGTGGTGGCTCTGGATGCATTTAGTAATGAAGCGAAGCCCTTGGGTCTAGAGGTCTCCTGGACCAAGACCAAGATCCAGGACTTTGGGGACTTGCCAAGAGAACTTATTCGGTCGGTACGTGCTTGCGGCGAGGACAATGAAGTCACAGAGAGCTTTACATACCTTGGTAGTGTAGTTCATAACTCGACAAGAGTTTTTGAAGATGCCGGCACCTGTGCAGAAGGACCAAGCTACGGGTTTTCAAGGCCCTGATAGTGCCAGTTTTGCTACACACACATACACACACACACACACACACACACACACACACACACACACACACACACACACACACACACACACACATACATATATATATATATATATATATATATATATATATATATATATATATATATATATACACACGTGTATGTATGTGTGTGTATATATATATATATATATATATATATATATATATATATATAAATATATGATATATATATATGTATGTATATGATATATATATATATATATATATATATGATAGATATATGATATATATATGATATATATAGATATATAAATATATATATGTATGATATATTTATATATATTATATATATATATGATATATATATGATATATATATATGATATATATGTATATGATATATATGTATATGATATATATATATATATATGTGTGTGTGTGTGTGTGTGTGTGTGTGTATGTGTGTGTGTGTGTGTGTATAATATATATATATATATATATATATATATATATATATATATATATATACATGTCTAAGTATATAAATTTGTAATATAATATTTCAGTGAGCTGGGTTATTTACATCTAACCTTGTACGTATGAAATAAGCAATTGTTTGCCAACAAAAATGTTGGGAAGAAAAAGGCATTGTTTAACACATCCAAAATTAAATCCTTTTCCAAACGTGAAGAGATCTTCTAATTCAGGTGACAGTGTGTGTGTCTGTGTGTGCGCGTGTGTCTGTGTGCATGTGTGTGTGTGTGTTCTCGCTTTTAGAAGGAAATTGTGTTATACCTGTATTATCTTGCGTGAGTCATTCCTGCTAGTTCAATTCAATTTTGTGCTCGCGACCTCTGCTTCCATGTCCGTTTGCACCAGCGCCCTCTTGGCAACCGCCGGGTCACGTGCGGGGAAAATTTTTGCCTCCTGGGATATCCATGCTTTCGCAGGCTGTCGCTGTTTCCTTGAACTGGTGATTCATTTTTCTGTTTGTTGTGTCTTTGTTTACATCGTTGTCTGCCTTCTCTCTCGCTCTATCTATCTATCTATTTATCTAGCTATCTTTTAATCGTTCTGTTTCTCTCTTTCTCTCTCTCCTCTCTCTCTCTCTCTCTCTCTCTCTCTCTCTCTCTCTCTCTCTCTCTCTCTCTCTCTCTCTCTCTCTCTCTCTCTCTCTCTCTCTCTCTCTCTCTCTTTTGCTCTCTCTCTCTCTCTCTTTCTCTCTCTCTCTCTCTCTCTCTCTCTCTCTCTCTCTCTCTCTCTCTCTCTCCCTCTCTCTCTCCCTCTCTCCCTCCTTCTTTCCCTCCCTCCCTCCCTCCCCCCCCTCTCTCTCGCTCTAATTTTCCTATTTCATGTTTCTGTTAACTCAATCTTCCGTCGTTCGCACAAGCAAAATCACAGTGTTTTCCCGCTAAGTAATTCCACATAAACTTCACAGAAAGCTTTCTAAACGTCGACTTGCCAGGGAGATCACACGCCGATTCCCCGAAGTCCTCTTGAACGTACAGAGTGAAGAGTATCGAATTTTTTTTTTTTTTTCTAGCACGTCCTAGAAAAGTCCAAAGCTCTTGGATACTTTTAAAAGCTATTGTGTAAAATAAAGGGCGCCAAATTTTACTAGAATAACGGTCACCAGGCATGTATATTTATGACGTCATGAAACGCATCGTCAGTAACCTAGATAACAGCGGAAATGTCATTTCTTTTGTTATTATAAATCGTTTTCATTTGTATTAGAACTGTCGGTAAACATCCCGCGTGATTCCTCAAGATCGCATTTGACTCTATAAATCTTCGTTTTATGGTTTCCGAGTATTGAGTGCCTTCCCCACGTGTTCAGCCACTGAAGCATCTTATACGGGTATCAGATATAAACGTTAATTTTAAGTTGTTAGCCTCTTGATCTATTAATGAATGTATGGAAAGTCTTTGTTCGGGAGAATGTGATTTTTTTCGGTTTATTAATGAATAGGTAGTATTTTGTTAGAGATAAGATGAATAAGCACTTTTAGAAGTATATGAATGCAAGAAGAAAGAAATCATATATATATATATATATTTTTACCGAGTACGTTTGCTTGCCAGGGTTCAATCATATGTTGCTAGAACATTTCTAAGGACAAGTATCAGTATCAGTTTATCTCAAAACGCACTTATGCAACATGGAAACACCTAGAACAGTTTAGAAAAAAACATTATTATCCTCCAGTGTTCTCATCCTTCAACAGTGCGAGGGTACTTAACCGCGCCACTCAACACATAGCACAGACACACAAGTCAACAAAGCATTTTTTTGTCCTTTTTTTCTTTTCTTTAATCTCATTTCGGTACAAACACGTCTTTTTTTTTATTTATGAGACGCAGAGTCCACTTACCATGATCTACGTATCTGTATCAAGGTTTTGCGTAAAAGGTTAAGCTAGTTTAGATCCTTATCACCGTTCTTTTAGCCCCCCCAAAAAGTGACGTCATATTCTCTCTTATCCAACCACGGCACTTACTCTTTTCTTTCTTTCTTTTTCGTTCTTATCTTATCCATCTTCAAACTACGTGCCCAGAATAACACCAAATGCAAATCTATCGATAATGCTCTTTGAAAAAAAAAACATATATATATATATATATATATATATATATATATATATATATATATATATATATATTTACATCAGGAAGAGACCTTCTTCCTCCCTTACATGGTTGTCCGGTTGACTGCAGCAAGGAAGGATCTCACAGCTATATCGGTGGCGGTAGACACGTGCCTTCCCGGAGCCAAAGAATATTTATATATAACAAAGACAGAGGGAATCATGCTTGTCAGCCACGCATCGGAACCTGCTGCTTAGTGCGATCGAGTCCTGTATTTCGTCTGTTTATATCAGTCACACGAAGCCATTGTTACTGGAGCTACGGAATGTATGTGTATGTCATATAGATAGATAGATAGATATTTATAGAGAGAGATATATAGATAGATAGGTAGGTAGATAGATAGTTAGATTAATAGATAGATAAGGAGATAGAT
>NC_091578.1:1893841-1898841 GCF_042767895.1 Penaeus vannamei | reverse complement strand
AGAAAGAGAAAAAGAAAGACCGAAAGAAAGAAAGAGAGAGAGAGAGAGAGAGAGAAAGGCCGAAAGAAAGAAAGAGAGAGAGAGAGAGAAAGAAAGGCCGAAAGAAAGAGAGAGAAAAGAAAGACCGAAAGAAAGAGAGAGAGAGAGAGAGAGAGAGAGAGAGAGAGAGAGAGAGAGAAAGAAAGAAAGACCGAAAGAGAGAGAGAGAGAGAGAGAGAGCACATGCGCAGAGCAAAGTGACGCAGAAGGGAAGCCGTGAAGCCGATATTACCCGTCGGCCGCGCGCCTCCACAAACAAACCACTCACTCGGGTTCTTAAGGAGAGAAAGAACTTGCTAAACTCGCCAAATAACTCTTACTTAGGGTGAGGAGAAGAGAAAGGGGGAGGGAGATCCTTCACTCTCTGTCTGTCACTCGGAATGAATCAAGAAAAGGGTTTCAAAAGGGATGGGACGTGTTCATCTTGGTTTCAATCATCGATGACAAAGAAACTGGATTTTTTTTTCTCTCTCTCTCAATCGTTGAAATTCGTTATCTCTCTCTCAATCGTTCTCTTTCGTTATCTCTCTCTCTCAATCGTTCTCTTTCGTTGCCTCTCTCTTTCTCTTTCTCTATCTCTTACAGATACACACGAACACTTTCTCTCTTTTTTCTCTCTCACTCGTTCTCTTTCTCTCTTTCTTTCTCTCACAGATCTCTCACTCAATCGTTATCTTTTGTTATCTCTCTCTCAATCGTTCTCTTTCGATATCTCTCTTAATCGTTCTCTTTCGTTATCTCTCTCTCAATCATTCTCTTTTGTTATCTCTCTCTCAATCGTTCTCTTTCGTTATCTCTCTCTCAATCGTTCTCTTTCGTTATCTCTCTCTCAATCGTTCTCTTTCGTTATCTCTCTCAATCGTTCTCTTTCGTTATCTCTCTCTCTCTCTTTCTCTATCTCTTACAGATACACACGAACACTTTCTCTCTTTTTTCTCTTCTTTCGTTATCTCTCTCTCTTCCTTTCTCTCACAGATACACAAAACACTTTCTTGTTTCTCTCTCACTCGATCTTTTTAGCTATCTCTCTCTCTCTCTCTTTCCCTTTCTCTATCTCTCACAAATACAAACGCACTTCCTCTCTTTCTCAATCTATCTTTCTCTCATTCTCCCGTACTTACGCGTGTGTGCGGCATCTCTGTCTGCGAGTTTTCCTTCCCTCTTGTACCTTTGTCACGTCTGACATGACATGACTTTGGCACAAGATTCCTAATGAATGAAAGCAGTTTAAGAAAAATGTCTTCATTTAAGCTTAAGACGCAACCCTTTCGACATAACTGCGTTCGTAGCCTAGTCCTTTTAAAAAGAAGTTATTCCTTATTTCTGGGTTACTTTTCTTTTTCTTCAGTTTCTTTATTTTTTTCTTTTCTTAATAAGGTTTGCTATTTACAATTTAAGTATTAGAGCACCATAGTATACTAAGTAGGAACTGAACGGGAGTACACAGGTAAATTACAAAGGTAAATATTACAGAATATGTTTTTAAAAAAGGGATCAAGACTATATATTTCGTTTGTAAAAATCACCCATAATCACCTCGTCATTACAAAACCTATTCTATATGAATGAACTGGATCTCAATCTGAAGGGAAAACGACAAAAAAAAAAGACAAAAAAAAGTCTAAGTGTAAAAAAAAGTAAAAAGTGTAAAAATCAGTCGATATTAGTCGCCGGAACCTTTTAGTAAGGGAGTAAATCTCATTCAGTTTATGCTTTTGACTCGAACACCTCTTGCAAAGGGTGAAACTCTGAAGAAAGAACCCTCAGCGTTTTAAGATTTAAGAGTCTGAATACGTTGCTTGATTCGCTGAAAACGCTCGACTACAATATATATTTTACACACACACACGAACACGAGTGCGCATACACACACAAACACAAACTCACTCACACACATATACATACATACATACATATATATATATATATATATATATATATATATATATGTGTGTGTGTGTGTGTGTGTGTGTGTGTGTGTGTGTGTGTAAACATATATATATATATATATGTATATATATATATATGTATATATATATATATATATATATATATATATATATATATATATATAATATATATATATATATTTATATAAACAGGTGTGTGTGTGTGTGCATCACTGGAATGATCTCCTTTGACTAATTCCGTTGCTGTATCACTGATCCAAAAAGAAAAGAACAAAAAAATAATAATGAATAAATATGTCACAACAACACTGCAAGCGTCATGCCCTGTTGTTTTTGCCGCAAATGTTCTCAACCTTTTCTTCTGTCTGTGTTCGGGGCGAAGCAACGATCGTCTTAATCATCATAATTCAATACACTGGGATTCCGTAATTACATTATCTAACTTATCCAACATTACAACATTCAGTTTTTGGGTAAATGATGATTTTTAGTACCCAGCACTTACATACTTGTGACCGGGGAAAAAATAAAAACAAACAAAAAACAATCCTATCTGATCAAAAAAATAAATAAATAAATAAATAAATATATATATTGGGACAACCTTCTTTTTACTTTCCCACCATTGAGTTGGAAACATTTAAACATTCCATTTATAGATAATTTATTATAACATTAAATTTTGCTATATTGATATGCCTTAATATATATATACATATATATATATATATATATATATATATATATATATATATATATATATATATATATATATATATATATTAAGGCATACACACACACACACACATATTTTTTTTCAGTGGAGTCTATGCATCTCTACAATTATAGTGAATGCATTTATTAAATGTCGAATCAATAATGATCTCGACAGGTGTCCCCCCTTTGGATAATAATATATTGAAAAACAGTGTGTATATATATATATATATATATATATATATATATATATATATATTGATAGATATAGATAAAGATATATGCAAGATGCCTGAATGAAAAAGAAAACATTAATATATAAAACGAAACATCAATCAATAAATACAATATCCAGTAAATATAACATGTTCATACTGAATCAATAAACATCTACAATACACATGCATAACCTAGCAATGGATACATTATGGCACCTGTGGTAGTGGCAGAGGTGTGGAAGGGTAGCTAGCTTTCTTCCTTTGCTTGTTAACGATGACTGCGCCATTGGTAGTTTTTTTTTTTCCATTTAGCCCAGCCGTACTTGTTAGGCTTAATCGTTAGCTCCTGGAAACTGTCGCGGAGATAGCTGGGCCAAATAGCTGAACATACCTGAATATACCCTATGGCTGCATTTGCTGGTTATTCCCAATATACCCCATAACTGCATTTGCTGGTTATTCCCAAGGGGCAAGTAACATTTATTGATGTTAGTTTTGCCACCAATCACTATTTTTTATTATCACTCTAATGTTTATCACGCTGACAAGGAACAAAAACAACTCCAAACCGCTGCCTGACAATGTAGTTTTGATATGGGTAGAATGACCGGTCTTAGGGCTTGTGGAGTGGATTGAGTTCCTTCCTCTGTTAAGTGTGTGCCAAAACTACAACGGTCATTAACTTTTATTCTATAAACAAATAATAATAAACAGCTGGTATATCACAATGGACATATTTACCATAAACATTATAAGAAAAACAAAGAATGTTCTGTGCTGCTAACTTATAAATCAAGTAAAACTCTTGATTACATCTTACTTTTGCCTGCTAATCAGAAATCAATAAACATTACTATAAATATTATAAAGACGAGAGACGGAATCGAGGCTAGTATCTAGTATTCTACTAGAATCTTTTTGTTTTTTAATTGCACATAAAGTGATCGATCCCTTTCTTTTTAACCTAGATTTACTCTGAAAGTTAATTCTAACCTCAACCTATTCCTTGATAGCACTGGAACGGTCTCTTTTGACTAATTCTGTTCCTATATCCACACCCCCTCCCCCAAAAAAAATGATGATAATGATAATAATAATAAATAAACATTTCCCAAAAAAGAAGGCAGTCGTCATAGCATGTTTTTTTTTCTACAAATTTTCTCAACCTGTTCTCTTTGAGTTCTGGGCGAAGCAATGATTCTGTCTGACGAAAAACCAACTGGCAGTGATTCATACAGGTATTGGTGCTGAGGGGAGGGCAAACATTCCTCCCACCCAGCAAGTATGGCAGGCTATGGGTCCGTCTGGGTTGGCGACCACTGGGACTCTTGCTAGGAGCTGGGGATACCCGTCTCATCCATGTCCCGGTGGCCGCCAACCTGGTGTGAGGCTTGTGGGGCAAAGCCTGCTGGACCTACACAGGTGGATTATGGGACCTGCAGCCAGCCACCCCTCACTATATGGGGCATCTTTGGCGGGGGTGGCATCCACCTGGAGTGACTGCCAGAGGCTTAACATTAGGTGAGGCATCAGGGTGGTGGCTTGGAACATCCGCTCTTTGCGACAGGATGATCGGTTGCCACTACTGTCAAGGGAACTGAGGAAGCTGAGAATTAAGGTGGCTGTTCTCTCGGAGGTGGCTGCACCTAGCACTGGCCAGGATGCAGCGATGGTTGCCATCTCCAGGGAGTAAAGCCATCTCCAGCAGACTTCAGCCCTTGGAAGTAGAAGTTACTCCGGTAGATGAGCGCATCATGGTATTGAGATTGAAGCTTGCATTTGGCTTCATGTCTCTTATTGCTGTATACACTTCTATCGATGTTTGTAAACTCGATGTGAAAAAGATGTTTAACGCTAAACTAGCATTTGTGATGGACAGTTGTCTTTGGCAAGATATTCGTATTGTTCTGGGTAACTTCAATGTGGTATCTGGTTGCGATCAAGCAGCTGGCACCGAGAATAGCTTCCTTTCCGATACTGTCCTCGGCGATATATTTGTATTGTTCTCGGTAACTTCAACGCGGTATCTGGTTGTTATCAAGCTGGCTATGAGATGTTTGTCAGTCCCCATGGTTCAGGAGCTGGTGCCGGCAGCGAGAATAGCCTTTTTCCGGTT
>NC_091578.1:1886341-1888841 GCF_042767895.1 Penaeus vannamei | reverse complement strand
TATCATATATGCATATCTATATATATAAGAGTAGTACAACACGAACTACTCAAATAATCTTGAATATGTGTTCAATATGCTGCAAAATACGATGATTTCTGTTATCACACTGACATTAAAGGCAATGAATTTGTTAGTAAACATGAAGTAGCCTCGTCACCAAGCATCAGAGAAGGGCAAAAATGCACATACATACACTCTGCACTGGCTGTTCCCTAGAGAATGCGCCTCAATTTCCGATCTGTTATTACTGTTTGTACCGTCTATTATGCTGATCTGCTGATTACTCTGAAACTTACTGAAAAGGCTGATAAAGAGCACTTACTTTAAAGGCCTTAATGTTATCAACACTGAAAGTCTTTTCGCATGGAACATTAACTTCAGAAAATGTCTTTCTTGACACTAAACTATCTTTCCACCAAACTATTAATCCACCATGCATATGAGTCTCTACATACAAATAAATCTATGTATAAATGACAGTATCCAATAGAACTGACAAAAACATTTTTTCTTCTTCTAAACATTAAAAAGGTACAAGCAATCCCATGCACCATAAAAGATATCTTATACAACAGACAGGGATTGAGAGAAAGAGAAGGAAAGAGAAGGGAAGGGAAATAAAAGCATAAAAAAGAGAGAAATGAGAACAGATAAGAGAGAAAAGAGAAGAGAGAAAAATGAGAAAAGAGAGAGAAACAGGAAACTTCAAAGGATGAAGACAAAAAGAGAGACATATGATTGATAAGCGCACAAAGACCAAGGAATGAGTTTTCTCTTGCCCAATCTGAACTGTTGACAATGCCTGTACAATTCATCAAAACTTTCACAAGAGAAATGGGATCCACACAGCCTGGGTCATGAGGGCTAGAGACGCTAGCTCAATTCCCTTACTTTGTCTGAATTCATACCTGGGCTCCATTAATAGATGGTATTAAATATTGTACACTGAATATTCCAACCCATGCAACATCAAAATTAAGAGCTATGTTATAATATATTCAATAAGAGTTAAAATACAATAAAAATTTTAGTACTACATATCAGAATGTTTAATGACTGGAAGGAAAGACATTATTATACACAGAGGTATGCCAAGGTAACAACAATTGCACCATTTTTGTCTTATATGTGTTTGTGTGCAAATATGTCTTGTGTCTTGTGTGTATATGCAAGTCTTGTACGCATACTTTGTGAGGGTGTCTTGTGTGAATATGACAATTATGGGTATGATGTGTGCATGCAGCAAGAAAAGTATTTAACTAACAGAACTGTTACACTGCACAACCAAGCAACACATAATTATGCCAAATAGTTTTAGCAGTATGGCAGACAATAAATCTCAAGAATTAGATATAAAGTTGACATCATATCAACATCAAAATAACTACAATCACAAAGAGGGCAGTGGAATTTACCATTCACAAAACTTATCATTATGGTTAAGAGTTGGTAGCTAATTGTTTCCACATGTAAGCCTAAGTCACTTGGTATAAATATACAACTCAATATGTATATATGCATTATCATATCATGTTCTATTCTGAACACACGTAAGCTAAGCTGAACATTTATAGCACCGTATCAAAGGACATCATTCTTTACATTTCTTAGGAAAATCTAAAGGAATATGGACATCTTTTCTCTTCTTTTATTCAAAAGGAACCTAATTTTTCTTCTCTTCTATCCCTAATACTGCTGCTTCTTTCTTGTATTCAAAATTCCATAAAAAAAATCTGGAAGCATCATGACAGACAGAAAGCTTAAGATTTACAATGCGCATATATCTACAGAGACTACATATGTGAACTTTCTGTCTTGTTTCTAGCAAAAGTTGTAAAGAGCCATTTCAACTTAATATCACTTATACCCAAGCCTAATTGTGTTTCCACATGCTGGCACTCAGAAAATAACAGTCTTAGAATGAAGAGGAGAAATAAAAGAAAAAGACATGAAAGAGATACGAATATATGATGGAAGATACGCCAAAAAGTGTCCTCGGCCCAACTGCCCAAAAACACTTTTATTAAACGTTTTAATAGTTTAGACTTTCATCTATAAAAAAAGTATTGGTATTTTCACATTCATGCAATCTTATCTCATAATTGTATTGCACTGAGATGAACATATTGATGCTTAAGTTATAGATGAAAGTTTAAATGAACGCCAAATCTAATAAACCCATATTTCAGGCAACTGTTCTAAGAACACCTTAGGACATACAAACCCTCATAACAAGTCCCTGAATTTACCCCAACATACATAGAGTATGACTACCTTTGTACTTGTGTGGCTTGTTATTCTGAACAAGGCAGGGGGTAGGAAAGGCAGACCAGGGTGAGAAAAGGAGGGTGAGAGGAGGAAGGGGGAGGATGGTTGGAGGAGGGGGGGGGGGCTCTTATATACAGGTATTCATTTTTGGATGTGACCCATGGCTTGGCTTTGGTTATTATTGGAGTACACATGGGAACCATGTGGCTTGGTCTTGTATACATGCCAT
>NC_091578.1:1878841-1881341 GCF_042767895.1 Penaeus vannamei | reverse complement strand
CCTCTCTTTCCATAAAAACTGAAGCAAAACATTCATAACATTTATAACCAACAAAGATAAAAGACAATGTCCTCTTTAAAAATTATGTTTCCCAGAACCTTTCAATCTTAACCCATTCATGACATATGACATTTTATCAAATCATGGCATACCAGGCCCTAGAGCTGGAGGACAAGTACCTGTAGCATGATTGACAAGGAAGCTCTTAGATACTTGCACCAAACAGTTATCCACTTGTCTGGCTCTAAAAACGTCTGAAGACCCTCTCTAGCCTCATTTTCAAAATTAAACTATGTGGGTTACAGCCAAAAGCACAACAAGAGGGGTAAATTTTGCAGTCGTACCTGTGAAGTCGATGCCAATGAAAGCGTTGATCTCCATGCCACCCTTGAGGAAATCAATAAAGGAGAATACTTCTCGAATGTATGATTTGTTGACATACATTGTTCCAGAGCCTTTGTAGCTGCTCCCCTTCTGTCTCTGTTAATTAACAAAAAATCATTTTTAACTAATATCAAACAGATTTTCTATTTTTGCTTTTTCCTTTGCATATTTTCATGAAAGCTTTCTGACTGGAAACACCCTTAAAGATCCTAAATAGAAGAGTTAATTCAACCATACAAGCAGGAAGTCACATATTTATCCATTGCTATAGTACAACAAATGTAGCATTACCATGATAACAATATATGAGCAATATCACAGTAAATCTTTATACTAGCAACGTTCATAATGCCCAAAGTTAGAGATCAAAACAACACTGTTTTTTTGTTCTCCTCAATTTCATGCCACCTAGTGGCATATAAGTACATGCCATGGCTGTTGTAGACAAAGTAACAGATAACATTTTATCATGACCATCCTACGCTGTCTGCTCTTCGGCGGAGCTCACTTTTCTCTGATAAGTGTCATCATTTCTATGGTAAAACTTTTAGGCAATAGTACTTAGATAAATGCTAACCCTTCAAAATTTTTACATCTTTAAAAACTATATCAAAATACAAGCCTTTAGGTGTTTAATGTTGCCTGCAAACTACTGAACGAGCCAGGAGCAAACAGGGGAAACTGTCGATGCATGCCAACAAGCTTGTCATCATGTCCACTTTGCAAATTTTTTTACCCGGTGTTAATGAGTTAATTTAGAACAATATATTCATTCAATAATCAACTCTAGAGATATACAAAGACTATTTGCTAATTTCATGTTTTCTTGACATTAACCCCAATGATCTGGATGACATGACCATCATATCATAAAAAAATCTGGCTTGGAGGGGAGGTGACATGAACATACAGTCCTCTGAAAATTTAGGTGTGGCTCACAAACTTGCCATCATGAGCACTTTGGCCTGTAATAACTTGCCATCGGTGCACAAAGTTCTTGGTGGGTGATTAGACTCATCTGGCATTTAGGAAGGGCTTTTGCATTATTTCTATCTATCTAGAAAAACCATGAAATGTACTGTCCATGAGCCATGACTAAAAGAGCTCCAGGGACGACACTACTTCCATACTCAGGATCCTATTCCTGGATGCTGAAACTGGCAGTAGAAGTTGTATTACAGAAAATTGAGTAATATGTATTTCTTTTTTAAATGAAACAAATAACAAAACATTACTTATCGTTATCATCACTGCACTGAATTATGGACTATCTAGAGAGATGATATAGGATCTGCGCAAGGAAAATAGTCTATTACCATCTGGATGAAGTAAATTAGATATCAAATGTAGACATTGGAAAATGCCAAAATAGCTGAATAAGCTAACACAGAAAATGAGAAAATAACATTTCAAACGGGACACAAGGAGTCTTGTCACTGCCAACAAGTGTTTGCATGTGCCTGGCCTACAAACCACACCCACCAGAGTGACTGTCCAAGTAGGCCTAATGCCCATATTTTAGGCTAATTGATAGCACAATAAAAAAATAAAAATAAAATAAAACTTGAAAATCAGGAAAAACAGTAAAAAGAGACATAGAAAATAATTGATAATCAATCAATAATTAAAAATGATTCATATTAACAACCTAAAATTACAACAATCACACCTATGAATGTCATCCACAGCTATTGGGTTAATTGTTAGACACCCAAGATATAAAGGAAAATTTTGTTACATCTACATCTCTGATTATTAGGGCAATTAGCTGTAAGTCTCTTACCTGTCTCTCTTCATGGATAAGTGTGTAGGTGTTACTTTCCACTGGTCCTTCCCTGAGCTTACGAACTGTAGTGTAACATTTCCCAATGAGCTTGTGGCTGCCTGACGACTTGAAATTCTTGCAGATAACTTGGATGTTACGGTCATAATCTCCACTGCAAAGGGTGCTCAGTGGAATTGAAAATTCCTTCCAGGTTGGATGCTTGGTGCTCTTGACTGTCTCTGAGCGGTGGACCAAGGTGTACGAACCATCCTCGTTGGCCTTGTAGAACTCCAGGAAAGGGTCCAGAGCACAAAACCAGCTGCGGTTTTCCAGGTTTTTTGCCATCAGTTG
>NC_091578.1:1851341-1856341 GCF_042767895.1 Penaeus vannamei | reverse complement strand
TGGGGGAAGGGTATGTGTAGGTGTAGGTGCACATTTACTTCAATAATTACATACCTGTGAAGTCAATTCCAATAAAAGCATTAATTTCCATTCCCCCTTTGATGTAGTCAACAAAGGAGAACACTTGGCGAACCTGACATTTGTTGAGCACAACTTCCCCTGAGTTTTTGTAGCTACTTCCCTTCCTCTTCTGAAAAAGACCAATAATGATTATCATATACTACAGTAACCATTGTTAAATCATATATAAAGTGAAAATCAACCATAAACTTTCAGTAAGTTGAGATTATTTGAATCATCTAAAACTGACAAAGAAAAAGAATATGAAAATAAACTTTCTTTACCTTCTTTTCTTCATTCACAACCCAATATGTATTAGCTTGACCAGGACCCTCAGTCAGCTTCCGCACTGTTGTGTGAAAGACACCAATTGGTTTGTGATTGCCTCCAGACTTGTAGGCCTTGCACTCAACCTTGATGCTGCGGTCATAATCACCACTACAGAAGGTTCGCAAAGGGACAGAAAAGTCCTTCCATGTTGGATCAACTGTACTGTGAGCATGTTCTGTCCTATGGACCAAGGTATATGTTCCATCTTCATTGGCCTTTGAGAACTCCAAGAATGGGCTGATGGAACTGAACCAACTCTTGTTTTCAAGCTTTCTCCCAACAAACTGCACAAAGAGCTCCTCTTTGCAGGAACTCAGCTCCTCTGTGGTGAGGATAATCGTTCCATTATCCCCAGTGTATTCTTTGTTCTTCAGCGGTTTTTGCACCTTCATGCAACTCACTAACTCGGCCAAGGAGCACTCATAGTCCCCAAGAAAATCATGATTCACAATAGTTGGGGAATTTGAATCGATGTCCAGGACAGAAAATTTTAATCTCTGTTGCTCCTCAAAACGATAAGTAATAGGGATTTTTGTGGCAAAGTCGGGATTCAGAGAGTTTTGAATGCATTCCGTTCGCTTTAGTTCTACCCACTGTGCTGATCCAAATGGCTGATGGTAAACAATGCAAACTGGATCTGATTTGGAAAACACATCAGTGTCACGAAGGTTCCTGTGGAGACAAATAATAATAACAATAATAATAATAATAATAATAATAATAACAATAATAATAATAAAAATAATAACAATAATAATAATAAAAATATTAATAATAATAATAATAACAATATCAATAATAATGATAATGATAATTATAACAACAACAATAATAATAATAATAATAATAATAATAATAATAATAATAATAATAATAATAATAATAATAATAATAATAATAATAATAATAATAATAATAATAATAATAATAATAATAATACCAGTATTAATAATGATAATAACAACAACAACAACAACAACAACAACAAAACAATAATAATAATAATAATAATAATAATAATAATAATAATAATAATAATAATAATAATAATAATAATAATAATAATAATAATAATAATAATAGCACTAACAATAATACAAAGATGCAGATATATACATTTCTAAATTTTGTATAAAAAAAAAATCTCTTCCACTCACGTCTTTTTCATACACTTTGACCAGCTGATGTAAACATGAATACATTTGTGTTCCTGAATACTATAGTGACCCTCATCTCGTATACATGCTGTACGGCTCATTAATCATATTTTACTGTGCAATTTCCCGTTACCTTCATGCCCTCCCCTCCTATTGAGGGTTATAGGGGAGATTCTGAGGCCTAATTCCTACATTTACGAACAGTAGAGAGTGAGTAGTATCATTGTCATCTAGTGTGCTTAGGTATTTTGAGCAACAACCCCAATATCTTTATTACTATTGATATTTTTGTTACTCTAATTAGTATCAAATAAACTAATGAATATATAATAATAACAATAAAATTCATAACTACAACGAGGCTATTAAACAGCTGTCATCCCATATTATGGTGTATAAAATCAACTACAAAACACCTGTTCTCACCTGCAGGAAACTGTTATTTCAACAAGCGAAGTTGGGGTGATGGCAGTCCCAGCCATATTCCAATTTCCTTTTCCAAACTACCGCAAAAATAGGATAACTCTATGCTAATAATTACTCTGGCCGGCTACTTATACGCTGTGCTACTGTCAGTCACGGGTTGCCTACTAATTTGTGTACGGAAGATCCTGGAAGATAAAAGAAGGGAATTAAATAATTAATAAAGCTTGTATATTTATGTATTTTTTCTACTTACCCCATTGGGTAATTGCAAGATAAAAGAAGAGAATTAAATAATTAATAAAGCTTGTATAGTGATGTATTTTTTCTACTTACCCCATTGGAGAATTGCAATGTCCACTTGTTTTGTGAACTTTGTACATAAATGGCACCATACAGGCTTAGTCACCAAAGTCAAATGGCTGGTCTACCTGACCACACCTGATAAACTTATTCCTTGAATTTTCAATAAAGTTTTATTTATCTAATGCAAATGATATAATTACTGTTATTAGTAGTAGTTCTGACACTGTGAATAATGTCATGTAACTATCAAATTAATAATAATATGCAATAATAAATAAAAATATTTCTGAAATTATGGAAATAGGTAAACTGGTGAGATAAAGAAAGACTAGTAATTGACTCCTTAACCCCTTGCCCCTGGGTGATATGTATACATACACACCATAGCTGTTGTGGACAGAGTAGCGGATGGCATCGTATCACAAAAATGCCAATCCGCACCAACAATCCCACGATCACGTCCACTTGCCAAACTTATCTTACCTTTGGGTGAATAGGTTAATGACTTTGCTCCTATGGAGTAATCTATGCGTATTGCAGAACATACCATACCACACTTGAAAATCTAGTAATCTGATACACTTCATAGTCCATTATTTAGAGCTCATTAATATAGATTGTAATTCACTATACTTATGGATGCCATTATCATATATCACCTTTAATACTACATCCACTGACAGTCGGTTCTGGCCTGTGCTAAGGATACAAACCTACAACTCTTAGGAAATTAACTACAGATTTGTAAGGTATTTCTGAAAAATAACACAGCATCCAACTGTGAGTAGGCCCACAATCACCATGATCTCTTCACCTTCTGCACTCTGGCAAAGGCCAACAAACCTCTACCACTAATCATAAGTCTACAAAGAGATCTAAAAAACACTATCTTATCAGGGTGTATACTTTGAAAGCCATGGCAGGCACCTGAGTCACTGCTGATGTATCTCTGATTAGCCTCTGTGGGCTTAGGCCTATCATTACTTTCTGCAGACTGTCTTCTATTGCTGTAGTTGTCAATCTACTTTCTTTAAAGGCCAATTACTTGGGTTTTCTATATCATCAAATGGTGCTAATGTTAATAATGACCGTCTATAACCACCAAAAAACTATTTTAAAAAATATGTATGTGTTATAATTATAGAGAATGGGATTGAGATTGAGTATAACCTCGTATTTCACACTAACCTAGGTCAAACCCTGACCTATCGCAGTATAAAATCATCACGTTATATAGAGCAGGCAAACATCTCTAATTCAGTCCGAAAATAAACTCTTCTGTTTAATTATGTATTCTGCAACGATAATACAATATAATATATAGACCCAGTAGACTAATACATTCATGAAATAATTTTCCAACTTTCCGACAAACCGCTCACACGCCCAAAAAATCCACCATTTACCTTATCCTCTCTAATTACAAAGGAAAACTTAATATGACACTTCTCTAAAATGATCACTAAACATCTGCTGAACAACATCAGAGAGAAAGACGACGACGAAAAAGACAATAACCATTACCTTGTCACTATTTCTAAACTCACACACAACAAATGTTACTAACACTACTGTTTACTCTTTCAGTGACGGCGTTCTTGTAAGATCGTCTGGATACCGGATTCTATTTTTATTTCGAGGTTATATTCTCGGTACCATAGCATTTAAGCGATCGATATCTATTTATTTACGTGGCTATTTGTATACTTAGATCATATGTATATATGATATAAATGTGGAGTACGTACAATTCCATTCATAAATGACAGAAGAAAATGGTAATGAGCAACGTTGTTTGCGGAAAATGTGACGTCAAAGGAAAATAATGACGTCATTTGACGTCAATGATCCAATGACGGTGAATCATTGTGATATCAATGATAAGTTTTCCCCGTTTCAGGTTTTACTTCCTATCTGTCCATTTTTAAATGAAATCATACTGGTTAATATATGCACGCGTACACAAACATCTTTATATCTATATGGACACAGAAATACTTAAGTATATATACATACATACATACATATATATATATATATATATATATATATATATATATATATATATTATATATAAAATATATATATCATATATATCACATATATATATGTATATACATATGTACATATATATATATATGTATATATATATATATATATATATATATATATATATATATATATATATATATATATATATATATATATATATACAAGTGTGTATACGGCGGCCACACTCCGGGCAGAGGCGGTTCTAGGCGAGACACTGGATCAAAATCCTCTTGACCAATGAGCAGGACTGCCCCTGTGGAACGGCTCTCCGACCTAATTCTGTTTAGCAAGGAACTCTCCTAGTACCCGAGAGGCTAGTTTAATTCACACGCAGCTGTTTCTGCATTCCAGTCCTTCAGTAAGCCCTGCGGCAAAGAGCGAGTGGCGAAAGTGACAGGTAACCACAGGAAGTCATAGTCAGGAGCCTGTATATAGGCGGTCTGGGACCAGTTATCATTATTCTTTGAACTTAGGACAGCAGAGGACTTCGGCAGCATCTCAGGCGAGTGAGCAGCTTCTTCTCGACAACGCTGCTCACGCTAGTAAGAACGCGGCACTGAAAAGACGACCCGAAGCCTGCCCTCAACCGTCCGGGTAGCTGTCCAGGAAGTCGTTCTCTCTCTCTCTCTCTCTCTCTCTCTCTCTCTCTCTCTCTCTCTCTCTCTCTCCCTC
>NC_091578.1:1831341-1841341 GCF_042767895.1 Penaeus vannamei | reverse complement strand
AGAAGAAAAAAAACAAAATTGAACATTGCTGCATAAAAGAACACATTCCACCTCTAAACAAAAGACGAAGAAAAAAAAAATTGACGATGGCTGCATAAAAGAACACATTCCACCTCTAAACAAAAGACGAAGAAAAAAAAAAATTGACGATTGCTGCATAAAAGAACACATTCCACCTCTAAACAAAAGACGAAGAAAAAAAAAAATTGACGATTGCTGCATAAAAGAACACATTCCACCTCTAAACAAAAGACGAAGAAAAAAAAAATTGAAGATTGCTGCATAAAAGAACACATTCCACCTCTAAACAAAAGACGAAGAAAAAAAAAAATTGACGATTGCTGCATAAAAGAACACATTCCACCTCTAAACAAAAGACGAAGAAAAAAAAAACTAAATTGACGATTGCTGCATAAAAGAACACATTCCACCTCTAAACAAAAGACGAAGAAAAAAAAAAATTGACGATTGCTGCATAAAAGAACACATTCCACCTCTAAACAAAAGACGAAGAAAAAAAAAAATTGACGATTGCTGCATAAAAGAACACATTCCACCTCTAAACAAAAGACGAAGAAAAAGAAAAAAAAAATTGACGATTGCTGCATAAAAGAACACATTCCACCTCTAAACAAAAGACGAAGAAAAAAAAAAACTAAATTGACGATTGCTGCATAAAAGAACACATTCCACCTCTAAACAAAAGAAGAAGAAAATTAAACAAAATTGACGATTGCTGCATAAAAGAACACATTCCACCTTTAAACAAAAGACGAAGAAAAAAAAATACAAAAATTGACGATTGCTGCATAAAAGAACACATTCCACCTCTAAACAAAAGACGAAGAAAAAGAAAAACAAAATTGACGATTGCTGCATAAAAGAACACATTCCACCTCTAAACAAAAGACGAAAAAAAAAAAATTGACGATTGCTGCATAAAAGAACACATTCCACCTCTAAACAAAAGACGAAGAAAAAAAAATAAAAAAATTGACGATTGCTGCATAAAAGAACACATTCCACCTCTAAACAAAAGACGAAGAAAAAGAAAAACAAAATTGACGATTGCTGCATAAAAGAACACATTCCACCTCTAAACAAAAGACGAAGAAAAAAAAAAACTAAATTGACGATTGCTGCATAAAAGAACACATTCCACCTCTAAACAAAAGAAGAAAAAAAAAAAAATTGACGATTGCTGCATAAAAGAACACATTCCACCTCTAAACAAAAGACGAAGAAAAAAAAATCTAAATTGACGATTGCTGCATAAAAGAACACATTCCACCTCTAAACAAAAGAAGAAAAAAAAATTGACGATTGCTGCATAAAAGAACACATTCCACCTCTAAACAAAAGAAGAAAAAAAAAATTGACGATTGCTGCATAAAAGAACACATTCCACCTCTAAACAAAAGACGAAGAAAAAAAAAAAAAATTGACGATTGCTGCATAAAAGAACACATTCCACCTCTAAACAAAAGAAGAAGACGAAGAAAAAAAAACCAAAATTGACGATTGCTGCATAAAAGAACACATTCCACCTCTAAACAAAAGAAGAAGGAGACGAAGAACAAAAACAAAATTGAAGATGGCGCATAAAAGAACACATTCCACCTCTAAACAAAAGACGAAAAAAAAAAAAAATTGACGATTGCTGCATAAAAGAACACATTCCACCTCTAAACAAAAGACGAAAAAAAAAACTAAATTGACGATTGCTGCATAAAAGAACACATTCCACCTCTAAACAAAAGAAGAAGAAAAAAAAACTAAATTGACGATTGCTGCATAAAAGAACACATTCCACCTCTAAACAAAAGAAGAAGACGAAGAAGAAAAAAAAAAAACTAAATTGACGATTGCTGCATAAAAGAACACATTCCACCTCTAAACAAAAGACGAAGAAGAAAAACAAAATTGACGATTGCTGCATAAAAGAACACATTCCACCTCTAAACAAAAGAAAAAAAAAAAAACTAAATTGACGATGGCTGCATAAAAGAACACATTCCACCTCTAAACAAAAGAAGAAGGAGACGAAGAAGAAAAAAAAAAAAATTGAACATGCTGCATAAAAGAACACATTCCACCTCTAAACAAAAGAAGAAGGAGACGAAGAAAAAAAAAATTGAAGATGCTGCATAAAAGAACACATTCCACCTCCAAACAAAAGAAGAAGACGAAAAAAAAAAAAATTGACGATTGCTGCATAAAAGAACACATTCCTGAAAGGGAAACCAAATAATACCAAAATAAACAAAAGAAGAAGAAGACGAAGAAGAAGAAAAACAAAAACAAAATTGAAGATTGCTGCATAAAAGAACACATTCCACCTCTAAACAAAAGAAGAAAAACAAACAAACAAAATTGAAGATTGCTGCATAAAAGAACACATTCCACCTCTAAACAAAAGAAGAAAAAAAACAAACAAAATTGAAGATTGCTGCATAAAAGAACACATTCCACCTCTAAACAAAAGACGAAAAAAAAACAAACAAAATTGAAGATTGCTGCATAAAAGAACACATTCCACCTCTAAACAAAAGACGAAAAAAAAAAAAAAAACTAAATTGAAGATTGCTGCATAAAAGAACACATTCCACCTCTAAACAAAAGAAGAAAAAAAAACAAACAAAATTGAATTTTGCTGTATAAAAGAACACATTCCACCTCTAAACAAAAGAAGAAAAAAAACAAAATTGAAGATTGCTGCATAAAAGAACACATTCCACCTCTAAACAAAAGACGAAAAAAAAACAAAATTGAAGATTGCTGCATAAAAGAACACATTCCACCTCTAAACAAAAGAAGAAAAAAAACAAAATTGACGATTGCTGCATAAAAGAACACATTCCTGAAGGGGAAACCAAATAATATCAAAATAAAACAAAAGAAGAAGACGAAGAAGAAGAAAAAAAACTAAATTGATGCTGCATAAAAGAACACACTCCACCTCTAAACAAAAGACGAAAAAATAAAAATAAAACTAAATTGACGATTGCTGCATAAAAGAACACATTCCACCTCTAAACAAAAGAAAAAAAAAAACAAAAACAAAATTGAAGATTCTCCATAAAAGAACACACTCCACCTCTACCTTCCTCTTGAACGTTCTGTAAAATCCGTCTTCATGGAACGTATAAGGAGAATTTCTGGGACCTTCCGCACGCTTAACAAAGTACTTCGGTAATAAAGCTTCCGCGTGTGGCCGGAAGTGAGCGCTCTCGAAGGCCTCTGTGATGTCTGTACCTCGGGTAGTTTCGATCCAAACTTTGCCTGAAGTAGGAGAAAGAAAAAGAAAAAAGAAAAAAAATTGGTTTAAACTTTGAACGTACACGACAAAAAATGAAAAAGGAAAAAGAAAAAGGTCGATTAAAAAGATTTCAACTTTGCTTATAAACGAAACAAAAAAATAAAAAGAAAAGGTCGATTAAAAAGATTTAATCTTTGCTTATAAACGAAAAAAAATAAAAAGAAAAGGTCGATTAAAAAGATTTCAACTTTGCTTATAAACGAAAAAAATAAAAATAAAAGGTCGATTAAAGAAAACTAAACTTTGCCAATCAACGAAAAAAACATAAAAAGAAAAGGTCGATTAAAAAGATTTAATCTTTGCTTATAAACGAAAAAAATAAAAATAAAAAGGTCGATTAAAAGATATTGAATCTTTGCTTATAAACGAAAAAATAAAAATAAAAAGAAAAGGTCGATTAAAAAGATTTCAACTTTGCCAATAAACGAAAAAAATAAAAAGAAAAGGTCGATTAAAAAGAAACAAAATTTGATAAAAAATTTGCCTACAAACGAAAGATTTTTTTTTAATATTAAAAAATAAAACGAATAGTGCTATCAGTTTGTATTTTGCTTGTGTGACGGAATTAAGTGACATTGTTGTTTTGACATCAATGGGATTTTTACACACAACCCCCCCCCCCCTCTCACCCTCCTCCTTCCGCTCCTCCTGCACCCTCACCTCCCTCACCCTCCTCCTTCCGCTCCTCCTGCACCCTCACCTCCCTCACCCTCCTCCTTCAGCTCCTCCTGCACCCTCACCTCCCTCACCCTCCTCCTTCCGCTCCTCCTGCACCCTCACCTCCCTCACCCTCCTCGTTCCGCTCCTCCTGCACCCTCACCTCCCTCACCCTCCTCGTTCCGCTCCTCCTGCACCCTCACCTCCCTCACCCTCCTCGTTCCGCTCCTCCTGCACCCTCACCTCCCTCACCCTCCTCGTTCCGCTCCTCCTGCACCCTCACCTCCCTCACCCTCCTCGTTCCGCTCCTCCTGCACCCTCACCTCCCTCACCCTCCTCGTTCCGCTCCTCCTGCACCCTCACCTCCCTCACCCTCCTCGTTCCGCTCCTCCTGCACCCTCACCTCCCTCACCCTCCTCGTTCCGCTCCTCCTGCACCCTCACCTCCCTCACCCTCCTCGTTCCGCTCCTCCTGCACCCTCACCTCCCTCACCCTCCTCGTTCCGCTCCTCCTGCACCCTCACCTCCCTCACCCTCCTCGTTCCGCTCCTCCTGCACCCTCACCTCCCTCACCCTCCTCGTTCCGCTCCTCCTGCACCCTCACCTCCCTCACCCTCCTCGTTCCGCTCCTCCTGCACCCTCACCTCCCTCACCCTCCTCGTTCCGCTCCTCCAGCCCCCTGACCTCCCTCACCCTCCTCCTGCACCCTCACCTCCCTCACCCTCCTCGTTCCGCTCCTCCTGCGCCCTCACCTCCCTCACCCTCCCCCTGCTCCCTCACCTCCCTCAGCCTCCTCGTTCCGCTCCTCCTGCACCCTCACCTCCCTCACCCTCCTCGTTCCGCTCCTCCTGCACCCTCACCTCCCTCACCCTCCTCGTTCCGCCCCTCCTGCGCCCTCCCCTCCCTCACCCTCCTCCTGCCCCCTCCCCTGCCTCACCGTCCTCGTTCCGCTCCTCCTGCACCCTCACCTCCCTCACCCTCCTCCTGCAGCCTCACCTCCCTCACCCTCCTCCTTCAGCTCCTTCCGCTCCTCCTGCACCCTCACCTCCCTCACCCTCCTCCTGCACCCTCACCTCCCTCACCCTCCTCGTTCCGCTCCTCCTGCACCCTCACCTCCCTCACCCTCCTCCTGCACCCTCACCTCCCTCACCCTCCTCCTTCAGCTCCTTCAGCTCCTCCTGCACCCTCACCTCCCTCACCCTCCTCCTTCAGCTCCTCCTGCACCCTCACCTCCCTCACCCTCCTCCTTCCGCTCCTCCTGCACCCTCACCTCCCTCACCCTCCTCCTTCAGCTCCTCCTGCACCCTCACCTCCCTCACCCTCCTCCTTCCGCTCCTCCTGCACCCTCACCCTCCTCCTTCAGCTCCTCCTGCACCCTCACCTCCCTCACCCTCCTCCTTCAGCTCCTCCTGCACCCTCACCTCCCTCACCCTCCTCCTTCCGCTCCTCCTGCACCCTCACCCTCCTCCTTCAGCTCCTCCTGCACCCTCACCTCCCTCACCCTCCTCCTTCCGCTCCTCCTGCACCCTCACCCTCCTCCTTCAGCTCCTCCTGCACCCTCACCTCCCTCACCCTCCTCCTTCAGCTCCTCCTGCACCCTCACCTCCCTCACCCTCCTCCTTCAGCTCCTCCTGCACCCTCACCTCCCTCACCCTCCTCCTTCCGCTCCTCCTGCACCCTCACCTCCCTCACCCTCCTCCTTCAGCTCCTCCTGCACCCTCACCTCCCTCACCCTCCTCCTTCCGCTCCTCCTGCACCCTCACCTCCCTCACCCTCCTCCTTCAGCTCCTCCTGCACCCTCACCTCCCCCACCCTCCTCTCTCCCCCATCTGCTCCTCCTGCACCCTCACCCTCCTCCTGCACCCTCACCTCCCTCACCCTCCTCCTTCAGCTCCTCCTGCACCCTCACCTCCCTCACCCTCCTCCTTCAGCTCCTCCTGCACCCTCACCTCCCTCACCCTCCTCCTTCCGCTCCTCCTGCACCCTCACCTCCCTCACCCTCCTCCTTCAGCTCCTCCTGCACCCTCACCTCCCCCACCCTCCTCCTTCCGCTCCTCCTGCACCCTCACCCTCCTCCTGCACCCTCACCTCCCTCACCCTCCTCCTTCAGCTCCTCCTGCACCCTCACCTCCCTCACCCTCCTCCTTCAGCTCCTCCTGCACCCTCACCTCCCTCACCCTCCTCCTTCCGCTCCTCCTGCACCCTCACCTCCCTCACCCTCCTCCTTCCGCTCCTCCTGCACCCTCACCTCCCTCACCCTCCTCCTTCAGCTCCTCCTGCACCCTCACCTCCCTCACCCTCCTCCTTCAGCTCCTCCTGCACCCCTCACCTC
The DNA here is from genome assembly GCF_042767895.1 of Penaeus vannamei. Lineage (NCBI taxonomy): Eukaryota > Metazoa > Arthropoda > Malacostraca > Decapoda > Penaeidae > Penaeus > Penaeus vannamei. Next base: position 1,835,034 of record NC_091578.1, on the reverse strand, counting down.
CCTCACCCTCCTCCTTCTGCTCCTCCTGCACCCTCACCCTCCTCCTGCACCCTCACCTCCCTCACCCTCCTCCTTCAGCTCCTCCTGCACCCTCACCTCCCTCACCCTCCTCCTTCAGCTCCTCCTGCACCCTCACCTCCCTCACCCTCCTCCTTCAGCTCCTCCTCCACCCTCACCTCCCTCACCCTCCTCCTCCCGCTCCTGCTGCACCCTCACCTCCCTCACCCTCCTCCTTCAGCTCCTCCTGCACCCTCACCTCCCTCACCCTCCTCCTTCAGCTCCTCCTGCACCCTCACCTCCCTCACCCTCCTCCTTCCGCTCCTCCTGCACCCTCACCCTCCTCCTTCAGCTCCTCCTGCACCCTCACCTCCCTCACCCTCCTCCTTCAGCTCCTCCTGCACCCTCACCTCCCTCACCCTCCTCCTTCAGCTCCTCCTGCACCCTCACCTCCCTCACCCTCCTTCTTCAGCTCCTCCTGCACCCTCACCTCCCTCACCCTCCTCCTTCCGCTCCTCCTGCACCCTCACCTCCCTCACCCTCCTCCTTCCGCTCCTCCTGCACCCTCACCCTCCTCCTTCAGCTCCTCCTGCACCCTCACCTCCCTCACCCTCCTCCTTCGGCTCCTCCTGCACCCTCACCCTCCTCCTTCAGCTCCTCCTGCACCCTCACCCTCCTCCTTCAGCTCCTCCTGCACCCTCACCTCCCTCACCCTCCTCCTTCAGCTCCTCCTGCACCCTCACCTCCCTCACCCTCCTTCTTCAGCTCCTCCTGCACCCTCACCTCCCTCACCCTCCTCCTTCCGCTCCTCCTGCACCCTCACCTCCCTCACCCTCCTCCTTCCGCTCCTCCTGCACCCTCACCCTCCTCCTTCAGCTCCTCCTGCACCCTCACCTCCCTCACCCTCCTCCTTCAGCTCCTCCTGCACCCTCACCCTCCTCCTGCACCCTCACCTCCCTCACCCTCCTCCTTCAGCTCCTCCTGCACCCTCACCTCCCTCACCCTCCTCCTTCAGCTCCTCCTGCACCCTCACCTCCCTCACCCTCCTTCTTCAGCTCCTCCTGCACCCTCACCTCCCTCACCCTCCTCCTTCCGCTCCTCCTGCACCCTCACCCTCCTCCTTCAGCTCCTCCTGCACCCTCACCTCCCTCACCCTCCTCCTTCGGCTCCTCCTGCACCCTCACCTCCCTCACCCTCCTCCTTCAGCTCCTCCTGCACCCTCACCCTCCTCCTGCACCCTCACCTCCCTCACTCTCCTCCTTCAGCTCCTCCTGCACCCTCACCTCCCTCACCCTCCTCCTTCCGCTCCTCTTGCACCCTCACCTCCCTCACCCTCCTCCTTCAGCTCCTCCTGCACCCTCACCTCCCTCACCCTCCTCCTTCCGCTCCTCCTGCACCCTCACCTCCCTCACCCTCCTCCTTCAGCTCCTCCTGCACCCTCACCCTCCTCCTTCCGCTCCTCCTGCATCCTCACCTCCCTCACCCTCCTCCTTCCGCTCCTCCTGCACCCTCACCTCCCTCACCCTCCTCCTTCAGCTCCTCCTGCACCCTCACCCTCCTCCTTCAGCTCCTCCTGCACCCTCACCTCCCTCACCCTCCTCCTTCAGCTCCTCCTGCACCCTCACCTCCCTCACCCTCCTCCTGCACCCTCACCTCCCTCACCCTCCTCCTTCAGCTCCTCCTGCACCCTCACCCTCCTCCTTTAGCTCCTCCTGCACCCTCACCCTCCTCCTTCCGCTCCTCCTGCACCCTCACCCTCCTCCTTCCGCTCCTCCTGCATCCTCACCTCCCTCACCCTCCTCCTTCCGCTCCTCCTGCACCCTCACCTCTCTCACCCTCCTCCTTCCGCTGCTCCTGCACCCTCACCCTCCTCCTTCAGCTCCTCCTGCAGCCTCACCCTCCTACTTCCGCTCCTCCTGCACCCTCACCCTCCTCCTTCCGCTCCTCCTGCACCCTCACCTCCCTCACCCTCCTCCTTCAGCTCCTCCTGCACCCTCACCTCCCCTCACCCTCCTCCTTCCGCTCCTCCTGCACCCTCCTCCCTTCCGCTCCTCCTGCACCCTCACCCTCCTCCTTCCGCTCCTCCTGCACCCTCACCCTCCTCCTTCCGCTCCTCCTGCACCTGCACCTCCCTCACCCTCCTCCTTCAGCTCCTACTGCACCCTCACCTCCCTCACCCTCCTCCTTCAACTCCTCCTGCACCCTCATCTCCCTCTCCCTCCTCCTGCACCCTCACCTCCCTCACCCCCCTCCTTCAGCTCCTCCTGCACCCTCACCTCCCTCACCCTCCTCCTTCCGCTCCTCCTGCACCCTCACCTCCCTCACCCTCCTCCTTCCGCTCCTCCTGCACCTTCACCTCCCTCACCCTCCTCCTTCAGCTCCTCCTGCACCCTCACCTCCCTCACCCTCCTGGTTCCGCTCCTCCTGCACCCTCACCTGCCTCACCCTCCTCCTGCACCCTCACCTCCCTCACCCTCCTCCTGCACCCCCACCTCCCTCACCCTCCTCCTTCAGCTCCTCCTGCACCCTCACCTCCCTCACTCTCCTCCTTCCGCTCCTCCTGCACCCTCACCTCCCTCACCCTCCTCCTTCAGCTCCTCCTGCACCCTCACCTCCCTCACCCTCCTCCTTCCGCTCCTCCTGCACCCTCTCCTCCCTCACCCTCCTCCTTCAGCTCCTCCTGCACCCTCACCTCCCTCACCCTCCTCCTTCAGCTCCTCCTGCACCCTCACCTCCCTCACCCTCCTCCTTCCGCTCCTCCTGCACCCTCACCTCCCTCACCCTCCTCCTTCAGCTCCTCCTGCACCCTCACCTCCCTCACCCTCCTCCTTCCGCTCCTCCTGCACCCTCACCTCCCTCACCCTCCTCCTTCAGCTCCTCCTGCACCCTCACCTCCCTCACCCTCCTCCTTCCGCTCCTCCTGCACCCTCACCTCCCTCACCCTCCTCCTTCAGCTCCTCCTGCACCCTCACCTCCCTCAACCTCCTCCTTCAGCTCCTCCTGCACCCTCACCTCCCTCACCCTCCTCCTTCCGCTCCTCCTGCACCCTCACCTCCCTCACCCTCCTCCTTCAGCTCCTCCTGCACCCTCACCTCCCTCACCCTCCTCCTTCAGCTCCTCCTGCACCCTCACCTCCCTCACCCTCCTCCTTCCGCTCCTCCTGCACCCTCACCTCCCTCACCCTCCTCCTTCAGCTCCTCCTGCACCCTCACCTCCCTCACCCTCCTCCTTCAGCTCCTCCTGCACCCTCACCTCCCTCACCCTCCTCCTTCCGCTCCTCCTGCACCCTCACCTCCCTCACCCTCCTCCTTCAGCTCCTCCTGCACCCTCACCTCCCTCACCCTCCTCCTTCAGCTCCTCCTGCACCCTCACCTCCCTCACCCTCCTCCTTCAGCTCCTCCTGCACCCTCACCCTCCTCCTTCAGCTCCTCCTGCACCCTCACCTCCCTCACCCTCCTCCTTCAGCTCCTCCTGCACCCTCACCCTCCTCCTTCAGCTCCTCCTGCACCCTCACCTCCCTCACCCTCCTCCTTCAGCTCCTCCTGCACCCTCACCTCCCTCACCCTCCTCCTTCAGCTCCTCCTGCACCCTCACCTCCCTCACCCTCCTCCTTTAGCTCCTCCTGCACCCTCACCTCACTCACCCTCCTCCTTCACCTCCTCCTGCACCCTCACCTCCCTCACCCTCCTCCTTCCG
>NC_091578.1:1818841-1826341 GCF_042767895.1 Penaeus vannamei | reverse complement strand
AATGTACATATGTATATATATATATATATATATATATATATATATATATATATATATATATATATATATATACACACACACACACACACACACACACACACACACACACACACACACACACACACACACACACACACACACACACACACACACACACACACACACACACACAAAACCCACACACGCCCAAGCACTCGCGCATACACATGCACACGCACACGCACATAGTACAATGACATACACACATTCAAACACACACACACACACATATACATATATATAGAGAGAGAGTTAGAGAGAGAGAGAGAGAGAGAGAGAGAGAGAGAGAGAGAGAGAGAGAGAGAGAGAGAGAGAGAGAGAGAGAGAGAGAGAGAGAGAGACCGAGATACAGAGATAGAAACAGAGAGAGAGAGAGAGAACTCCCTCGCAACACTAATAAAAAAGAAAAACAGCACCACACTCAACTTGCACACCAACTCCTCGTCAACACTTAACAAATCTCAGAACACGTACCTCCCTCAAATGGACGTGATATAGTCTTAAAAGCGCCGATGACCCAGACTTTACTCCACGGCAAAACTGTCACCTACTTACTATCAAGGTCTGTGTAATGACTTATTGAGACGCTTACTATCCTTGTCACACTATCAAGGTCTGTGTAATGACTTATATAGACGCTTACTATCCCGGTCAGCTAACTGTAGGCGACTCGCAGGGTAAAGCCCCGAGTACAGGCTATCGCCCTCTCAGTCTCGTCTGCACCGACGTCGTTATTCTTCTATGTATACGATATTTTCTGAAGTATGTTGGAATAATATGGGAGTGTTTTGCAGTGGAATTCGTGTATTTCGGAGAGGCTGAAAGTGATATTTCTTTAGATTTTGACCTTTTAAAAAACTGGTTTGCTGGTTCAGCAATTCTTTACATTGGGTACGTTGCCAAGTACCGCTAGATGATTTAATTTGTTTACGTGTCTGGATTATGCAATGTATTGCTATGAGTTCCGTGATTTGTTATTTATGCAAATCACATCACAATTGGGGTTTTATTTATTTTTTCTCTCACTCAAGCACTCAATGACTCTCTCTCTCTCTCTCTCTCTCTCTCTCTCTCTCTCTCTCTCTCTCTCTCTCTCTCTCTCTCTCTCTCTCTCTCTCTCTCTCTCTCTCTCTCTCTCTCTCTCTCTCTCTCCCTCCCTCTCTCTCTCTCTCTCTCTCTCTCTCTCTCTCTCTCTCTCTCTCTCTCTCTCTTTCTTTCTTTCTCACTCTCTCTCCTTCACTCCCTTTCTCCCTCTCCCTTCTTTTCCTTTTGCATCTTCCTCTCCCTCTCCTCTGTGTCGGTCTGTCTGTCTCCCTGTCTATCTCTTTCTCTCCCTTTCTCCCTCCCTCTTCTCCTTCTACGTCTCCCCCTCTCCTATTTTCTTATCTATCTAACTATATATGACGAAACTATCTATCTATCTATATCTCTATCTGTCTATCTCTATTCCAACGTCTAGATCAATCTACGAATTAATTTCTTTCTCTTACACAGAAAGAAAGCCAAAAATGACAATAAAAAGAAAATTCTCAATATGTAAAGTATATACTCATTTAATAATAAGGTTGATATCAATTATTGTTATCACTTTCGTTTCCACAATCGGTGATGAAAACGACCATAAACAGCTGACTCATGATTATTTCAAAGAATTGGTTATCTGAAATGTACTGTACCCTTTCACCCTTCCTCCCCCCCCCTCCCCCCTCCTGCTATTTCTCTTCCTCATTCTCTCTAAACTTGTCAAGGTAAAAAAAAAGTCTATTTCTCTCTCCCTTTTTCTCTTTGTCTCTCACTCACTCACTCTCTTTCTCTACCCCTCTCTCTTCTTTCCCCTCTGCCTCTCCCTCTTCCTTTTCCTATCTCTCTTGCTCTCTTTATCTATCTCTCTATCTCTCTAATCAGTCTGTATTGATTAATATTTTTTTTTACTCACGTGCAATACTATAAATAAAGAGAACATAAAAAAAACATATCTTCAGGATGAAAATACCAATAAAAGTACAATTCTCGAGCACATGTACAAACACCATTAAAGAAATATCAATTACCTTTATTACTTTCGTTTCCACGGTTATGAAAACGATCATAAAACAGGTGAGTCATGATTACTTTTATATTTTGTTTATCTGAATGGTACGATCATCTTAATTCTATGGGTTTTATCTCCTCTTTCTTTGATAGCTTCTGGAGGTGAGTGACGTTGCAGGTGGACTGAACATATCCTTCTTTCACCCTTTTAAGAGTACGTACATTTTTTTTTTACATATTTATTGCTTAAAATGGGTGTATTTTTAATTTATTTATTATTATTTTTTTTTTTTTTTTTTTTTGGTGGGGAGGGGGGGAGGACAAATAATATGGCGATATTCATGTACAGTTTCTCTTTCTTTTTTTTATTTTCCTCTGTCCCATTCCGCTATAAACAGCTGACTCATGATTATTTTAAAGAATTGTTTATCTGAGATGTACTGTCCCCTTTTCTCTCTCTTTTTCTGTTCCTTTCTCTCTCTAAGCTTGTCAAAGTAATAAAAAAAAGTCTCTTTCCCTCCCTCTCTCTGTCTGGCTCTCACTCACTCACTCTCTCTCATTCTCTATCCCTCTTTCTTTCACCTTCTCTCTTCTTTCCCCTCTGCCTCTCCCTCTCTCTCTCTCTCTCTCTCTCTCTCTCTCTCTCTCTCTCTCTCTCTCTTCTCTCTCTCTCTCTCTCTCTCTCTCTCTCTCTCTCTCCCTCCCTCCTCCTCTCCCTCTCCCTCTCCTTCTCTTTCTCTCTCTCTCTCTCTCTCTCTCTCTCTCTCTCTCTCTCTCTCTCTCCCTCTGGCTCTCACCCACTTACTCTCTCATTCTCTATCACTCTTTCTTTCACCCTCACTCTTCTTTCCCCTCTGCCTCTCCCTTTTCTCTTTCTCTCTCTCTCTCTCTCTCTCTCTCTCTCTCTCTCTCTCTCTCTCTCTCTCTCTCTCTCTCTCTCTCTCTCTCTCTCTCTCTCTCTCTCTCTCTCTCTCTCTGTTTCGTGATAGCCTCTAAAGGTGAGTGACATTGCAAATGGGCTGACTATTTCCTTCTTTCATCCTTTTAAGAGTAGGTACAAATTTTTCTTAATATTTATTGCTTAAAATGGGTGTATTTTTTATTGATTAATTAATTATTATTTATTCATTCATTTATTTTATTTATTTATTCTTTTTTTTTGGGGGGAGGGGGGGTAAGACAAATAATATATCGATATTGATGTACAGTTTCTCTTTTTTTTCCTCTGTCCCATTACAAGGAATATTTGGCATTTATTCCGAGACTTTGATAAAAAAAATAGCAGCGATATTAAAGGTTTTTGATTTTGGACATCGATGCAGCATTTTCCCTTTTCTATGAATCTGCGTCTTTTTTTGAAACAGCCTCATGGTTTAGTTTCATTTTTTTTTCAATATCTTCTGCTTTCCTAGTCTCTCTTTTCCTTTTGTTTCATTGTTTTTATTATCTCCTCTCCTTTCCTATCCCAGTTTATATGTGTAGTGTTTCTCTTTCTATTTTGTTCCATTTCCATTATCTCCTGTGCTGTCCTAGTCTCTCTTTTCCTTTCGTTTCATTATTTTCTTATATCATTCCCAGTTTATATGCGTCTCTCTTTCATTTGTTTAATTTCTTCCATTATCTCCTCTGCTGTCCTATCCCAGTTTTTATGTGTAGTGTCTCTCTTTTCCTTTTGTTTCATTTCTTCCATTATCTCCTCTGCTGTCCTAGTCTTTCTTTTCAATTGTTTCATTTCTTTCATTCTCTCCACTGCTGTCCTATTCCCGTTTATATGTGTAGTGTCTCACTTTCTATTTTGTTTCATTTCCATTATCTCCTCTGCTGTCCTAGTCTCTCTTTTCCTTTGCTTTCATTTTTTAAAAAATTATCTCCTCTCCTGTCCCATCCCTGATCTGTGTAGTGTCTCTCTTTCTATTTTGTTTCATATCTTTCATTTTCTCTGCTGTCCTATCCCAGGTTATGTGTGTCTCTCTTTTCCTTGTTTCATTTCTTCCATTATCTCCTCTGCAGTCCTAGTCCTTCTTTTCAATTGTTTCATTTCCTTCATTCTCTCCACTGCTGTCCTATCCCCGTTTATATGTGTAGTGAATCTCTTTCTATTTTGTTTCATTTCTTTCATTCTCTCTGCTGTCCTATCCCAATTTATATGTCTTTTCCTCGTTTCATTTCTTCCATTATCTCCTCTCCTGTCCTAGTCTTTCTTTTCAATTGTTTAATTTCCTTCATTCTCTCCACTGCTGTCCTATCCCCGTTTATATGTGTAGTGTCTCTCTTTCTATTTTATTTCATTTCTTTCATTCTCTCTGCTGTCCATTCCCAGTATATATGTGTCTCTCTTTTCATTTGTACCTTTTCTTTCATTCTCTCTGCTGTTCTATCCCAGTTTATATGTGTCTCTCTTTTCATTTTGTTTAATTTCTTTCACTATCTCCTCTGTCGTCCTATCCCGGTTTATGTGTATAGTGTCTCTCTTTTCCTTTTGTTTCATTTCTTCCTTTATCTCCTCTGGTGTCCTAGTCTTTCTTTTCAATTGTTTCATTTCCTTCAATCTCTCCTCTGCTGTCCTATTCCCGTTTATATGTGTAGTGTCTCTCTTTCTATTTTGTTTCATTTCTTCCATTATCTCCTGTGCTGTCCTAGTCTCTCTTTTCCTTTTGTTTCATTTTTTAAAAATTATCTCCTCTCCTGTCCTATCCCTGTTCTATGTGTAGTGTCTCTCTTTCTATTTTATTTCATTTCTTTCAGTGTTTTCCCTGCTGTCTTATCCCAATTTATATGTGTCTCTCTTTTCCTTGTTTCATTTCTTCCATTATCTCCTCTACTGTCCTAGTCTTTCTTTTCAATTGTTTAATTTCCTTCATTCTCTCCACTGCTGTCCCATCCCTGTTCTATGTGTAGTGTCTCTCTTTCTATTTTGTTTCATTTCCATTATCTCCTCTGCTGTCCTAGTCTCTCTTTTCCTTTTCTTTCATTTTTTAAAATTATCTCCTCTCCTGTCCCATCCCTGTTTTATGTGTAGTGTCTCTCTTTCTATTTTGTTTCATATCTTTCATTTTCTCTGCTGTCCTATCCCAGGTTATGTGTGTCTCTCTTTTCCTTGTTTCATTTCTTCCATTATCTCCTCTACTGTCCTAGTCTTTCTTTTCAATTGTTTAATTTCCTTCATTCTCTCCACTGCTGTCCTATCCCCGTTTATATGTGTAGTGCCTCTCTTTCTATTTTGTTTCATTTCTTTCATTCTCTCTGCTGTCCATTCCCAGTATATATGTGTCTCTCTTTTCATTTGTTCCTTTTCTTTCATTCTCTCTGCTGTCCTATCCCAGTTTATATGTGTCTCTCTTTTCATTTTGTTTAATTTCTTTCACTATCTCCTCTGCTGTCCTACCCCGGTTTATGTGTGTAGTGTCTCTCTTTTCCTTTTGTTTCATTTCTTCCTTTATTTCCTGTGCTGTCCTAGTCTCTCTTTTCTTTTTGTTTCATCTTTTTTATTATCTCTTCTCCTGTCCCATCCCTGTTCTATGTGTAGTGTCTCTCTTTTCCTTTTGTTTCATTTCATTCATTCTCTCTGCTGTCCTATCCCAATTTATGTGTCTTTTCCTTGTTTCATTTCTTCCATTATCTCCTCTGCTGTCCTAGTCCTTCTTTTCAATTGTTTCATTTCCTTCATTCTCTCCACTACTGTCCTATTCCCGTTTATATGTGTAGTGTCTCTCTTTCTATTTTGTTTCATATCTTTCATTCTCTCTGCTGTCCTATCCCAATTTATATGTGCCTCTCTTTTCCTTGTTTCATTTCTTCCATTATCTCCTCTACTGTCCTAGTCTTTCTTTTCAATTGTTTCATTTCCTTCATTCTCTCCACTGCTGTCCTATCCCCGTTTATATGTGTAGTGTCTCTCTTTCTATTTTGTTTCATTTCTTTCATTCTCTCTGCTGTCCTATCCCAGTTTATATGTGTCTCTCTTTTCCTTGTTTCATTTCTTCCATTATCTCCTCTGCTGTCCTAGTCTCTCTTTCATTTGTTTTATTATCTCTTCTGTTATCCTATTCCCTTTTATATGTGTAGTGTCTCTCTTTTCATTGGTTTTTCTTTGAGGTCTTTTGGAGGGGAAAATTTTCTCATCTCTGCCATAACACGGTACCGGCTCTTTGGGTGCAGTGAACAAGGCAAATTAGATTTTTGTTATGAAATATATATTTGTTGCTCATTTTTGTTGTTTTCAATTTGAAGCATACCATATCAATGTGTTCGTGTGTACGTTCGTAGGAATCCGTCTGGAAAGGTTTGGGTACTACAGCTTTGATATGTAAATGCATTGTACTGTAATATTGATTATGGGAACATATCATGAAACTGCATTGATTTCAGAATAATGCACATAAACTCTTTCATTACTTTTACTCTCCGTTGTAAACAGCTGACTCATGATTATTTTAAAGAATTGTTTATCTGAAATGTACTGTCCCCTTTTATCTCTCTCTCTCTCTTTTTCCGTTCCTTTCCCTAAGCTCGTCAAAGTAATAAAAAGTCTCTTTCCCTCTCTCTCATTCTCTACTTTCCCCTCTGCTTGTCCCTTTTCTTCTCTCTCTCTCTCTCTCTCTCTCTCTCTCTCTATCTATCTATCTATCTATCTATCTATCTATATATATATATATATATATATATATAAATATATATATATATATATATATATATATATATTTCTCTATCTCTATAATCAGTTTGTATTGATTTTTTCCACTCACATACAATACTCTACATAAAGAGAGCCAAATGAGAAAATATCTTTTAAGAATGAAAACAATAAAAAAACAATAAAAGTATAATTCTCGAGCACATATACGAACACCATTAGATAAATATCAGTTATCTTTATTACTTCCGTTATTAGAGGACCTTGCCGCTGGATGATGCGGTAGGATGGTCAGCTCCTTTCCGCCCCGATATGACCCAATATGAAACCAGCTGAGTCACCTTTAGAGGGACTGACCTAGCTCGAACCCAGGACCTTGGGATTGCAAAGCCAGCGTTCTACCACTGAGCCTTCAGCGTTCTACCCTTCTGTTGGCGTTACCTGATGCGGGGAGTCCAACCGCTGGGCCATCTCAGCTGTTTTGTGTAAGTATATAGATGTATAAATCGACATAAAATACCACGGAATAGAGTAAAACCAACATATGGTTAAGTGCATTAAGTTTACTAAGAGCACTTGATATTATAAAATGGTTAGGTATCATATCAGCTTTTTTGTCTTCTCCTTATAGCCCGGACTCCTGGTATTGGGAGTGACGTTGGCCAGCTGAAGGTACTTCCCGCAGACCAGCTCCCACTGTCGCACGAATTGGAAGGGGATGTTGAATTCCTCGCAGGTCTCGAAGAACGCTGGGTAGAGGTACTCCAGCTTCGAGTGGTCTACTGTGGGCAGCAGGT
>NC_091578.1:1801341-1813841 GCF_042767895.1 Penaeus vannamei | reverse complement strand
GAGTTCGAAACGTCAATATCTAATTTTAATTCTTATAGTAGCAGTTTTTCTTTTCACATACACGCACGCACGCATAAACATATATGTATATGTAAATATATACATATGTATATATATATGTATATATATATATATATATATATATATATATATATATATATATATATATATATATATATACGCACACACGTGTGATTATATATATAGACAAATATATATACACACAGATATACATATAATCTCCCTATTTTTCTATATATATCCGTCTCTATCTCCGTGTATCCATAAGAAACACTGTTCAAAATCCTATTCTTACATGTGACCATTAAACAGACGAGTGTGACCGCCTCGGAACGTGTTCTTAGCGGTTGTCTCCCCTCGCCAAGGTCAAGAAAGTGTATTTTTCTTTAAGTATATAAGACCTTTCGAACTGTTCTCAGGCTAGATTCAACCTCATTTTTAGCACTTCCCAATCTTCATGCCCTGGTATTCACTCTTATTTAGTATAGTTTGCATTTCCCCTCGTTCCTTAGCCAGAAATAAACATAATAATTGACAAACAGCGTTCTGTCCTCTTTACGGTTGTTTTTATTGTGAGCCTCAACTGGTTTGTTCTTGAATTACTACGGACTCAAATGCCGAGTTTTGTTCGTCCGTGAGAGTCGAAATTTTTAGAGAATACTCATGTAACCTTTCAACTATTACTACTACACATCATCACTGTGATACCTAGATCATACTAACAAGCGTGCAAATAATACATCAATTGATTACTTACTCTAAACGGGAATGACAGACAGAAATATCAAACCTTGAGAAGACAACCTCACACGCTGGAGAAGCTACACAGCAACTGCTCAGTCACGGGTTTTAAATTCTCCTTCAATGATAACGAAAGAGTTGCCATTCAGTACATGTGCGTTGTTTTGAAAATGGGTATGAATGCTTGTATGATTGTGTGCAAGTCGAATTTTTCTTTTATTACAATCTCTTCTTTAAGTTTTACATGTGAAAGTAGATGTCATGGAGGTTAGACATTAATCCATCATTAATATGTCGAGAACAACTGACTGGTAGTCCAATTCTTTTTGTATATCGAGGCTAACTCTAGTATATTTAGAATATCAGTATTTCAAAGTCCAGGATGTTGAATCGATTGCGGATAATAATTTTTTTTTTACAGTTATCGGCCTGATATGACAATGTAATTATGCTATATTTAAAACATAATCAGTGACGGAAATAAAATTGAAAACTGAGGTACTGAGGCCGTACTCATAGAAGCTGTATTTATGTTGAGAGTAAATTACCTGTGGACGTTCATGGTGGTTATTTAACACAAGGACCAAAATACCAACTCGCCTTCTGAAACTGTCACCCTAAAAAACATACACAGAAAAATCAGCCCCATTTCCCCTTTCTGGCAGCCTCAGATCTGCTAACTAGGGCAGTTCAGCGAAGAGCATCAATGAGGAAAGGTGAATCAGTGTTAATATGATGTTCTCATTAGACGAAATCGGCGTGAAGATCTGTAATAGAGAAAAAAAGGGAAGATTATATCTTAATATCAGCGCGAAGCAAAGCCATTTTTGTACATTCCGATTCGTATTTTCTCCGGTTAGATGTCGGCCGAAGGATCTATAGTCAATTTGTATTTTTACTATTGTGCATAGTGTTTAATATAATTCCATTTTGTCATTCATACACAAGGACGCTGTAAAAGAAGGGAAACAAGCCACAGAAACACTGGGTAGGTTAAAAAAAAAAAAAATTGTTAGACGAAACACTGAATTTGCGTGACGTATAAATAACACGAGAAATGCCATCTCTATTAAAAAAAAAAACATTTGTCTTATGTAAGTTAATGTAATACAAATGAATATATCCAAATCCATATCCATATTAAATGCATATATGAGGATACGAATAAATTCAATTCAGTATAAGTGTTTTCAGAACTAGTGTTAAATATAAGAGATGAATGTTGCCACATTAATCCGGAGTTTCAATAACCAAAAAGAATATCAAATCCACAAAAGACAGTACACAACCGAGACTGAACTTATAATGATGACAATTATTCTAATCTGGCTCTACCAAATAGTGAAGGTTAGAATTATTTAATTCTACATATTTCAAAGAAACCCAATGTGTATCATCATTACAGCAGCGTTCTGGAAGTGTATGGCAGCTACTGTAGGCCCCGTCAGAAGCCAAAGGGTACGTAAGGCTTAGAACCTGTGCGAGTGTAACAGAATCGTAAAAATGAGTACTGATTGAGTAAAAAACAGCGTGACTACCTTAGTTTTAGTATGTCAGCCGCTATCAAATTGGCGACGAGAAATTGAATGAGGGTATAATAATGTTAGACACGTAATACTGACGTAGGACTCGTGTGGCCAATCAGACGACGATAGACTCAACTGTGACATCACTCAGCCGCCTGCTCGTGAGACCCAACAGAAGCAGTCAGAGAGCAGAAACAAAATGGAATTATTGCCTGGCTTACTCTCCAATTTACCTTAAAAGTAACGGGATGAATGAAATAAGTTGAGGTAATTGATTTAAGCATGTCAATTTTCTCTCTCTTTTTTCCAACCGTTAAATCTAAGGAATAGTAATAATCGTGTTTGTACGAGTAATACCTTTAGCTTAGTTACCCCGTAAAGTTTTCTTCCATTACTCGGAATTCGAAGAGAACGATGTAAAGGGTAAACTAAATACACTACAAGGTCTGCATACTGTGATGGCTGACACACTGATATAACCTTTTATCATAAGGATTGAGGTCTGTCCATGGGTTATAAAAGTTTTAATTTGTGCTCTTATTTTTTGTATTCCTGATTGTTAACAGTTGATGACTTTTTTGGGTAGGTTTTTTAGTGTTCCTGATTTTTTGTTGAAGCGAAAACCTATTGATTAATGATTCTTGATGAAATCAGAGCACAATTTTTATCCTGTAGGAGAGCTGTGCGAAAAAAATACTGCACGAAGAAACAGGAAGATGTATACAACCAGACGTTAACGAGTCACTGGGGAAGGAAAATATTCTCAGTGTTCCAAGAAAGAAGCAAGATAGAGGCTCGTGATGGGCGTGTGTTAGAATAATTACGCGTCTTAAGGGCACAGATGCATCAGTTGATCGAGTTGCAGCCTCGTGTTTGTCGAACTGCAACGGAAGAAGGCACGCCAGAAGCCCGGCCAGCCGAAGCCACGACTAGTGAAGCAGTCTCATCCCAAACCAAGACCACGAGACAGTCCAAAGATCTCACTGGTGGCGAATGGCTTGCCCGGGCGGAAGCCGAGATGAAAAGGCGCAACATCACTCGAGGAAAAGACAAACGGAAAAAAGACCAGCTATGGTGTTTCCACAGATACGAGTTGAAGGAACCCCCAGCCTGCGCTTCAGAAGGATGATTCTTACCTGGTTTTCTGAACGGCAGAAACACTGGGACTGCATTCTGCAAGAGGAAAGAGATATGGAGACAAGGCTGGACCGAGAAATCATAGAACCAAACAATCGTCGACTGGACTGCATGCTGAACCAAAATTGGCCATTCGCTGATACCAAATTAGTGATGAGAGCTCTATGCCACAACATCGTCGGGAAAACTGTTCCTAAATACCGGAACGGAGGAACGGGGAGTTCATTATTGCCTTAGACATGTTGAAGGATATTGAACTTAAGATGGAGGATAATCCTATTTTCGATCAGCAGTCCCAGGCTAACCTACGCGCCAGATCCAGTCATACAGACAAGGATGGGCGCTGCGAAGACAGATATCCAGTTCAAGTTTCAAAGAGCAAAGAAGTTCCATCGTCCAGAAAAACAAGACACACTGAAGGGAGAACTTTTAAAAGCTGAAGACGACCGCCTCTCCTTCAGCACCAGCGACAGAGAAGTAGCAGAAGAGAGAGAAAAGGGTCCCACGACAAGAAGAAGCAAGGCATTTAGAGTGTGGAAAGTTATAATGGACACTTTATTGTTATAACTCTATTCTAGGACGTTTAAGCATGGTTGTACAGCCTTTTAAAGTGATGTCCTCTCCTCCCAAATATAGGGAGTGAGAGAGAGGAGGGAGGGAGGGAGAGGGAAGAAATAGAGAGAGAGATAAAATGCACTCTGTGATCACCCGAATGGAATTTTGAGACATTTCTCGCTGAAAGAATTGGAGCAAAACCGTTCAAGTAGGATGGCAATACGAAGGAGCAGATGATGGGGAAAAACCAGGAGCTGGACATTGGACAAACAATGAAACCAAACCACAAAGACACGGATGGGACAAAACACAATACTTGACGAAACAGTGGAATTACTTTGCGTTCTTTAACACGAGAAGTACAATATCAATAAAAAGAACTCATATGTCTCTTAGATATATAGTAATGATACATAGATATATCCATAGTCATGCCATATATAATGATAGTATATATTAACTCATAATGATGAATATTGGGCCAGAACGCTGTCACACTGATCTATGGTATCAGTGATCAAAAGCAATATTAAACACACAAAGAAGACCACAAAAGAGAATTGCCTGAAATAACCACAGATTAAATTACGGGCGAAAGTAAACAAAAAACGAGGATAACAGCGCCAGCGGGACCTGGCAATTACAGCGCATGCGTTGATTACCGGCGTGCTCCCTCTAAACGCATTAGTCACGGTGGATTACTGGCCACGCACGCATGTCTAAGTTCTCACATTTAGCATTGAGATGACTATGATTATCCTCTTTATAACCATGTCCAATCCGTAATCAGCATTCATTAGCAGGATTGACGACACACGAAGAGAATAAAAGGTACATATTTTTAATCTTCTGCAAAGAGCCTCTGCCGAAGCACCTCTTCAACCAGAATATGCAAATGCCTGTTTTTGTAACAGATACATTCGTTTTAAATGGACAGTCTTATGTTGGGCTTGAGGGCGAGTGAAAATCCACGCTGTTCAACTCATGGCATTCGTTCATGGGCAAAGGGACACGGTCACTAAAGAATATGGGGAGACAGATGCATATTTGGTATATTATACGTTTATATCTATATCTACATCGGTCTGTGTATTTATTTCTCTCTCTCTCTCTCTGTTTGTTTGTGTCTGTCTGTCTGTCTGTCTCTGTCTCTCTCTCTCTCTCTCTCTCTCTCTCTCTCCCTCTCCCTCTCTCTCTCTCTCTCTCTCCCCCTCTCTCCCTCTCTCTCTCTCTCTCTCTCTCTCTCTCTCTCTCTCTCTCTCTCTCTCTCTCTCTCTCCCTCTCTCCCTCTCTCTCTCTCCCCCTCTCTCCCTCTCTCCCACGCTCTCCATTCCCCCTCTCTCTCTCCCTCTCTCCCACGCTCTCCATTCTTTCTCTCTCTTTCTCTCTCTCTCCCTCTCTCCCACGATATCCATTCTCTCTCTCTCTCTCTTTCTCTCTGAGAGAGAAAGAGATTCCTCAGTCAGCGAGAACCTCAACATGGAGTTGTCAGACTATGGCAGATGCCACCAGCACTGGGACATCTGATGCTGACGAATATAGCCTAATCATAAGTGACACAGAGTAACCATCATGGCACACAGTCTAGGCATCCTACAGTGGAATATATGTGGGTATAACGCAAAAAGCTCCTTTCCCCAATCAATAATGCGAGCAAAAAATTATCATTATTGTTATTATTATTATAGAAATAGTTATAATGATGAATATGACAGTAAAAAGTAGCATACATGCTCCAGGAGACATGATCATACTGTTCGTTTCTCTGGCCATCATGTCTATGTCGCCAAGCTTGAGGTTTCATGATCCTAGTCGAAGCAACAACACCCTTGCTCCTTAATAGCCGACGCCGCTGGACTGTGGAGAGAGTGTGGAATCTCTTGCTGTTGAGATCCGCCTAATTTTATATATCTGTCGGCATACGTGGTGCTTACGAGAGAGGGAAATCAGATAGTTTAGATTGCAAAAGAAGTATTGGATCTTGGTTTGTATAAATCATGCACAGTTGTAAAGCAGATAGACTTTAAAACAATGAAAAAGACTGAATTCACAGAAAGATATTCAGAATATAGCACAATAAGAAAAGTAAAAAAAAATCAGTGAAAAGATAGATTATAATGTCCATTCTGAAGTGAAATTTGTTTTCTGAAGTTAAATGGAATTTTAAGAATATTTTCTTTATTGAAAAGCTTCATGACTTATTTAGCTATTTTATTTTGTCCAGCTTTACACTGTAGAACTTCATCCCATGTGACAACCGCAAAGAAAGCAATCCGTACATATAAGTTGCAAGTTTACCTTCAAATATTGATTAAATGAGACAGTTTAATATAAACAAATAATTTACCTGAAATGCCTGCAGTTACACTTTGAGGGGTAAATTATAATTGTTTCCCATGGCGGATGAACATATAGGTGTAAACACAAGCCTTTTTCTAATAAGTTCGTGACAAAAGCATTGAAGAACACCGCAGAAGACTCCCAAGAACACTATATTGAGATATGTCTGATTGGCACTAACTACACTGCGATACACTAATCATTTTCTGTTACTTATCATTCAGAAATACATCAAGAATCTACACAAAATGTACTGCAATAACATTCTCCTCCTACTTGGCAACAGATGCCTAAAGAATATAGGCCTAAAGCTGTATTCTAACAACTATGTTTATTTACTTAGACACTTTTAGATAAAAATGATGATAATAATGACAATAATGATAATAATAATAATAGTGTCCATTTATGATAAAAAAGGCTGGGAGGAATAAAATCCTAAAAGAGAAAGAGAGAGAGAGAGAGAGAGAGAGAGAGAGAGAGAGAGAGAGAGAGAGAGAGAGAGAGAGCGGAAGAGAGAGAGAGAGAGAGAGAGAAAGAAAGAAAGAAAGACAGACAGAGAGAGAGAGAAAGAAAGACAGAGAGAGAGAGAGAGGGGTGGGGGAGAGAGAAGAAGAGAGGGATAGGGAAAGAGAGAGAGAGAGAGAGAGAAAATGAAAGAAAAGAGAGATATTTCTTGAAGAATGCCGTAGCTGTCTTGAAATGCCGTCTCGAGCACGTGGCCGCGACGCCTAGACTCCCGGCGCCCTCGGTGGCTTTCCGCACAGACTGCAGGAGGAGCGGCAGTTGCGGCTCATGTATTCCGGGTTACGCCCACACTCCCCTCGAGCCGCCCATATGCTGCAGTCCTTGTGTTGGTCCTTACACGGCCCCGCCCACACGCCTGCGGGGGAGAGCTTCGGGTTATGAACAGGGTGGGCGTGAGTGTAGATGTATGATGGTCGGATCGGGATGGGCGTGAGGACAGATTTGCCGAAAGATTATTACCTAACTGTGCTGTGCAATTGCTCTTCTGCAGATGTTATCATTAAGCAAGGGGCATTGCAACAACGAGTAGTATTGATTCAAGTCCATCTACCGACAACTTTCGAATAAAAAAGTGAATCTAAAGACAAGATTTAGTGAATTTAAAGACATCTACAACAACAAATAAAATTACCGCCAAACTTCTACCTCCCGCTCCCCCCCCCCGCCCCCCCTTCTTTTATCAGTGAAAAGCCACACGGGAAATTCTCTGTCCTCACCACAGGCGTCGCATGATCTGGGGCAGGAACTGGTCATGTAGGCTGGGTTCCGCTCGCACTCGCCTCGCCCCGCCCACCAAGCGCAGTGGATGTTCGTATCCATGCATTCAGCCTTTTCATCTGGAGATCAGATTATAAGAAACGTCTATTTTATGATCTTGTTAATAGGAGTAAACACCTTTAGCAAAATGAATAATAGTATTTTGAAATTTCAGACGGAAAAGTCGTTAACCGTCTTGTCATATTCAAAATAGTTCAGAGTTCGAATCTCACCGCACAGGTTGCAAGACTTCCGACACGCGCGAGACATGAAGACGGGGCTGCTCACGCACACGCCGCTCGCCGCCCATTTGGGGCAGGCCGCGTGGGTGTCCTCGCAGGCGCCGGGCTTCTCCGTGGGCGTCGACGTCGTTGCATCTTTATCGCAGCGGTACAAGATGTTCAGGCTCTTCACGTCGAGCTGTTGATAAAGAAATTCTGGAAAAATTGCTTTGGTTGTCTGCAACAAGTTTGACATTTACAGAGCAGAATCCCCTTGATTTATTCAATAAAAGTACTCTATCATTACTTCATTGCGCCGTTAACGCAACATTTTGGTATATTTGCTTGTTGATTTCTTCATCCGCGAGAACAGCTGGCGCTCTCGACCCTCGGCTTCATCACGCAAACACGCACAAGTTTACCGAGACCTTTTGGCTCCGCGACCAACCTGCGAGAAGCCGCGACGCTGACCTATCTCGACCCCGGCCACCCTGGGGATGATGGTGGGCAGCGAGGCGTCCACGGCGAAGGCCCGCGGTCCGTAGTGCATGACGGAGGCGTAGTCGTAGTCAAGCCCCAAGTCGCTCGTCAGACGGTTGGTTTTCTGATAAAGAGAAGAATAATGCCTTGCCATGTGAAAGCTGATTATTATGTTGGCAAAGGCTGGCTCTTATAACGTATAATAGTAATATTTAATTATCATCATCCGGTGCCTACATCACAGTGAAGGTTGGCAATAATGATTTTTCAAAGCTGTTTTATCATTATTCTTTTCACCTCTTCCAAAACTGGAAATCCCATTATTTAACATTATCTTCCCATTCCCTCTTTTGTCTTTCCTCCTCCTTGCCCCAAATTTCAAAATAACTTCCACTCACCTTCCCGAAGTTGTATTTCATATCGCCGATAATATTCTTCCAGTTGATGACGACATGCTTATCGCGGTCGTAGCGGGACTGCTCGTGCCAGAAGCCAGCGGCGTGCATGAACTCGTGCACGATCACGCCGTGGTGCACGCAGCCCTGCCCGAGGGACACGACCTGCAGACCGCCGGCCCGACCCACCGCGCTCGAACACCTGCAGAAGGAGGGCGGATAAGGTCGTGCAGGTTGAACTCTGACGCGTGGAGAGGAAAGGGGACTGGGGTCTGAAAGTGAAGGCGTTCGCTGCTTGCTTCCTTTGCTTGCTTGGCTGGGGTCTGCAGGCGGCGGTGTGCTTGTGTGTTGGGTGTGTTAGGCCCTTTAACTTTTACTAAAATGTAAGAGGACTGAAGATCCTTTTCAGATCAGGAAATAGGAATTAAGGTCGATGTGTGTTTGTGTGTGTGAGTGAGTGAGTGAGTTTGTTTGTTTGTGTGTGTGTGTGTGTGTGTGTGTGTGTGTGTGTGTGTGTGTGTGTGTGTGTGTGTGTGTGTGTGTGTGTATGTGTGTGTGTGTGTGTGTGCAGTTTGGTACTACAGACATTACTACAAAGGAAGTAAAAAAAAAAAACCCTCGCCAGTTGAAGTTATTGCAGCAACAACGGAAATGATGAAGCCACGGCGTTAATTACAGCGATGGCCCGCGATCGTGCGATGACCATATCGATAACCAAAACCAAAGGAAACGCACCCTTCGCCCTTGAGGATGTGCACGTAGTCCCTGTGCTGCGGCTGGCGAGGCACGAAGCGAAGGCACGTCTTGGTGTGGTACTCGCCCATCGCGCCCCCGATGGCCGCCCTCTCGGCGCGAGCTGAGGCGGTGCCAAGGAGGTCAGTATTCCAGCGTAGTGCATTGTTTTTTTGTGTTATTACAAGATATTGCAATTTCGGGAAGTGAAAACCAAGGGGAAAGTCGATTTGACGGTGAGTTGGAGAGAAAGTGAGCATGCATTACTTGTCATAACCTATATATTGGGGGGGGGGGGGGAAACAAACGTAAACAAACATGGCGCGAAGGCTGTTTGTTCCTCTACCAGTCAATCAGTTCTAATGCAAAACACATTTATTTCCTGAACGATTTTCTTATGTCGAAACTACCGTTGATATTCAGCTGCTTACGGTATATGATATTCTCTTTTCCTGAGTGTAAGATTGAATAACATGGAGATACTCACAGAAGGAGGCTGAGATAACGTAGGGGATGAGAGCGCCTGGCCAACGGAGAGATGGGTTCCTGGCGGCGCTTCCCTGGGCGTCTGGGGATCCCTAGAGGATTGAAATAAGGATTAGGATCAGACTCCGTTATTATCTTTGAACAGATATCCCTTCTGCGGGATGTCTCATTTTTCTTTGGCTTTATGTGGAATTCTGAGCGTGTTTTACTTCGTCAAAATGCGTGTATGCTTTTAATATTGCACTTTCACACCCGTCATGCCACGAGTTGCAAGCTATGAAAGGAAGCGAGGGTTCGAGCAAGAATACGTACTCAAGAATTCATGAGTTTAGGAATTAATGAACGTTGATTTTTGGCTGTTCTTTGGCTTAGCGTCATTTAAATAGGTTAGGCGAGCTAATGTTACGATACACACTAGACAACGCGCAAGAGGACAAGGGAACCATTTCAGTCAACTTAAATTTCTTCTCAGATATTGAAACTTTGATCTTCATAAATCACATTTAGTCTGTGTCACATTCTAATAGATCCAGAATATGTGTATGTGTGCGTGTGTGTCGTGCCGTGTCAGTAACGCTTCCGGTTTCATTGTTGCCAACTGCCACCGACACAGAAGGAAATGCCTACCCCGACAGGAAGGTGGTTCCAGCCAGCATTTTGAGCAATTCTTTGGCCTCTTTCTACGTCATCTAATAATTATGTGGCTGTAGTCTTTGAAGCACGCAGGTCTTCGTTTATGGGTAATCTATTATTGTACATTCTAACCTATTTTCCTTCAGATACGCTAAGGTTACATTCCTATATATTTTGATTATTTACTAAGAGTTTTCGTCTGGCACTCATGTTCCTTTCGTAATGTATTTGTAATTTTTATTGATTCGGAAATATATGGGTTTCATCTGTGTGTGTATGTGTGTGTGTGTGTGTGTGTGTGTTTGTGTGTGTGTTTGTGTGTGTGTGTGTGTGTGTGTGTGTGTGTGTGTGTGTGTGTGTGTGTGTGTGTGTGTGTGTGTGTGTGTGTGTGTGTGTGTCTGTGTGTATTTGTTGGACTGAGAAAGATAATACACAATGAGCATAAACATAAAAGCAATGGCAAGGAAAAGATTCAGACAGAACGAACAGACATGGAACAGAGACACCAAGAGCAGCGACCCGAGGCATCGCCACCTCACCTGGATGATCTGAAGAAGGTGGTCCTCGGAGGGAAGCATGATGTCGCCCTGGAAGAACCCGGACCGAAGGCTTGGGTCGTCTTCCTCTGCTCCCCCTCCGTCACCCTCGCCCTCGCCCTCTCCGCCATCCTCCCCAGTCCCCTTAATCCTGAAGGCGAGCTCCTCCTTCGTCAGGGGCGGCCCGAGGATGTCGTTCTCGGGCTGTGTGGAGGATTAGGACACCTGCTCAGTCGGCGATTTCGCTTGTTATGTCAGTGTGTTCGGAGTATACGGAATACATGGGCGGTTAAAGGGGAAAAGATCAAGGAAAATGGGTTACAAGGCAAGTTCTGAGGCTTTGTCTAATATTAAGAAGTTACTTCTACTGGAGATCGTTTCTGAAATAAACACTTAGAACAGAAAGCACTCACAGAGAGAGAGAGAGAGAGAGAGAGGAGAAAGAGGAGAGAGAGAGAGAAAGAGAGAGAGAGAGAAAGAGAAAGAGAGAGAATCATATATACGTTTATCTGTTCGTTTGCCTATATCTATTTATGTATCTGCGTATTTACGCTTGCATATAGGTAGATAGGTAAAGATGTGTATATATTCATACAGACAGATAGACAGAGCATGTTATTTTCTGACGGCTCCTTATTTTTCAAGAATCCCCCATCCACGTACTCGAGGTCTATATAAGTATTTAATTCGACGTTGCTCGTACTCACCTCATTCGGATCCCCAATGATAACCTTCGGAAGCCGAGACCGAGGAAGAAGCTGTGCATGGGAGAACTGGGCAAGGACCGTCACCGCGAAGGTCACGACGCTGGTCACCTTTAGAGTTTTCATCTAAGGTCACGGGGAAAAAAAAAGAAAGAGGTGATGGAAGCGAAGGTCTCTCGAGGCTTGGGCGAATAAGGTCCCTTCTTACGACTCGAATATTGAGAGTTGTTGAGCTCGAAATGTTCCGATTCGATCGCAGTGGAAAGGCTGTGGTATCTTTCGGTATCCTGAGCAGATGCCCCGACGAGACCCGACTTTAAACTCCCCGTGGTGACGATTCGGGGAAACATCGGAGACTTTTATGACGTCACCTCCTGCCCGTCCCCCTCCCTCCTACGTCCTCAGCTTTCCCCCCTCCCCCCCTTCGTCTTTGGGCCCGTTTCCCCTCCTTCCCCCTCACGAGTCTCAACTGATATTTAGCGCCACAATCGCCGGAATTCTGCAGTGAATTATCATTAGGACGTAAACCGGTTTGCAGCGACGTAAAATACTGAGAAACGATTTGCAGCTGGAAATACTCCGCCGAGGTTTGAGGATACGTGCGTATTTTTTTTTCTTTTATTTTTTTTCATTTTTTTTCTGATTTAGGTGTGTCTTTGTTATGCAAGAAAATGATGCAAGACGGAGATATATAAAAAAGAAAAGTGAG
>NC_091578.1:1788841-1791341 GCF_042767895.1 Penaeus vannamei | reverse complement strand
ACCACGTGTAAATCTGACAAAATAAAACGTCACAGGAAACTACTTTCCTGTGACGTCACAATAAGCGTTGCATGTAAACCACCGTCGAGGTTATTTCCTAAGTAGTGTCTTTGTGCTTACCGTCAAGATGATACATTGAAGAAATGGTATTGTCGCTACTAATGCTGGTAGTATTTAGCAATACTACTATTGTCGGTATTCGCAAAATACTGCTTGACCCCCCCCCACCACCCTTCTCCATATACTTAGAGCCGGCACAGTGTATAAGAGAAATAAGCACCTATTTTGGGCTCCCTTACCCCCCCCTTCCCCATACACAGAGCAGGCACAGTGTATAAGAGAAATAGGCACCTATTTGGGGCTCCCTCCCCCCCATTCCCCATACACAGAGCAGGCACAATTTATAAGAGAAATAAGCACCTATTTTGAGTCTCCCTCCCCCCCCTTCCCCATACACAGAGCAGGCACAATGTATAAGAGAAATAGGCACCTATTTTGGGCTCCCTCTCCCCACTCTTCCCCATACACACAGCAGGCACAATTTATAAGAGAAATAAGCACCTATTTTGGGCTCCCTCCCCCCCCCTTCCCCATACACACAGCAGGCACAGTGTATAAGAGAAATAAGCACCTATTTTGGGCTCCCTTACCCCCCCCTTCCCCATACACAGAGCAGGCACAGTGTATAAGAGAAATAGGCACCTATTTGGGGCTCCCTCCCCCCCATTCCCCATACACAGAGCAGGCACAATTTATAAGAGAAATAAGCACCTATTTTGGGTTCCCTTCCCCCTTCCCCACTTTGCCTGAGCAGGCACAATATATAAGAGGAAATAGGCACCTATTTTGGGGCTCCCTTCCCCCCCCCCCCCCCCCACCCCTTCCCCATACACAGAGCAGGCACAGTGTGTAAAGAGAAATAAGCACCAATTTTGGGCTCCCTCCCCCCTTCCCCATACACAGAGCAGGCACAGTGTATAAGAGAAATAAGCACCTATTTTGGGCTCCCTCCCCCCCCCTTCCCCCATACACAGAGCAGGCACAATTTTACAAGAGAAATAAGCACCTATTTTGGGCTCCTCCCCCCACCTTCCCCATACACAGAGCAGGCACAATGTATAAGAGAAATAGGCACCTATTTTGGACTTCCTCCCCCCCCCCCCCTTCCCCATACACAGAGTCGGCACAGTGTATAAGAGAAATAAACAATTATTTTGGGTTCCTTTGGCCAGGAGAGGAGGAGGCTCAGGAGCACCTTTTGATATGTTACGCCAGTGAAAATATCAAACACAACAATATGCAAATTAGTAGTCGTTTACATCGTATTGGCGGCTCCAAGGCGTTCAAGAAGGACCCCATTGACGAAATTTTACTGAGGGACACATAAAGGCTTCATTTTATTTTTATGTAGAGAGATAGACAGATATAGACTTTTTCTGGAGGTATTCGACAGCATATCTGTTCTCAAATGATAATTACTGTTCTTATATGATGATTAATGCGCTTGCAAAAGTGATAGAACTGTTTATAAACATAAAAACAACAACAGAGTTTATAAACACAGGTGATGAAAACGAGAGACATAGCATATACGATAAGATTAAGATGGTATAGTGCATACTTGTGATGAAGATAAGACCTCAAGCGATAACGAGAATCAGCTGATAGTATCGGCAGGATTACGGTGCATGTCGATAAGATAGCGAACGCGTCGAATGACCTGTGAAGCAAATGAAGCGAGAGATAAAAGAGATAGATGCAAGGGAGCAAGAACAAGGAGGATTTCCCGAGCTCCGTCACCTCGCTGTTCTCCATTCGCCGTTCTGTTCTCTCTGGCGCTGAACAATATATGGCCTTGCGTTGGGGACGTTCACGTTGACCATCCATTATGATCTTGACCAACAGACAGCGTTGTGTGCGAATAGACAGCGATGGACTTCACCTTTCTCTCTTTGTGTTTGCTTTCTTTCTTTCTTTCCCTTTCTCTCTTTCTCTTTTTTTTCTTCCTCTATCTCTTTCTCTTTTTTGCTTTCTCTATCTCGTTCTCTTTTTTTTCTTCCTCTGTCTCTTTCTCCTTTTTTCTTTCTGGATCTCTTTCTCTGATGTATAGTTCCTTTTCTTTCCCTCTATCTCTTTTTCTTTTTTTCTTCCTCTATCTCTTTTACTTTCTTTCTGTATCTCTTTCTCTGATATATAGTTCCCTTTCTTTTTCCCTTTTTCTCTATTTTTTCTCTTTTTCTTTCTCTATCTCTTTCTTTTTTTTCTTCCTCTATCTCTTTTTCTCCTTTTTTCTTTCTGTATCTCTTTCTCTGATGTATAGTTCCCTTTCTTTCCCTTTCTCTATTTCTCTTTTTTTCTTCCTCTATCTCTTTTTCTTTCTTTCTTTCTCTATCTCTTTCTCTGGTGTATATTTCCTTTTCTTTCCCTTTCTCTATTTCTCTTTTTTTCTTCCTCTATCTCTTTTTATTTCTTTCTTTCTCTATCTCTCTCTTTCTCTGGT
>NC_091578.1:1756226-1783726 GCF_042767895.1 Penaeus vannamei | reverse complement strand
TTTCTCTCTCTTCTGTCCTTTCTTCCCCTTTTCCTTCTCTTTTCTCTTTTGTCTGTTTTATCTCTCTTTTTCTTTTTCTCTCTCTGTCTTTTTCTCGCTCTCTCTTTTTCTTTTTCTTTTTTCTCCCTTTTTTTCTCTCTCTCCTTTTCCTCTCTCTTTTCTTTTCTCTCTCTCTCTTCTCTTCTCTCTCCTCTTTCTTTTTTCTGTCTTTTCTGTCTCTCTTCTTTTGTTTTTCTTTCTCTGGGGCCCCGTTTTTTCTTCTCTCTCTTCTGTTTTGTTTTCTCTCTCTCTTCTGTCTTCTCTTTTTTCTTCTCCTTTTTCTTCTCTCTCTCTCTCTCTCTCTCTCTTTTTCTTTTTCTTCTTTTTTTTCTTCTTTTTCCTTTTCTCTCTCTCTCTCTCTCTCTCTCTCTCTCTCTCTCTTCTCTTCTTGTCTCTTTTTCTTCTCTTTTTCTTCTCTTTTTCTGTCTTTTGGTTTCCCTCTCTGTCTCTCTCTCTCTCTTTTTCCCCTTCCCTTTTTTCTCTTTTTCTTTTTCCCTTTTTCTTCCTTTTCTCTTCTCTCTCTCTCTCTCTCTCTCTCTCTCTCTCTCTCTCTCTCTCTCTCTCTCTCTTCTTCTTCTTTTCTTTTTCTGTTTTTTTTTCTTTTTTTCTTTTTCCCTTTTTCTTTTTCTTTTCTCTCTCTCTTTTCTTTTTCTTCCCCTCTCTCTCTCTTCTTTTTTCTCTCTCTCTCTCTCTCTCTGTCTTTTCTCTCTGGGGCTTCTGTCTTCTGTCTTTTGTTCTTTGTTTTTCCTTGTCCCCGTTTCTTCTTTTTTTTTTGTTTGTTTTCTTTCCCTCTTTTTGTTTTGTCTTTTTTTTTTCTTCTTCTCCTCCTTTCTTCTTCTTTCTTTTTCTCTTTTTCCCCTCCCTTTCTCTTCCTTCCCCTGTCTCTCTCTTTTTTCTTCTCTCTTTTCTTCTTTTCTTTTCTCCTCTTCTTTCTCTCTCTCTTCTTCTTTCTTTTCACTTTTCTTTTCCCCTCCTTCTTTTCTTTTTTTCTTTTTTTTTCCCCCCCTCTTCTTTTTTTTTGTTTTTTTCTTCTCTTTTTTCCTCCTCCCTCCTCCTTCCTTTGCCTCTTTTTTCTTTTTTTTTTTTTTCCTCCTCCTTTTTCCTTTTTCTCTCTTTCCCTCTGTTCTTTTTTCTCTTTTTTTTCCTTTTTCTTTTTCTTTTTTTTCCTTCTCTTTTTCCCCCATCTCCCTCTTTTTTCTTTTTTTTTTTTTTTTTTTCCTTTTTTTTCTTTTCTTTTTTAGTTTTTTTTCCTTTTTTTCTCTCTTTTTCCTTTTTCCCCTTTCCTTTCTTTTTCTTTTTTTTCTTCCCCCTTTGGGGGCCCCCCCCCCTTTTTTCCTCTTCCCCTTTTTTCCTTTTTTTATCATTTCAAAGCACTCAATTTTGTTATTATGTCTACGTAGAAAGTACATTATTTTTTTCCCTATTTCAGATCCAAAGCAACAACAATGCCGGCTGTACGTGGAGATGGGATGCGAGGCCTGGCGGTCTTCATCTCAGATATTAGAAACTGTAAGCATAAATTGTCTGATGGGGTTCCAAAATGTTTTTGCTTTATATTGCCACCTAAAACCTTAGAATTTCTATTAGTTTTAAGCTTGAAAAGAATTTTAAAATGCCTAGAAAAAAAGGCTGAAAACAGAAAGAGCAAATTAAAAACTAGAAATAACTTTTCAAGTTAGATTTTTGTTGTAGATTTTATTCATATGAACTGACATAATGTTATTTTTAGGTAAAAGCAAAGAAGCGGAAGTTAAGCGCATCAACAAGGAACTGGCAAACATCCGTTCCAAATTTAAAGGAGACAAGACGCTGGACGGCTATCAGAAGAAGAAGTATGTATGTAAGCTGCTGTTCATATTCCTCCTGGGCCATGACATCGATTTTGGCCACATGGAAGCTGTGAATCTTCTCTCTTCGAACAAGTACACAGAGAAACAGATAGTAAGTGTGATGAGAGTAGAGTATGGATTTTTCAGTGCTGGCTGAGATGTTTTAATGTGCAGTACAGAATATGTGTAGGCTAGTGCATTACAGAATACGCGTAGGCTAGTGTGTATGTTCACATTGGACTGTAATGTGTGCATAAAAGTAATGTAACGCATACCGTTAAGCCTGAAGCGAGTAATGTTTTCTTAAATGATAATAGAAAAGTGTGTAGCATACATTTTGGTTGTCAAGCTTTGAAGGGAGAAAAAAAAGAATGTGTGTAGATTCCTTTGCTTATGTATTGATTTATTTTCCAGGGTTATTTATTCATCTCTGTTCTGGTGAATACAAACAGTGATCTTATCAAGCTTATTGTGCAGAGCATCAAGAATGATCTGGGCTCCCGAAACCCTGTGCATGTTAACCTTGCATTGCAGTGCATTGCAAACATTGGTTCCAAGGAGATGGCAGATGCATTTGGCACAGACATTCCAAAGTTGCTTGTGTCAGGGTAAGATTCTCGAAGCAAAATACAAATATTAGTCTCTCTTATTACAAAGAAATATATATAGTGTTATATTGACTGAGATCACGTTAATACTTGCTTATAGGTTTATACTATCTTTTATATTTGATTTCTGTCTTTGCAGAGAAACCATGGATGTTGTCAAGCAGTCCGCTGCCCTCTGTCTATTGCGGCTCTTCCGAACCACACAGGAGATCATACCTGGTGGAGAATGGACGTCACGCATCATCCACCTGCTGAACGACCAGCACATGGGGGTTGTCACAGCTGCCTGCTCTCTCATTGAGGCCCTTGTTAAAAAGAATCCTGATGAGTATAAGGGTTGCGTTTCCCTTGCAGTATCAAGACTTTCCAGGGTAAGCATATGAAAGTTGTTTCTGGCATTGATTTTGTATGAACAACTTAATTTTTAGTACAAATACATTCATAGTTTTACATTCCTTCAAGTCCTCAATTTTTTTTTAAGGGGGAAAATAGCTACTATGAAAGGCAAACCAATCTTGTTTGATTATATTTTTTGAGCAATGATTTTTAACAAATTTTTAGGACTTACTGAAGGAAAAAATCTGCCATTGTAGGAGCAATTAAGGATTTGTGCAAGATTGTATAGACTATGAATGGTGATCTGTATACTATACTAAAATAACTTTTGCACAGTATATTTGATATAGAGAATTGTTCATCCAGCTGCAAAACATGTATATTTTTTCCTTTTTTTTAATGGAATTGGTAAAAGAAGAAAACTTTTTTGACCACAGATAGTGACAGCAAGCTACACAGATCTGCAAGACTACACCTATTACTTTGTACCAGCCCCATGGCTCTCTGTGAAGCTCCTGCGTCTACTCCAGCACTACCCGCCCCCAGAGGACCCTGGTGTGAGGGGACGTCTCAATGAATGCCTTGATACCATTCTCAATAAAGCACAGGAACCACCAAAGTCTAAAAAGGTATGAAGAGCTCTTATAACCCTAACACACCAGCACACCTATATGCACATGCTCACACACACTCATTCCCTTTGGTATATAACACTAACACACCAACGCACGTATGCGCATGTGCTCACCGACACACATGCACTCACATGCTTTTGCTTACACTCCTACACACTTGCATGCAATTATACCAAAGTGGCACACATATAAAGTAAAACATGCTCTCACTTTCACACCTACACACTTGAATATGCTTTCCTACGTGTATGCAGATACCTACACAAGCTTACACATAAATAAGAACATGCCTACATAGACACACATCCACACTTATGCCATCCTCCCACACCTGTACGCCTTACACCAACTCTCCTATGCTAACACCTACATCTTTGCTCATGTCTACTCCATTACCTGTGTTTGCAGTTATACTTGTGCCTGCACTTATACCAAGCCTATACTTGTACTTATACCCATACCTTTACGTATACCTTTGTCCTCATTACACTTTTTCCTGCACCTATATTTTAGCCCATGATTACACTTTTACCCTTATATGTATATTTGCCAACAAAAGTGATGCACTTGTTGCCGGTTGTATGGGAAAAATAAGAATCGTAGCATTTTGTATCTACAATATTTATACCATAAAGCAAGTATGCAATCATTTCTGTGTTAAGCATTTCATCACAAATACAGAATTTTAGAAATTGTATAAAGACATCTGATAAACAGTGTCCAGACACCAAGCTAGTGTGGATCATTTTAAAGTGTGGTGTTGTCATGATGTAGTACAGGACAGAAAAGTTTTGCTATAATTAGTCAGGTGCAATGAACTGGTCATTTTTATGTATGAATTTACAGGAATCTCAGAAAATATTATAGCAGCAATAATTATTTGTCTCTATTTATTATTCATTAATAAGATTTTAGAAAATAGTGTATATAGTAAGTAATCCATTCAAGAGCACACATGAATTGAATACAAACTGTCAGACACTGTTTGGTATAGAAATGGGCCTGTGTAATGGAATGCTATATTATTTTATTTAGGTTTGTAGTCTGTTATTTATCTGGTGGTTATATTAGTGACATGTAACCCATTGAATCTTATTATATCAATGCATTACCATAGTCAACCTTTGATTATGTTACATTAGATACAAATTAGCTGACTTTTTTATCATGTCATTGGCTCTCCTGCAATACTTGGTGGCTAAGCAACAGTTTTGTCTTATACCCCTCTTGACACCAGTGTGTATACATACCTGCTTGACAGCCAACCAATCAACCTAACTATTTATCTATTATCTTCCTACCTACTTACCTTCCTATCTACCTACTTACCTTCTTTACAGGGTTCCTATCAATCCTTAGAAAGTATTAAAATGCATTCAATAATTTTTGGGAAATTTAAGGCCTTAGAAAGTCTTAAAAAAACAGAGCTTTATATGTAACATATCTTAAGATGTCTTAAATTTGCCCAAGGCACATCTTTGTTCACATGAATGTACATCTGCTACTGGTGGATGCTGTCGGTATTCACCCTTTACGGCTTGAATGGATCATTTGTCAACAATATTAGATCTCGACCTTTGTTGATTGATGTGACTGTTTACTTATAGGCCAGGGGAGGCGGGGGAATGTGCGCAATCTATCAGAGTCTACATAAAAATCATGTTCGGATGAATTTTTTTTTTACTTAGTCACCGACGTGACAAGTAGGCCTATGCATTACAGGAAGTGTGTATTCAGTGACAAGTGGCTCCAGGTCATGAAAAATAATTGGTATAAGTCTTAGAAAGTTTAAAAAGGTCTTTAATTTCATCAGCTAATACCAGCAAGAACCCTGTACCTGCCAGCCTAGGCCTACCTTCCTGTCTTCCTTCCTACCTTCCTTCCTACCTTCCTACCTACCTTCCTTCCTACCTTCCTACCTACCTTCCTTCCTACCTACCTTCCTTCCTACCTTCCTACCTACCTACCTTCCTTCCTACCTACCTACCTACCTACCTACCTACCTACCTACCTACCTACCTACTTACCTATCTACCTACCTACCTACCTACTTATCTACCGACCTACCTACCTACTTACCTGTCTACCTACCTACTTACCTACCTACCTGCCTACCCACCTACCTACCCACCCATCCATCCATCCATCCATCCACCCACCTTCTTACCTTCCTACTTACCTACCTACTTTCCTACTTACCTACCTGCCTTGCTACTTACCTACCTGCCTTACTACTTACCTACCTGCCTTGCTACTTACCTAGCTACCTTCCTACTAACCTACTTACCTTCCTACTAACCTACCTACCTTCCTACTTACTTACCTACCTACCTTAGTACTTACCTACCTATCTTACTACTTACCTGCCTACCTACCTTACTACTTACCTGCCTACCTACCTTACTACTTACCTGCCTACCTACCTTACTACTTACCTGCCTACCTACCTTACTACTTACCTGCCTACCTACCTTACTACTTACCTGCCTACCTACCTTACTACTTACCTTACTACTTACCTGCCTACCTACCTTACTACTTACCTGCCTACCTACCTTACTACTTACCTGCCTACCTACCTTACTACTTACCTGCCTACCTACCTTACTACTTACCTGCCTACCTATTTACCTCTCTTCTTACCTACCTACCTGTCTTCTTACCTACCTACCTCTCTTCTTACCTACCTACCTCTCTTCTTACCTACCTACCTCTGTTCTTACCTGCCTACCTCTCTTTTTACCTACCTACCTCTGTTCTTACCTGCCTACCTCTCTTCTTACCTACCTACCTACCTACCTCTCTTTTTACCTACCTACCTACCTCTCTTCTTACCTACCTTCCTACTTAGCTACCTTCCTACTTACCTACCTACCTTCCTATCTACCTTCCTACTTGCCTACCTACCTACCTTCCTACCTTCTTATGTACCTTCCTACCTATCTACCTACCCTCCTACCTATCTTCCTACCTACCTCTTTATCTACCTATCCTCCCTCCCTCCCAATCTTATAACCTCAAAACTGATCATTGCTTTGGCTAACCAAACTCTATCCGAAAGCCATCAAGTAGTCAAAACCGGCTTCTATGGCATGGGAATTTCCAGGTGGTGTAGGCATATATAAGCATAATTTTAACAAAGAATGGTGTAATCGAGCATGCGAGATACAGTTGTAATGTACATTTGTATTGTATCTCTTTGACATGTGAAAAAATTAATGATATATTGTAATTATCTTTGCAGGTGCAACATTCAAATGCCAAAAATGCTGTTCTCTTTGAAGCCATCAGCATAATCATTCACTCAGACAGGTGGGTTTTCCTTTTAACTTTGTTAATGTCATTATCGTTAGAATTGCTTTTTTTTAATACAGATATTGATTTGTCTTTTGACGTAAGCAACCTGAAATAAATGGCATGATTGACAATTTTTGATATGCTGTCACTTTTCAAGACTTCATTGTAGTGATGAAGATATGTTGAAAGGAATACATTCTAAGTAAAAATAAAAAAAATCAACAAAAATGATACAAAGCTTTTTGACGTGATGTCACTTTTGAAGACTTTTTATTGTATTGATGAAGATAAATTGAAATGAGTACATTCTAAGTGCAAAAAAGGGGTCAACTTGTGAAATATTTCTTTGATAGTGTTACTGACTTTGCCATATGGATGTGGACTTATGCAGAATACCTTTTATGTTTTAGTGAGCCGAACTTGCTAGTGAGAGGCTGCAACCAACTGGGGCAATTCCTCTCTCACCGTGAGACCAACCTTCGGTATCTGGCCTTGGAAACCATGTGTCTCTTAGCCACCTCTGAGTTCTCCCATGAGGCTGTCAAGAAGCACCAAGAAACTGTCATTAATGCACTAAAGGTAATTAATTATCCATGCAAGAGAGCATTTGGTAAATATCTTGTTTTCAATTTTCACTTGTAAGGCATGCCAGTTTCATTAGCTTTATCTTGAAATTGGTGTTTCAGTTTTGTGTTGCCAACTGTTCTCTCAATAGTCCTGAAATAGAGTATGGGCTCATATGTGTAACTACCAAGAATTTATTAACCCGTTGCCGCCGGGTGTATTCCCATATGTTAACCTTTCAATCCAGATGACAGGACCATTATTTCATGAAAACATTTGGCTTGAGGGGTGGGTGACGTTAACATACCGTCTTTAGAAAATTTGACTGTGGGCCGGGTGCCGTGTACTTGCTGTTGTGAGCATTTTAGCTGAAGGCTGAGTAATGGAAAAAAATCGCCACAGGTGCATTAGACTCATTTGGCATTTAGTGAAGGACTTTTGCATTATTCCCATTGAGAAACCAGTGTGGAATGTAGTGTTCTTGAGCCACAACTGGAAGAGTGCCAGCTCCAGAGGGGAGACCTTGTCCATGCTCAGTTTGTGTTGTAGAAAACTGAATATTACAAAAAAAAAAAGTTACATAATTTTATTTTTGTTGCACTGAGTTATGGACTACCCAGTGGGATGATATGGAGTCTGTACAAGCAAACAGTCTATTACCATCTGGATAAAAGAAATCAAATGGTAGATATAGACACTGAAAAATGCAAAAAAAAAAAAAAAAAAAAAAATGCTTATGCATAAAAAGAGAAAGTATTATTACAAAGGAGAGTTCAGTTACTGCACAAGAGTGTTTGCATGTGCCTGGCCTACAAGCTGCACACCCATCAGAGCAGCTGCTCACATAAGCCTAATGCCTATATTTTGGGATATACTGTGAAGTAACTGAATCCAAGGGCTAGATTATAGCCAACTTATAAAATCAGTCTGTCAGTTATTTGTTTTTACTTTTATTTGTTTCTTTTTTCAACCAGTCTGTTACCTGTTTTTATTTTCATTTGATTCCTTGTTTTCACCTTGATGTTACTGTTTTTTTAAGAGTAGGGACCATGATCTGATGCAAATTTATTTCAAAATAAAGTACCTAATTATATCCTAATTAATTTTACAGACTGAGCGTGATGTAAGCGTGCGACAGAGAGCTGTTGATCTTCTCTACGCTATGTGTGATCGCAGCAATGCTGAAGAAATTGTGCAGGAGATGTTGAATTATTTGGAGACAGCTGACTACTCTATCCGAGAGGAAATGGTGAGAGCTTGGTGTTGTTGAGGGAAATGTAGTGGAAATGTTCTGCAGAACAATGTGTATTGGGAATTTTAGAATATTTTTAAAAATTTGAGGAATACATTTATAGTTGGGAATTTTTAAACTGATTGTGATTAGAAGAATATTTTAATAGTTTCAGGTCATTTTGTGGTGCAAAATGATTTTTATGGTATTATGCTACTCTTGTAGATTTAATTAGAGTAAAAAAAAGTATGGTTACAGAGAGCAAAGAATCATAGAATTAATTATTTTCTCTTTTTCAGGTACTGAAAGTGGCTATCCTGGCAGAGAAATATGCACAGGACTACACGTGGTATGTGGATGTGATCTTAAACCTCATCCGAATTGCTGGAGATTACGTTTCTGAAGAGGTTTGGTACCGTGTTATACAGATCGTAGTCAACAGAGAGGATGTTCAGGGTTATGCTGCAAAAACTGTCTTTGAGGTAAGTTTTATTATGGAATGGAAGTGAGGAGAGAGAGAATAGTCTTTAAATTGAATGAAGACGAATGATTTTTCCTTTTGATAAAACCCTTGTAGAAATAGTCATTAATTGAAATTTGTGTCAGTAACTTATCTGGACTGCTATCTCAGTTGTTGCAGTAGTGCAATACTGCAGATTTTTAAAAACTTGTTCCTAAAACTCTCAGTCTTGTTCTAATTTTATCTTTCTTTCTCAAAGGCATTACAAGCCCCAGCTTGTCACGAGAATATGGTGAAGGTTGGTGGTTACATCCTGGGTGAGTTTGGCAACTTGATTGCAGGGGACTCCAGATCAGCACCAGCAGTACAGTTCCAGCTTTTGCATTCAAAGGTAAGAAGGTTTATAGAAGATATCTAAGGTTGGAAAGAATTTGCACATATTGATAGGTTGGCTTCATATTTTTTGTGAGAATTGATGTACTAAAACAGCCATTTCTCTCGGCAGTACCATCTCTGCTCCCCTGGAACACGTGCACTGCTCCTCACCACCTACATCAAGTTCATTAACCTCTTCCCTGAGATCAAGACGCAGATACAAGATGTCCTCAAGTCGAACTCCAACCTCCGCTCCTCTGATGCAGAATTGCAACAGAGGGCTTCGGAGTACCTGCACTTGTCAGTCATTACCACAACTGATGTTCTGGTGAGAATACTGCATTTTTTGCATGCATTTATTTTTTGGTGAGGATCATGATGCTTCTCTGTACTTTGTTTATTTTTGTATTCTTTTTCTTTGAGATACTTTCTTTTCATTGTCTGTTATGAAGTTTTCTTTGACCACCTCTTAATTCCTATGTTTTGTTCAACTTGTCATTGTGTTATGCCATCCTTTTTTTATATATATACTTCCCCTCCCCTTGCCCCCTCCTCCTCCTTTTCCTCTTTTTCCTCCTTTTCCTCCTTTTCATTACTTTTAGGCTTCCTCATCTTCCTCCTTATGCTATCTCCTGCACTGCAACTCTTGTTTTTCCTTTTAGATGATTGAGGGTAAGATCATAATCCATATTTTTGTATCAGTTTTTTAAAAGTTATTGGATGTATTTAGTAACTTCCGGTGACTCTAATTTCAGGCAACAGTATTAGAAGAAATGCCTCCTTTCACGGAGAAGGAATCTTCCATCTTAGCGGTGCTAAAGAAAAAGAGTGGAAGAATGTCTGCGCAGGAAGCTCAAAGGGAGGCAAGAGTTCAGGCTCGGGAAGGCAATGCAGCGCCAGCAGTTGAGAAGACTCAGACGGCACAGGTAGGTTTTCCATGTAGTCATTGTTTTCCATGATGACAGATGTTTAATTATGAATATAGATACTTGGGAGGTACCAAATAAGGTCAATATGGAGAAATTGAAAATAGGGACACACAGTATAAGGTCCTTTTTTCTGTATTTATTTTATCATCACCTTAATTTACAGATGAACAATTCAACATCAGCTGATTTACTAGGCTTGTCAACTCCACCTGCCAACCAAAATAATACTCAGAGTAACACTGGTAAGTTCCATTATAGGTCTAAGCACCTACTATCTCTGTCATGTTTAGTTTTACACGGTATATTTCTTATTATTTCTCATTATAGTGTGACTAGTATGATGATTAAAGATTGTAGTTGAATACACTTTTGCCCCTAGTTCTTAAAACAACAAAACTTGTGAATTAAATCTTTATGCAAGCCATTAGAAACATAAATCTGTCAACAGGGGTATTGGTTGACGTGTTAGGGGACCTGTATGGAGGTGGCGGCAGTGGTGGTGGAAGCAATACAAACACTCACAATGGGACAGCAGCGCCATCACCAGCCTCTACATCGGGAGCAACTGACAATATTAAGAAGTGAGTACTTCTCTTTTTAGATCAGAATTCTTTTATAATCCATATTGAATACAGTAATGAAAAAGGAGATATCGTCAGCCCACCACATACACTGGGGTTTGGTTGCAGGAATGCAGGTGCCAAAAGCTCCTAGGCATACAAAAAAAAAATACTACAGCATTTACATATAAGCTAGGCACATGTCTTCTAGATCATTTAGATTGTCTCTAGATACTTGAAAGTACTTTGCAAATAATTGTTCCATTGGATTAGTTAGTGTACATCTTCAGTACAAACACAACTTTCATACACTTAACTCCAAGCACTCACCACAAAAAGTTTCTCCAATTGCTGATCCTACAGTTTGCTTTTCTGTCATGTTTTGAAAGAGAAATACATGGAACAAACCACAATACTTCAAATACTGTAATAAATAGGAAAAATCAAACTTTATCATCAAACAATGCTTAAACATCTGCTGGAGAATTGAGGATACAGCATGATATGTTTGTTTACGGAATCAGTACATAGCTCAGTGGGCATCAAGTTGAGATTTTTTCCAAGATTTCTCTTTCTAGAAAGAATATCAGTAATTACTAATTGAGTTTTTGTAGTTAGAAGTGACTAGGGAGAATACCCAGTTTTATCCATGTGGTCACATAAAGATTTGATGGATATTTTGAGTAAGATGCCTTTTCAAACTTTGATATAAACTTTTTTATGTTGTATAACTACTTTTTATGAGATTATGATATTTTTTTGTGAATATGAGTGTAGGATATTTACAATGTTGACAAATGTATCAACTTTTTACCAGTTATTTTTTATGTGTTTGTACATATTAAAAAAAAAGATAAGACCAGATGTTTAAGATAAAAATTTCTTTGCTTACAGATTTGTTTGTAAAAACAATGGAGTTTTGTATGAGAACGATATAATACAAATTGGTATAAAGTCCGAGTTTAGACAAAACCTTGGTAGGATTGGCATATTCTATGGCAACAAGACTTCAATGCCATTGCAGGTATGTTTCTGTATTCTGTGTTTCTCTCACAAACTGCCTCATATTCCCTCATAACAATTTTGAAGGGCTGTGGAGTTTTTTTTAGCTGTGGTATGCACTATTTATAGTCTGTTCAGTCTGTAAAATAGGAGACCCCACCCCTTCCCTGGGTTAAATCCTAATGCTATCAGGGCTGTTTCATGGTGGATAATTGGTGATATTTGGCTTAGTTTGATTATTATTATTTCTTATCAAGTTTACAGTTTTCATTAATTAGTAATTGTGCTTCTCATATTATTGATTAAATTTGAGTCATGATGTGAGTAAGAGTATATTTCTTCTCAAGTTTGCATTTCAGTCAACTCCTAATTACTTTTCTCATGATCCATTCATTACATTAAGATCAGTGTATGTGAATGGAAAGTTTAGGGTATACTCAGATATTATATTTCTGTGGAAACCAAGCTAGCGGTGGTGCCACACAGTCCCTGCCACTGGTTACACAGTCAGTTGTTCAGTGATCAATTCAGAGAGAGTGATAAGTTACAAATTCATTCAGAAAATCACCTTGGCTGAAGAATTATTTTTGTTTTATCTTCACAGTGATCGTGGCAGTTAGACGAGTTCATAGTTGTAGCAATGAGTGATGACTAAAATTGTTATTAGTATTATTCATTTGTCCCTCCTCCCTTCATACTTTCTCTTGGTTCAGAACTGTAGCTTCTTATCTTTCATTCTTCCTCAGGCATTTTTAAAATACACTCACACTCACTCACTCACACTTTCTCACTCACACTCTCACTCACTCACTCACTCACTCACTCTCTCACTCACTCACTTTCTCACTCACTCACTCACACTTACTCACTCACACTTTCTCACTCACTCACTCACAGTCACTCACTCACACTTTCTCACTCACTCACTCACTCACTCACACTTTCTCACTCACTCACTCACACTTTCTCACTCACTCACACTCTCACTCACTCACACTTACTCACTCACTCACTCACTCACTCACTCACTCACTCACTTACACACTCACTCACTCACACTTTCACTCACTCACACTCAGTCTCACTCACTCACTCACACGCAGTCTCACTCACGCACTCACACTCAGTCTCACTCACTCACTCTCACTCACACTTTCACTCACTCACACTCATTCTCACTCATTCACTCACTCACACTCAGTCTCACTCACTCACTCAGTCTCTCTCTCCCTCTCTCCCTCCCTCACTTCCCTTCCAATCCTCCTCCTCCCTCCCTCCCTCCCTCCCCTTCCAATCCTCCTCCTCCCTTTCTGCCTCCCCCTCCCCTTTCTTCTTCCTTCTCCCTCCCATCACCTTCCCCTCTTCTCTCTTCTCTCCATAATGCCCAACTTTCTTTTATCATCTTTCACAAGTGATTGTTGTTTACCTATATTGCCTTTCCTTGTTATCAGGCCTTTTGTCCAAGTGTGTCTGTGGGTTTGGCACAGCAAGGCAAGGTGACAGTGCAGGTGAAGCCAGTAGAACCAACTATTGATGCAGGAGCTCAGGTCCAACAACTTGTTAATTGTGAATGTGTTGAAGACTTCACCGGTAAGTTCCTTTCTTTTTCTCTCTTCTTTCTTTTGCTTCTTAAAAGGTTTCAAGAATTGTGTTTTGTGTTAGTGAATTTGATGATGTGGCTACAAATGTTTTAAAACTACAAGTGTTGTAGAATTATTCATCATGTATTCTTTCAGTTTTTGCTGAAAGTATATAGGAGCTCTTTTATTTTCATCAAATAGAGAAATCTGTTATAATAGTTTGATATTGCTGCTGCTGCTTCTAATAATAATGATAATAATTATTATTATAATTATAAAAATTATATTGATGATGATAATTTACATAACAGGTTATCGTTTTCTTCATTACAGGTCTACCCGATTTAATTGTTAGCTTTACATATGCAAACGTCCCACAACGTCTGGCTCTTCATCTTCCACTATCAATCAACAAGTTCTTTGAGCCAACAGACATGAATGGGGAATCTTTCTTTGCACGTTGGAAGAACCTGAGCGCGTAAGTGTTATCCTTTTGGCAAGAATTAGTTTAATTTTCATTGTAGTTCTTCCTACAAGCACAAGATAAGTGATTTGCACATGAAAACAAAGAAGTTTTTGGCTCTAGGTGGTCAGTAAAATGTGAGAGTAAGACGAAATGTTAGCTAGAGGAAACAAAGAACCCAACAGGAGAAGAAGAGGGAGAGTAATGAGTAATGTTTTCTCCATGGGTTATTTGGGAAGGTTGCATGACTCGAGCTGTGATTGATTTGTCACCTAACTTGACGCTCGGCTCCTTTGCCTTGCCACCACCCAGAGGCTGATATTGCAGCTGAGTCAACACCTTCTTCCATTCTACTAACTCAGAATATTGGCCTTGAATATTTTTTCTTAGAATACATAGGTAGTCAGCCAAGTTAAAAGTATTATATCAAAATTGACCTGTCACTTTACTTACCTCAATTCAACAAGGAGCACCACAATTCTTTTTTTGATTGTGATGTTTGATAAAAGCTGATTTACAACCAAGGGATTTTTGCCTTTTTAATTCTTAACAGAAGGCCTCTTTACATTAAAAGAAACTAGTAAATAATCAGCTAGTAAAATAGGTATTCAAGCTTGAGGATGGGAAACCTAGTAAAATGAGTATTTGTCTATTTATTTAGAATAGAGACCCTTACTGTCTCCTCGATACTGTAAATAAGAAATGCCAATTTACTTGGCATTAGGCAGGGGATTCACACCAAAATGAAAAATGTCAGGAGACTGGCAAAGTTTAGAAAACTATAACCTACTCCCCCCCCCCCCCATTTAAAAAGAATTTTTTTGCCCATGTTTATTCTACTTTTATAAAGATAAAAAGACTATAGACTTACATAATGACATTATTCAGGGTGTTAGAATTGAGATGTATGAAGAATAATAGCGTAGATTGGTATGATGAATTCTCTGTTTGGAGTAGAGGGCCTCAGTTGTTGTACAAGATAAATTTTCACTGTGAAGACAGTGTAGAAATAGATTGTTTATAGTATAGCATGAACAAATGGATTTTTTTTTTTTCTATACCTGTCACTAGTATTGAAGCATGAAAAATATTTATGTAGCTTTTGTGCTTTCTTTTTATGAAAATATAACCATTTTACCCCCAGACCTTCGCAAGAGGCTCAAAAAATTTTCAAGTGTTCAGGAGCCATGGAGACTGCGGCCATTAAGACTAAACTTTTGGGCTTCGGCATGCAACTGCTTGAAGGTATTGACCCGAACCCAGAGAACTTTGTGTGTGCTGCTATTATTCACACACGAACCCAACAGATTGGCTGCCTTCTTCGTCTTGAACCAAACCGCCAAGCTCAGGTCAGTCAGCTCTGGAACTGAATCATCTCTCTCTCTCTCTCTCTCTCTCTCTCTCTCTCTCTCTCTCTCTCTCTCTCTCTCTCTCACTGTCTCGTCTCTCTCTCTCTTTCTCTCTCGCTCTCTCTCTCCCTCCCTCCCTCTCCCTCTCTCCCTCTCTCCCTCTCTCCCTCTCTCCCTCTCTCCCTCTCTCCCTCTCTCCCTCCCTCCCTCCCTCCCTCCCTCCCTCCCCCTCTCCCTCCCCCTCCCCCCTCTCCCTCCCCCTCCCCCCTCTCCCTCCCCCTCCCCCCTCTCCCTCCCCCTCCCCCCTCTCCCCACCACCCCTCCCTCTCCCCCCCACCCCTCCCTCTCCCCCCCACCCCTCCCTCTCCCCCCCACCCCTCCCTCTCCCCCCCACCCCTCCCTCTCCCCCCCACCCCTCCCTCTCCCCCCCACCCCTCCCTCTCCCCCCCTCTCTCTCTCTCTCTCCCCCTCCCTCCCTCCTTAGCTGTATATTTGTGTCATTTGTCTGTTAATTGAAAATAGGTGTGACAGACTGAGAATAATAATAATAAGTAAGTCTTCTTGCTTTCACAGATGTACCGATTAACCATCCGTGCCAGCAAGGAGTCAACTTCAGGAATTCTAGCGGAATTATTAGCTGAGCAGTTCTAACATTCGACTCTGACAGTGTCAGAGCCAAGCTAACATCTATCATGAGGCAACATCGAAACACTATCAGATGATCATGTCATAATATTGATAAATTGCATTGTGGGGAAAATTCCCCTAGTTGGTATGTCATTTAGTGTTGTCGAAAAGGTAGTGTATCGGGAAAGCTGCCATGAGATAGAGGGATAGAGAAGAGATTTTCAGTATTTATTGTTATCTTTATTTTGTTCAGTTTAGTCCTTTATTTTATTTATTATTATTATTATTTTTTTTTGGAGTTCTTGCCCTGTAATATGGTTATTGGCCATTCATTTAGGTTATCATCATCATCATCATTAGTTTTTCTTCGAGAAGGTTTTGTTTTTGAGACATGGTAACTTACCATTGATTATGGAAGCCACCAGCTTTTGGCCAGGACATATCATGCACTTGTACTGTCCATGTTAGAGCTTCTGGTATTGTGACATTTAAGCATAATGCAAGTCACTGCTTAAACTATTAAAGAAATTGGGAAAAAAAATTATGGTTTCATAGAACACAAAACATATGTTATGAATGTGGGAGGAAAAGAGTGAAGGAATGTCGCAAAAAGTCCTATGAGATGTGTATCAGAATAGTTTGCAGATTTACTAGGGAATTGCTAAAGAAATATTTCTAGTATTTTCACATTTTGGTAATAATGGGGCAACGAAATATGGATTATGAAGTCTGTTGCAATGATATGCTTCATTCGCCTACCTTCCCATTATTCTGAAAATTATTGGCAGGATAGCTACTCATGCACTTCTCCAATAGAATAGCTTGCCTGTTGTAAGCCAGATTCCACATTATTTTTTTTCTTTCTTTTTTTTATGGGAATCCGTCAGAGATCTTGGCAGAATTTTATGTGCCTATCATTGGTCCGATATGGCATCCTGTTGCTCGATGTCCAGGAACCTATGTACCAGTGGCTCCATTTCATTCCTCATATGTGAATACATTTACTTGTAAGATAGACAGAAATACTTGAAAGGATATTCAGAAATCATAATTGTATAGAGCACTTGCTAAAGTAAGTTATTATTATAGACTTTTACAAAATGTAATTATGCCCTGACTTGGTTCTAGTTGAGTTATCAGGCAGCAAAGACATGTTTTGCATTATATGCAGACACTGGTCAGATGTATAGATATTATTTTTTAGGTTAGAGTTCTTCCCAGACCTGACAGATCCTCTTGAACTATCGTCTTCACATATTACTTGTCAGTTTTGTATTTTCACAGCAGCAGTAGGGCTTTTTTTCTTTGAGGTGAGAAAGATTACATTTGTCTGGAGTTTTCCTAAAACACAGCTTGAATTTATAAATCTCTTAATGATAGAAAGAGAGGATGCTTTGTGCACCTCAGTAATGCAGGATAAGTTACTGGTAAAGGATTTCTTTAGGGTTTATGGGAGTTGAATATTTTTCCAAGTTCACCATAGTTGGCCACATGATCCCACCTTGGCATTATGTGTACGACATGATCAGAGGCAAAAAATTTGTGGGGTTCACAATGCACCGTGAATTGTGCGTTCGTTTTCAATGATGCCTTGCAGATAATCCAGCAGCCTTGGGCTTACATACAGTCCCACCACCAACCCAAACCTATATCTGTCAGATAATCATCTGTGCTCTTAAGATGCTCTGCCTGTACTCTGAGACATGAGAGCTTTAAATGGTGTCATTTTAGACTGATTCTTCGGTAGCATTTTTCCTTTTACCTTTTTTTAATTCCCAGTGAGTTGTTAAATTTGTTTGGGTTGAAGTGTCAAAGATATGCAAATATTCCAGTTCATCATCAGATTAGGGAATAAATTGTAGCCGTCTTTGAAAGACCGGTTTTTGCTCTGCTCTTTGCTGACTTTTTAATGGCAAAATGAAAACTTGGTATAAATGTATTAGTTTATTAGCATGGCAGGAGTCATTGAGAAAGGAATGCAAAATTTGTTAAGGTGATGCATGGGATAGACTCGGAAACTCTTCTTACCTTGCTCCATATTTACACTGTACAGGTCGAACAGCTGGTTGTAACCTCACTGTCATGTTGTGGTCTCTTACCATACTCGGATCTTTTAACAGATGTCACCATATCCTTGCAAGTGTTATTAGCATTTCTGTATGTCATCATGCATGACCAATA
This sequence comes from Penaeus vannamei, assembly GCF_042767895.1. NCBI lineage: Eukaryota > Metazoa > Arthropoda > Malacostraca > Decapoda > Penaeidae > Penaeus > Penaeus vannamei. The sequence continues at coordinate 1,765,661 of NC_091578.1, read as the reverse complement.
TCATGGGGCTTAGAGTTTGTCACTTTTGCCTTGCATCTGGGGAGGTGTAGAAATTTTGAAAAGCCTGCAGATTGCATATATTTGCTTTTCAATTTACTGAATTAAAGACAAGCTCATAGATTATGGTAATACAAAGCTGTGTCCGTGTGCATGTGTATGTATGTGTTTCTGCATGACTGCAGGTGTGTGTCTGATTTGCAGCTTTGTAATTCTTGCTGTAAGTACTATAAAATTGTAAATTGTAAATATTATAATATCAACTGGTTAAAGATATGTGTTTAGAGAGGTACTAGTAAAATAAGAGAAATTTAAATTAAATATAATCAGATGTCCTGTGAGGTTTTGTAGTATGTTAATGGAATCACAAAAGACCAGAGCCAGTGATATTTCGGAATGGGGATATAAGGTGGTGTTTGCACTAAGCCTTTGTTTTTCCAAGCAAGGCCTAGAGTTTATACCATTGTTTTTCAAGGAGGGCAAAGAGTTAACAGCGTGTTTTAGTCTGAAATTCTGTCATTTCCTTCATAGATTACAGCACCAGCCTAGTCAGCTGAACTTGCACCCCCCTTTTGGCTACATGTCCCCTCTTCCCATGCCTAAGCTTATAGCTTGGGAGTTTTATATAAAGACTTACTTGAAACATTCCATTTGGGCATGTAGCAGGTTTATCATTTTGCTTGATGTAGAATTTTGCTTTTTGGGATTTTTGCTAGTGCTTGTAAATGAGGCATCTATATTTGCAAATTCTAAAACAGTTAAAAAAAAAAAAAAAAACAGTGCTGTTAACTTTCAAAGCCCTTCTTTCCCCTCTTGTGCCCATCCTTCCCTTCCCCTCCTATCCCCTTTGCCCCTTCTTTTGTGACAGCCATTTATTTTTGAGTCTTAAATTTAGATATATATATATATATTTGAAGTTGATTTTAGGTGAATTTCAGAGCAGTAAGGTATTCTACAGTTATGCCTTACATGCAGCTCAGACAGAATGTCGCAGACGTAATCTCAAACAAGGAGGTTGATGAATTGTTACTCATGTTGTTGAAGTCTGTTGTGTCGGTATACGTAGAGTAGGTGTGAGACAAGTGTCAGCCATTACTCAATTGGAATTTTAAGTCCACCCCCTTTAAGTACATTGTAAAAAGCATCTAAGGGGTTGTTTTCATGTACGCAGCAGCCAACACATGCAACTGCCTGCACAAACTCTAAGTGACAACCAGAACAGAACAAATTAGAAATGATCAATTAAAATATGGGATCCTACAAAAAAACAAGCAGTTGGGAGACATAACTGGTTGGGTAAGATTTAAACTTGATATTTTTTCCTTCCAATTTTATTCATGTGACACTACTCTTTAACAACCACATCATTCAGGTTTGTGAAAGGAGAAATGGGGACAATATGTTGTAGCAGAGCTCTTTGATAATGGTGTGTTATTTGTGGATAAATGGAAAAACTTTGAAATGGAGAACTTAAAAGCTTACCCTTCCAGTACAGAAGGGAGATCATTGTAGACTTGAGAACCAAGAAGCATTTGATACAGCCACGACGGGATGTGACTGGTGGAAAAGCCCAAGGAAACATGTACCATGTACTTCTCTTTTTTCTCTCCATTTCTGTTGTAGATTTTTCTTTTATCAGTATTTTACTTCCGTAAAATACTGCTAAGGAAGTTAACATTTGAAACTGAGTTTTAGACTAAGCAGTTGTGAGGGAAATAGTTTGCACTTATGGTATGTAAAATAATTTGAATATAATTGTTATAATATATTGTTCCTTGATGACAGGACTTCAAAGAACGTGTTGTTATTCTGCATTGTCATTTGTTTCTTTGGGATTTCCCATGAGCCCTAAATGTGTTCCATATTGAAATTATTGTAAGTGAACGGTAAATAAATGTGTATATTGAAATATTTATTATTTTTATGTAACTGGAAGAAAAGATAGGTGTATTAAAGTATTTAAAAAATGTCAAGAGCCAAAATAGAATATTACTAAAGAAGATTAATTGGAGATGAGGAAGATCACACTTTTTTATAATTCCTGAACTCCTAACATTCCTAACATAATTCAATATGCATATAAGTTGTTTTTTAACAGTTTCTCTGAAAGTCCTGTTGTGGACACAAACAGGCCAATGCCATACACCCAATCTGTATCACAAAACACAAGCTTACTTTTGTATTGACTGCATATTTCTTTATATTATAAATCCATCATTTTGCAAAAAAGGATACATCACAAAGAAAATCTACAATGCAGTATATCTCTCACTGAAAAGAAAATAATATCTATACTGCAGAAATTGTTGGGTCAAAGTTTCCCAAAATGAAAAGAGAAATGGGGACCAGAACTGCATCCCACTCACCCTTCTTGACATACCAGGTAATGCAGGAAATAGGTGTCCCGAATCCTAAAATAAAATTAAAACATTTCTTTACATAGATCACATTATGCCACACACATAAGCTGGATTTAAACACATGAAATGCAACAAGATAATCAAATGCATAAAGATACAGCACCTTGTAGGGGAAATCTAGTATTTAAAAATGCAGGAATAAGAGTAATTCAAGGATTAAGTAAAACATTCATATTCGTTCTTTGACTGACTGACACACTCCATTTTCAACATGATCTAATAGTTGACAAAACTGAGTCTTCGGACTTAGTTATTTAACATCTTTTTACATTTGGTTCCTGAAAATGTTTATCCTTAAAACCTTATCGCGAAGAGTGAAGTATGCTTTCCACATCAGTTGATCCGTTTATAAGAACAACGATATATTATAACAAATTACTTGGCTACCACGGACTGATCTCTAAAGCGCCATAAACCTTTAGGAAAAAACGCACACTTGCCAAAGCAGAAATAAAGCAATATGACAAAAAGCGAACATGGAGGAAATTTTGGTATTCCATGCAAGAAAAGGACCAATTTTAAGTGATAGGAAGTCCACTTTTCATTACCATGAGTGCATTAACCCCACAGTACCTACGAAAAGATTAGCTACCACCCAAAAGATGATGAAAAGGGTTTTTATGTATCAGATGACGGAAGAGCAAACTAGAAATTACTCTGCTTCAAGCCAAATAATAGTAATTTCACTGAGAAAGTGCTTTTCCACTTAGGATAACCATACCTTTCGATCTGGGTTCAGGTGTCATAACAAAATTCAAATAATGGTGGGTGATGAAAGCAATAAAGATGATCAGAGTAACCATATGCAATAATAAAACCATATTCTTTAGAAACCGAAACTACAAAACATTCCTAGTATTCCAAATAAATGCAAATACTTGGTACTCCCAGTTCGTAGTAGATCTGTGAGCCCGCACATGGACTTATTAAGTAAGGGTGAGGATAACCTAAGTTACCTCATCCTTTTGAAATCTAATTTTACTTATGTCTCAATAAACGTGTCAAAGTAAAGTGAAGTAAAGTAAAGTAAAGTAAAGTAAAGTAAAGTAAAGTAAAAAAAAAAAAAAAAAAAAACGATAATAACAATGATAATGATGATAACAATAATAAAAATAATGATAAAGATGATGGCAATAACGATGATGAAAACGATACTTTTCTCACTAATCATAATGATAATAATAAAAATAATCATATAATGACAAAATCAACAATAATAACAATAACAATAATAATAAAATAATTTACCCTACAAAGTACCCAAAGAAAATGGTCCGCCAACGTTCGCAAACCCTTTAGAAAATGAGAAAGATAGAAAATGATGAATAACAATGCAAAATCCCTAGAGAAATCTGCGACATAGATTCCCCTGGGTTATAGTTGGGACTGCCATACACGACAAGAGTGCGGATCTGCCTTCAATCACGTATTGTTCCATTATGGTACACTATGGAGTTGAAATCTGTATTTTTTATCTGTGGGGTGATAAGACTAACATTCATTACTGTTATTATCATTTTATTATTATTATAATTATCACTATTAGTAGTAGTAGTAGTAGTAGAGGAAGGAGCAAAGTAGGAATATAATAGTAGTAGTAGTAGTAATTATAATCATTTTATTATTATTATGATAATTATTATTATTAGTAGTAGTACTAGTAGTAGAAGGAGCAGAATAGGAATATAGTAGTAGAAGCAGTAGTATACTAGTTGTAGTGGTAATAGTAGTACTAGTAGTAGAAGTGTAGTAGTAGCAGTGGCAGCAGTAGTAGTAATAGTAGTACTAGTAGTAGAAGTGTAGTAGTAGCAGTGGCAGCAGTAGTAGTAATAGTAGTAGTAGTAGTAGATGTGCTTAACCTGTGGTAGCTTAAGAATGAGACCTCAACTTAACCTCCGCCATTAGTTTTGATCTGCCCTCATATCTCTCCATTTAGGAAATCACAAAAACTTCAAATTGACCATTTTTTGTACCACATCTTTTGATCTACCTTGCTTGTTACTGCGATTTAGGAGAGAATTCATTCTCATTATCTCTCTCTCTTTCTTTCTCATTCTCTTTCTCTCTCTCTCTATCTATCTATTTCTCATTATCTGTCTCTCTCTTTCCCATTCTCTCTCTATCTTTCTTTTTGATTCTCTCTGTCTTTCATTCTCTCTCTATCTGTCTCTCTTTCTCATTATCTGTCTCTCTCTCTCATCCTCTGTCTCTTCCTTATTCTCTCTCTCTCTCTCTCTCTCTCTCTCTCTCTCTCTCTCTCTCTCTCTCTCTCTCTCTCTCTCTCTCTCTCTCTCTCTCTCTCTCTCTCTCTCTCTTTCTCTCTCTCTCTCTCTCTCTCTCTCTCTCTCTCTCTCTCTCTCTCACTCTCTCTCTCTCTCTCTCACACACACACACACTCATTCGCATTTTCTTTCTCTTATTCGCTTTCTCTGTCCCACAAAAATCAAGAACTAAGATAAAAACAATTTTAAAATCTAAACTGAAGAAGAGAGGCAATGATTTATTATGCTAAAACAAATAAGAAATTTGCAAAGATATCCATTTTCTCCAAAGTAATCTCTGTTTGCCTGCGGTCAGATTATTATTTTTCTTATGAAGGTTAAGATATACTAAAATTCAGATAATCATCACAGACGTCTTACGTACGTCTTCGCCCAGGTATTTTAAAGAATTAAAGATGGGAAGAGAGAGAAGGAAGAACATCGAACGCCTGCTGATAAAGTCTACGGTGTATTGCGCCTCATTTCACGCTTGGTTGCCATGGATACCGAGGACGCTCTGCTGTAGTAAACAAGACATGTCTCTTCCTCCCAGAGAATATCTTTGGCTTGGAACAACATCTCCACGCTTTAGATTTACTCACGCACGCGCGCACATACACATGCATACATACACACACACAAACACACACACACACACACACATGCACATACACACACACATACACATACACACACGCACACACACATGCACATACACACACACACACACACACACACACACACACACACACACATACACACACACACACACACACACACACACACACACACACACACACACACACACACACACACACACACACACACACACACACACACAGGTAGATATGTTATTGGCAAATGCGCTGGACATATGATCATACATGAAAATAAAAAATATACCAAACATACACATATGAAAATAATTTGTAGTCCATGGAAATATCATATGTGTTTACATAACTTTCTTTAATAAAACATGTCAGTAAATCATTAGATCAAATCAACATATGACTTAAATTGCATTTCAAATGAATGGTAGCGAGCAAGTACATACACAAACCTACCAACAAACATCAATAAATACGCACAAATGGATCACTAGTTAAAACACGGAACAAGAAAAAAAAAAACATTAAAAAGCAACAAAAACGTGTGGAAACATAAAACTAAAATAGCTGTCATTTCGTATGTAACTTTGGTCTCGCCATTCGTATCTTTTGACGTTTATCGCTGCCAGGTGTTAAGCTGAGATCTCGCCCGTCTTCTTCGCCGTTAGTCTGTGCTCACGCTGCCGATATCTGGTAAGAGGTGGTTCAAAAATTTCTACATTTTCAACATTTCCAAAGCGCACTCTAGGGAGGGGGTAGGTGGGTGGGGGTGGGGGGGGAGTATTAATCTTCTCGCACGGTTTTTAAGTTTGGTGAAAATGTCGGTCAGGTCGTATCGAGTGTTCAGTATCTGCGGCTGATACTGATACCTGATCCTGATGTTTGTCCCACTGACCAAGCTCCAATTTATGTGTAACAAGTGGTTACGCCCCCTACCTCTCATTATCTCCCTCTAATACTTCATTTTACGTACTAGCTACTATCTTAGCTCTTCCTCTTCCTCTTCTTCCTTCGAGGATCTTAAATTCTCTTCTTTTCTTTTCTTGTATTGTATCTGTCCCAACTGAAAATGATCCCGATACTTCTCCCGATTGAAAATGACCCTTGATTATGAAAATGACTCCCTGTCAAGTTTTTTTTCTTTTATCGGGGTAGCAAATCTGTTCAAGGACACGTCATGGCAACATTTTCAGGTTAAGCTTTTAGGGGTAGGGTGGAAGGGTCAGCCAAAAGGGAGCGCTCTTTGTACGCCTGTGAAAATGTTTAAAATGTTGAACCGCCCCTAAAAGACATTCTATGTATTCGACTGATGTACTTCCTCGCACAGTACACGTCGTGGCAAGTAAAGCTGGGGTTTGCGGATGCGTAGTAACCCTCCTTGGTGCGTTTGAAGTTGTTATTGACTCCTTCACTTGCCTCGTTGCTGGATCTATATCACCAATGCCACAGGAAATGAGATTGTTTTAGGTATTGCCTCCTGGGTATGCTCGGCGCCAAAACCAGGCCGATGGCGCGAACCCACGGATCATCAAGCTTCCCATTCTTCTCTCTCTCTCTCTCTGTCATTCTCCCCTGTCTCTGTGTCTCTCTGTCTGTCTAACTCTCTCTCTCATTCTCTCTCGCTTTCTTTTTGTCTCTGCCTCTCTGTCTCTGTCTGTCTGTCTGTCTGTCTGTCTGTCTGTCTCTCTCTCTGTCTCTCTCTCTCTCTCTCTCTCTCTCTCTCTCTCTCTCTCTCTCTCTCTCTCTCTCTCTCTCTCTCTCTCTCTCTCCCTCTCTCTCCCTCTCTCTCTCTCTCTTTCTCTCTCTCTCTCTCTCTCTCTCTCTCTCTCTCTCTCTCTCTCTCTCTCTCTCTCTCTCTCTCTCTCTCTCTCTCTATCTCTCTCCCTCTCTCTCTCTCCCTCTCTCTCTCTCTCTCTCTCTCTCTCTCTCTCTCTCTCTCTCTCTCTCTCTCTCTCTCTCTCTCTCTCTCTCTCTCTCTCTCTCTCCCTCTCTCTCTCTCTCTCTCTCTCTCTCTCTCTCTCTCTCTCTCTCTCTCTCTCTCTCTCTCTCTCTCTATTCTCTCTCTCTCTCTCTCATTCTCTCTCTCTCTCTCTCTCTCTCTCTCTCTCTCTCTCTCTCTCCCTCTCCCTCTCCCTCTCCCTCTCCCTCTCCCTCTCCCTCTCCCTCTCCCTCTCTCTCATTCTCTCCCTCTCTCTCTCATTTTTGGTGTTCCATAAAAACTAAAGTCGCATGTGGGTTCTGAGGCTTCGTTTTGGTGGCACGTCTCGCTCTAAATAACACGCTTCGTTACATGCCGTGATGCGCACACCAAGTAGTCTAATACCCTAATAACATAAATTAAAGGAAATTTCTTTCAGTTAAATCAAGCGATAATCATAGGTTGATTATATATCTGTATGGGATAATAAGCATTAAATATATTTGCCTTGTGAAGGTTTATGGAATATATCATCTTATATAGAAATTTACATACAGTTTATGATACTATGTTTAACGTATTTGTTATGTTCATTTACGTCGTTCTTCCACTCCATATCATCTTTGCTATGTACTATTTACTAGAAATAAATATTGTGTGTGCTATTTTTCATACCCTTGCGTCCCTCTTTTCAAAATCTTACGCATGTTCTTAACTTTGAGCAATATTGTGTAGGTCCGTATCTTGCTCATAATGAAAGATGTAGGCCTATGTTTAACGTAAGCTATAGCCTCTCTTGATTGCTGCTTCGAATTCGACAGATATTATGTAGAAAATTGCAGGTTTTGAATGTTTAAGAACATTTATATATACTACTGAGTATCATAACCTTCCTTTGTTTTATTTTCGAATATCCTGGAATCTGCGGAATTAACTAAATAGGCAGGGGAAATGTGAAAAAAATGAAATAGATATATATTGATATATGTATCTGATCAAGTCAAAGGAAAAATATTCATATTAAGAAATACATGTATTTTTCTGATATATGGTAGTTTTTCTCCAATTAAAAAGCAGCGTTGACATTCGATTGCTATTTTCCCGATATATTTAGCGTGTTCTGAATCATAATGTGGGGAAGTTTATCTGGTTTTCATATATTTCCGATTGTTTGTAATTTTTACTCCCGATAGAAAAAGTTTTAACTACACATGAATTCATACTTGAATCGAGAGACATTAGCACTAAAAGATATCTGAAATTGCTACAAATCATTTCCTATTTTTCTTGAAACCTATATCCTTTCTCAGCGAAGGCTTCAAAAGTGACATTTATTTGCTATATACTATCCCCTTTGACTCGATATGACACATACATAGCATTTGATACTCTCAGTGTTGACTTAGAGCGCCATGAGGCCGAATCTAGCGAAAATCCGAAGACTTTGATGGAAACGCTGAGCGACGCTAGCGGAAGTGAGTCGTAAACAGCCATTGAGACGCACGTGACAATTCATTCATAAAATCACTCCAAACGAAAACAACAATGGAGGTAGTGTGTCTGGGAGTAGTGCAACTCCCTGTTAGCTATCTCGCCATCTTTTAGAGTGTTCGTAGTTATTCATAAGACGTTTGATAGGATTGTTATAAGACATAATTCGTTGTAGAAGTGACGACGATTTCATAGTGATGATAAACGTCATAATTTGCGTCGAATGCTTGTTGAAAAGTAATAGTGATTTCATGTAAAACGTGTTAGTGGTCAGTGTATCGACACCGGAATCCACATGGGTCCGATAATTTCATGTTTCTAGCTTCAAATTTGACTCAATTTCGCCGTTTTTGCCTCTATAAAACTTACAAACATTGCAATGTGATTTTTGATTGGCCATTTCAAAAATCACACCCTTTGTTATTTTATATGAAGATCAAACATACTCAAACACACGTCATTTTTTAAATTAGAAACCATAATAGTATCTTAAAGATAGTACTTTAGACATAGGTTCGGTGTTTGGAACTAAAACAAGAAAAGGGAAAAAGTTATTGTCAGTTTTATCGGCTTGACATTTATCGTAGCCATGTCAATTATCCGTGTTTATTGTTAACCTTCCTCACATCTGTCTTCTTCCCTTTATTCTTATGAGTCCAAAAAACATACATGGCATACCTAAAGTTGTCAGAGCAATATTGTTTTCTTCTATTCACGTAAACACACACACGTACACA
>NC_091578.1:1748726-1753726 GCF_042767895.1 Penaeus vannamei | reverse complement strand
GTGATAGAAAGATTATTTATTAAGAGTGAAAGAGCCACCTTGTAGAATAACAAGAGGTACTTGCCTTTTCAGAATATACTATAAATACCATTTTCTCCTATTCCACACCGCAAAATGCCTGTGTGTCCATGTTTTTTTTCACAGCTCGCTATGAATACCATAGAGTATCTTAGTCGACAACATTAAAATGCCTGTATAAGACATACTGCGGCACACTCTGCATACCAACATCTAATAGACGCCCTTCCTTTAACCGCAACTCCTCCCGCAGGCGAGCACACCGGACGACACCCTGCAGTCCCTGAAGGAGCAGGCGGAGGCGGAGAAGCAGGACGTGAGGTCCTACCGACGCCGCAACGAGGACCACCTGGCCAAGCTGAGGACCACGCTGGGGTGCGCCCACGCCTACAACTCGCGCCTCAACCTCGAACTCAGCAGGCTGGAGAGGGAGGTGTCCAGGATGAGGGACATGCTGTAGGGCGGGCGAGGAGGACGAGGGACCGAGAGGGATAAGGAGGAGGACACGGGAGAGAGACTGAGATGGATAGGGAGGAGGACACGGGAGAGAGACCGAGAGAGATAGGGAGGAGGACACGGGAGAGAGACCGAGAGAGATAGGGAGGAGGAAGAGGAAGAGAGAGGCAGAGAGAGATAGGGAGGAGGAAGAGAAAGAGAGAGAGAGAGAGAGGAAGACGAGTGATGATTCTTGCGGAACAGAATACGAGTAAGACAATAAATGACAGGAAAGAATACAGAAGAAGATAATAGGACGAAGAACAGATGAAGAAGGAAAAAACAACAACGGAGAGCGTCATATTTAGTTTTTTTTGTCATTAGTTTCAAGTGTAAGTTTTGAGTGCTTTTAGATGTTTCCACTTGAACCGTGTCAACCATTTTTCTTTCAAAGCATCAATAACTGTTTTAATCTATGGAAATAATTTAGAGTGATTTTGTATACTTTCCTGTTCTTGTAAGTCTACTTTTTATTTACGTGGAGAGGTATCGATTTTCTTTCTTTTTCGTTTATATCTCTCCCCCCCCAAAAAAAATGCAAAAGTAGAATGCAATTGAAATAATTGTATATTCTGAGGTTGACCTATCCAGTGCATATCAATATTTTACCAAAATGAAACTCTGATTTGTGAAATAGATTCTCTCAATATAACAATGGTTTTCCTGACCGCATGCACCTATAATCATCTGTAGGATAATCTTTATTTTTTGATAAACTTCATGAGTGATCGCGACCAAAATCGATTAAGCAATTAATAAAGTTTCAGTATGTCAAACTCACGTCCAGTTTATTACATGATATTCTGATGGGTTTATTAACTTTCTTCACGAATGGAAATACTGCAGTCTTAAGGTATGATGGATAGAATGATGTCTGCACGAGAGAAATTTACTGAAGGGTAATTGTTGTTGTTAAGATGCGCTATTGAAAGTGACTTTGTATAAATGGTGATGATAATAATACAGCATAATTTACTGAATGGTCTTGCTTGCCAGGAAGAGTAATGAAGAAATTTTGTCAACACAGGCAAAGCCAAAGACAACATGCTTACTCATATATTACGATGAGGGGTCAATAGATTTTTATAAAAGGGAAGTTTAGAAACAGCATGAAATTTATCAGGATAGGATATCATTTCCTGTCAAGTGTCCAATGATAATGGTATTTGGTAATCAAAACTAGTTGTACATTTGAATTGAAATGGTAATGCGCCAGGTGTCCAGGTGTTTTAGTTATTACCGTTAAAAGCTTTGCGAGTTCCATTTGTGGTTCAGTGCAGCTGAAGGGTTAACATGACCTCCACCTACAGCGCGAAAAGGCGTTTGGTGGGCCTCTTCGTTTCGGCGGCAGTTCTATGCTTTTTTGTCACTCAGGTAAAAGTGCAGTCTAACTTTTGAAACTGTGGTAGGAGTCTGTTAACTTTTCGTTTCGTCTCCATCTCTGTATCTCTGGCCGTCTGTCGCTGTTTTTTTTTTGTCACTCAGGTAAAAGTGCAGTCTAACATTTGAAACTGTGGTAGGAGTCTGTTAACTTTTCGTTTCGTCGCCATCTCTGTATCTCTGGCCGTCTGTCGCTGTTTTTTTGTCACTCAGGTAAAAGTGCAGTCTAACTTTTAAAACTGTGGTAGGAGTCTGTTAACTTTTCGTTTCGTCTCCATCTCTGTATCTCTGGCCGTCTGTCGCTGTTTTTTTGTCACTCAGAATGTCCAGGTAAAAGTGCAGTCTAACATTTGAAACTGTGGTAGGAGTCTGTTAACTTTTCGTTTCGTCTCCATCTCTGTATCTCTGGCCGTCTGTCGCTGTTTTTTTGTCACTCAGAATGTCCAGGTAAAAGTGCAGTCTAACTTTTGAAACTGTGGTAGGAGTCTGTTAACTTTTCGTTTCGTCTCCATCTCTATATCTCTGGCCGTCTGTCGCTGTTTTTTTTGTCACTCAGGTAAAAGTGCAGTCTAACTTTTGAAACTGTGGTAGGAGTCTGTTAACTTTTCGTTTCGTCGCCATCTCTGTATCTCTGGCCGTCTGTCGCTGTTTTTTTGTCACTCAGAATGTCCAGGTAAAAGTGCAGTCTAACTTTTAAAACTGTGGTAGGAGTCTGTTAACTTTTCGTTTCGTCGCCATCTCTGTATCTCTGGCCGTCTGTCGCTGTTTTTTTGTCACTCAGAATGTCCAGGTAAAAGTGCAGTCTAACATTTGAAACTGTGGTAGGAGTCTGTTAACTTTTCGTTTCGTCTCCATCTCTATATCTCTGGCCGTCTGTCGCTGTTTTTTTGTCACTCAGAATGTCCAGGTAAAAGTGCAGTCTAACTTTTGAAACTGTGGTAGGAGTCTGTTAACTTTTCGTTTCGTCGCCATCTCTGTATCTCTGGCCGTCTGTCGCTGTTTCCTTCATTCCCTCTCCTTGCCTTTCTCTCTCTCTCTTTTCTCTCTCTCTCTCTCTCTCTCTCTCTCTCTCTCTCTCTCTCTCTCTCTCTCTCTCTCTCTCTCTCTCTCTCTCGTCTGCTATTTCTTTTTCGTCTCCCGAACACTTTTCTCCTACATATGACTCCAACTTCCCTCATTCTTTCTCCCTTGCTTCATACCAGCCTCTCCTCTCTCCTCCTCATCATGTTTTTACGCTTCCATTATCGCCATCTGCTATACCTCCCCATTTTCGCTTTCCAGTGGAAGGGGAGTAATGGCGGGAGCAATGGAGTTCCAAGAAGAGTTTGCTATGAGTGTGCTGGAGGTGGAGAGAGAGTATCTGACGGTGCTGCCTGTGGAGCTGGATGTTGGAGAAGTGATGGTGAATGTCGTCAGCAAATGCTTTTCACAGTGAGACGAGGGAAAAAGATTTCTGAAGCGAGTCTGATGAAGTGGCAGAGAGAGAGAGAGAGCACAAGGAAGAAGAGTTGGTGATACTGGACTTCAGTGGGCGTGTTGGGCACAGAGAGTGGTGGATTTTGAAAAAAAAAAGAAGACGTGGAAGTAGGCCTACTCTAGAAGCGGCGAGGGAGACAGCTAGGAAGGAACCTGATGTGACTTCTGGACACAGAAAGGGATTGGAGGAGACGTTGATAGAATGGAGTTTCATGAAAGTAGAAAGAAAAAGAAGCTGGTTAAAAAAAAAAATGTGATGGTCAGAGAGTTTAAGAAAGTAGCCAGGGGTGCAAGGCAAAGACAGCTGAGAATACTGTCTGACGAGCTGAACACAGACAGTGGAGAAAGACATGTGTCGACTTGCCAGACTAAAGGCCCTATCACTCTAGCACTTTTCCGTCAGTTTTTGCATTTCCGTCAAAATTTGAGGCTTTCCGCAAGTATCATTTGCAAACGGAACACCCAGACGAAGGCGGTTGCGACCGTTTCCGTCTGACTAATTTCCGTCTTTATCTTGTGCTACGAAGGATCTATACAACTAGAATGTTTTTATTGATAAATTAGATAGCATGAGTAAATGTAAGTATAAGCTAATAGTTTAGAAATTCGTATATACAATATACATCATCATATTCCTTATAAAATAACGTAATATGTATGAGATTATTTATGTGATTCCCGGGACCTCACTCCGATAGCGCCACGTCTGTTTACTTGTTACGGAAAGTTCATTCAAAAACGCAAAATTTGATGGAAAAAGTGATAGTATGACATTTTAATAAAAGACCAAGAAAGGAAAGGACATTGCGGAAGCTGCAGCGATTGAAGACGGCAAGGAAATACTTTAACAAAGAATACTTTGACGAATAAAGATAGCGGCAGCCAGAGACAAAATAAAACGAGCGGAATTTATAGTTTAACAAAGCATTGAGAAGTGAGATGATGTCTGGAAGTCGTAAGGGCTGTGTGGAGAGACGTAAAAGCTGCAGTGGCATGATGTTATTTAGCTACGGCGTGTAGTGATAGAGGAATACATGGCGCCGAAAGGGGAGGCATAACTCTGTATGAAGAAACGTGTGAGGGCTTGGGTGACAGTGTGACAGAGCCCTCTCTCTCGCTCTCACCCTCTTTCTCTCCCGTCCTCTCTCTCGCCCTCACCCTTTCACTCCGTTCCTCTCTCTCTCTCTCTCTCTCTCTCTCTCTCTCTCTCTCTCTCTCTCTCTCTCTCTCTCTCTCTCTCTCTCTCTCTCTCTCTCTCTCTCTCTCTCTCTCTCTCTCTCTCTCTCTCTCTCTCTCTCTCTCTCTCTCTCTCTCTCTCTCTCTCTCTCTCTCTCTCTATGGCACAGGGGGCGGGGGGCACCCGTCCCCCCTGCAATCTGATTGGCCACTCCGTGTGCCCCTCCAATGGTCATTGACTCGTCGTAATGTCAATCAATGCGTAAAGTTCTTTATCGACATCCACTTGGTAAAAGTACAGCCAGCAGATTCAATGTGGCCAAGAAAAGCAAGATGAAAACATAAACAATGTGTAACCGTAACAGAAAATTCTCTGGATCCGCCCCTGTCTCTCTCTCTCTCTCTGTCTCTGTCTCTGTCTCTGTCTCTCTCTCTCTCTCTCTCTCTCTCTCTCT
>NC_091578.1:1738726-1743726 GCF_042767895.1 Penaeus vannamei | reverse complement strand
ACGATGTTCTCGAACCACGGCCTCTCCAAAAGAATGGGCGTGGAGTACCGATCTCAAATGAGCACCCTCCTTCAGCGCTTCAGGAAGGCCTCCTTCAGCTTCGAGGACTTCCTGCGTCACATCCTCTGGAGTCGAGACCACGGGATCTTGGACTACCACTGGGCGCCCCAGACGTGCCTGTGTGACGCGTGCGCCAGACAGTATGATTTTATTCTTCACACGGAGAGCGTTTCGCAAGAGTCGAAATATATGTTTGCCGACGCGGGAGTGAGACGGAGCATATATATCAACACTCAGCACAGCACCAGGAAAATCGCCAAGGGATCTGGAGCCTCCTATTTTGACAGAGTCGACAATAATACACTGTGGGAAATACTTCAGCTCTACAAGAACGACTTCGATCTGTTTGGCTATGAGTTCTGATTCCTGTATAGGACTTTCTCTTTTTGTAAGTTAATATATTAAAGGCTTTGTATTTTTAAGCCGTAGTATGAAGTCCTAAAATCCTTGGTCACACTTCCGGAATTTCTGTTCTCGCGCTTAAAAAAAGTCTTTCACCCAAGGGCCTTCTAAGCGCGTGAAAGCTCATGGCTCAGTATTTTACGAATTATCATGGGGAAATATTTCCTTCATATTGACACACACACACACACACACACACACACACACACACACACACACACACACACACACACACACACACACACACACACACACACACACACACACACACACACACACACACACACACACACACACACATATATATTTATACAAACTTATTCTCTTTTTCTCACTCACTCATTTACACACTCACAAGCTCTCTCTCTCTATATATTTATCACATTTTCAGGCAGATTCTCATTTTCTCCATCATTTCTGTCATATGTCTCACCATAGCATTTTGACATTCCTTGCCTTTTATTCAATGTAACTTACTGAAGAGAAGGAACAATAATTGTACAGTTCAAAAGCAGTTGTGAAATTCCTCACACATTTTTGAGAGGGGACATGAAAAGCAAAATTGCATAGGATGTATCCCAGGTGTAAAATAACACCATCAGATAACACATGAAAATTGGATAACAAATCAACACTGACGTAAAAGTATAATATGAGAGGCAAAAAGTATGAATAAATAAATAATGGTTAATGGTTTAAAGAAAAATATGTGCTAGACATCAAAGTCATATAGCACTATGGTAAAGTATAATGGCAAAAAGGGGTTAGGAATATAAAAATGAACAAAAAAGATCATGAAAACTATAGAATATCTTCAAATGACATTAGGCATTCAAAGGAACTGAAGGAATGCTTTTGCTACTCTAGAATAATTTAAGGAAAGATAAGGTAAAGGAAAATAAGGACATTTACTCAAATAATATTCCAGGTATCTATTATGTGGTGATATCTATTGCATATCTTCCAACCCTTATATCAGTAACACTCGGCTTCATATAGATTTTTAGTTCATGTCTGGTTTAATCAAAACCAGTCTTGAGTTTAATGTATTTATGAATGCTATAAATATTAACAGAGGAAAGAATACTATATGTTATGAGACATTATGGACTGTCAAGAATATAAGTGGCATTTGGAGCTCATTTGTAGAATAGGAAACAAAGAATAGTATCTATAAATATATGAATGTATTTTTGATGATAAACAAGTAACAAAGTTTATTATATAACAAGAATTTCTTTCCCAAAAGCTGGTATGATTCTGAGTAATGAAAATAGTGTGGTATATTCAGCTTTACAATTAAAGCAAGCATATTCCAAGGTTATACATAACTATATACAGTATATATATATAAAAAAACAAGTATGAAATTATAACTGAATAAATTTAAAGCAACTAGTAACTATTTCATGAAGTCTGTCTTTATAAAGACAATCATTTCTCTAAAGTATATATATCACAATGCATTTCAGTACTCTCAGGTACATACCTAAAAGTTGCAATCACAGTATGAAATGTCTCTATAAAAAGGCACTATCTGATGACTGATCATCGGTAATAAAAATTTCAGCTACCCTGATCACTTCCTATCCAATAATCACAACAGTTTATGATGCAATTCTATAAAATGAGCACTAAAAAATAAGCTAAGCCTAATAATGGAAACAAACTTATGAAGTTCCTCCAAAGTTTAAACACACACCACTTCTCTCCCTGGTGTGCTGAAGTTTGAATATACAAAATATATATTAAGATCAAATAAAACGTAGGACATTTCCTCTTCTAACTCTTTGAAATCTGTTCGTTCCAGCTTTCTTCCTCATCTGTTGAAACTTCTATGGACTCATTCTCAGCCCCATTCTCACTATAGATAATATGATGATCATTACTTGTAAATCTTAAATATGTAGACACAATGAAGAACACACAAGGCTTTCTGAAAATATACATTCCTCTTATAAAAGTTACAGTATACACAATTGAACATATACAATGAAAGGGGAGAATATTGTAATATGCTCTTTGGTACTTTAGCTGAAGCTGCCAAAAGCCCAGAGCAAAAAGTGTAGCAAACACTAACAGCACGAAACATGATACTGACGACCACAGTGACTCTTTTTCAAGATCCTTTACACTGAGGGTATTCTTGTTCAGTCTATAAAGTGTCCACCGTAACAGGGCTCGGTTGAATGCCTTAGATTCCACTGGCTTCTTGGACTTTTCACTGACTGTATGATCACCATCGGACTGAACTTCAAGTAAAGATGTATTTTCATCCTTATCATTGATGTCCACTGGCTCAGGATTTTCCATGACTCAGTTATGCAACAAACAGGCAGTCTGCAAAGAATTAAAAGTTCTGATGAAATGCATTCCCTATAAGTACAATATCATGACATACACAAAACAACTTTTAACACATGTCTTTTTTCATAATAATAACCTTTGTTCCTCATAACATAAAATGTGACTCTTAATAAATGTATTGCTATTACATGAGAGGATAAATAACATAAACATCTACAACTGACACTCAATCTGGCAGCTGTGGAACTAGATAATTCAAGAATTAAAGAAAATACCGGATAATAGGAACATAAATTTTGATCCCAGCAAATGTTAATTTTTTTCTTTTTAATATTTACAACATAGAAATGGGATTTAAACATAAAACAGGTGATAATAAAAATTATCCATGCTTTTATGTAAGAAAAAGAAAGTTTCACTATTTATAATATTGAAGGCAGATTAAAAATTAGTGCAGGAGAAAAAATTATATACTGACAGTGTAATGAGAGTGATAGAAGTGATGAAGCCATATTATACTAATTTTAATCTATTACAGAGCGTGTGGAGCAATAAGTATGAAATTGATTGTAGAAAAAGAGAAAGAGAGAGAGTAAAAAAGAAAGGAAATGAAGAAGAAAAGAAAGATAGAAAGAAAGAAAAAGAAAAAGTAAAGACAGAAAAATGAGAGACAAAGAGAAACAAAAAGAAAGGAAAAGAAAGAAAGAAAGAAAGAGAAGGAAAAGAAGAAGAACAAAAAGAAGAGAAAGAAAGAAGGAAAATGAAGGAAAGGAAAGAAAAAAGGGTGAAAAAAGGGCAAGGGTGGCGGGGGAAGAAAACACGCAAACACTCCTAAGACCTTTTCATTATATTTCCCTGTAGAAGCAAAATAGAGGAAACGCCTTCAACATTGCCGTGTGCTTCTTTGTTCTTCTCTTCATCAATTCATTCACAATTTGTTCAACATAAGTCCTACATGAGGTGGATAATAAGATGATCTGCTTAATGTGAATATCCTTAAATTAAGTAAATAATTCCAACTGTAAAACATGATCATCTCTCATTAACAATTTTAATTTCTCCAGAAAGTAAATTTATGAGCCTTCATCGGCTACACGTGCTGGTTTGTATCATCTTCATTTTCCTATTAAATAAATTACTGATTATGGCCAAATCAGTCAGATAATCACGGGTTTTACTTGGTTCTTCATGGAATTAAAACTTCTTCAGAAACTGTCCTAAGGTGTGGGTATGTTTCTTATCATATAATGGAAAGATCACTTACATGATAACATGGCCACAAGAATAATTTAATAGGACATTTAATAGTAATTTCATAGTATTACTATTCAAGAAAGTAAGTTGTATGGATTAATTAGTCTTGAAGGAATTTACAAAATCTTTACAGGAAGGACACACTTATAAAGGCCAATAAAGAAGAAATATAATTTTCTTCACCACCAAAAAATAACATACTTTATATGTTACAAAATGCAACATAAATTAAAAAAAACAAAAACATTTAGAAAGTTATTGGCAAAAACACACAAAAAAGCGAGAGAGAAAAAAAGAAAGAAATGGCCGTTAGAATCGTTAGAATATTTTTGCAGGATACCGAAAGGTTAGCCACATCAATATCTAAAATCCTTCTGGCTGGTAGTCACCAAATTAAGATAAGAGGATAAAATATAAAATATAGGTGATATCTTCGTGAATTAAGAGACAAAACTAATACTATATATAGTTGAGAGAAATAACACCAATCAAATACGACTTAGTCCGACATGAATAGTTAATCCATCGTAAACCACTTTACTATCTAATCATTTCACAATAACTTCTTCCTACAACGGAATCTTTGGAAATTGGGTCAACTATAAAAAATCAGCCCATAAAATACATACGGCAATGCCCTTCTCGCACTAATACCAACATACCTCTTTGCACAACCTCCGCACCTGTTGGCGGTCTAGCAAAGGCCAACAAAATATGCAGTGAATATTCAGGCAAAAACAGACCTTGTAAAACTCCCGGAGACTTATAATCAAAATAAGAAACCTGCCTACGTTCTACAATTCAAGTGGAAATAGGATGAAACACAGAACTATGAAATCTGGGAAGCTAACATGGTGCAACTATTCCTAATAGTTTTACACACACGTAGAAATCCACTTAAATATACTTTGACATCCTATGCTAAGACATGGAAAGAGTTAACTACACCTTCCTCGTTACCTGCAATTAGTCACTTC
>NC_091578.1:1728726-1733726 GCF_042767895.1 Penaeus vannamei | reverse complement strand
ACCATCCATTTTCTGTCGAATTTTAAAGGATAATGATTCTTCCTGGTAGCAGAGATCCTTGCCATGAATATCGGTGCTATGTGAGTCATACATTTTTAAAGGGCCAACGTAAATAATTCCACCGAGAAAGCTGAAAATAAAATGAAAATGAAGCAACGGTATTAGACAATGGAAACAGGTGATAGCAGTCTTACTGATTTGCTACAGAAGCTCAACTCCTCCCTAAACTAACCATGCAAGCTATGCATAGATTATGATCGACGTCAGTCATTTGCATATCAGCTTTTAACTATGAATGTTGTTTATTATTTATTGTTGTTTCTAAAAAGGGGAAGGACAGGTGGCCGTCTCCTTTTCCAGGTATTCCACTGGAGTAATTGCTTTAACACAGGTAAACAAAGACTACAAAATCGATTCGCGAGGAAAGGGAAATAATTTTAGAAGCGTAATAATTTAAGAGAAAATGTTTAATTATGAATGTTCAGCAAATGAGTTTTATTGTTCCACGCACACTGGTGAAATGTGTCTGTGGGTACATATAAATAAATATATAGGAAAAAGAGAACAATACATATGTGTATATATATACATATACATATTTATATGTATATATATACATACATATATATATATATACATATACATACATACATATATATATATATATATATATATATATATATATATATATATATATATATATATATGTGTGTGTGTGTGTGTGTGTGTGTGTGTGTGTGTGTGTGTGTGTGTACATACACACACACACACATACACACAGATATATATATATATACATGTATATATATATATATATATATATATATATATATATATATATATATATATATATATATATATATATATATATATGTGTGTGTGTGTGTGTGTGTGTGTGTGTGTATCTGTATGTGTGTGTCCGCACACACACACACACGTATACTCGTACATATACATACGTGTACAACCGTAAGTGTCGATCAATAAAAAGACTCATCTGTCAGACATTAGTTATTTGAGTTTAAATTCTGGGTCACTTTTAATGATTCCTGAATGAACTATTTAACCTTTTATATAAATACTTATACAGATAATCAGCTTAGTATCTGAGCTTCGTATAATTGGTTTTCACACGAAATGTGGAGTATTATTTCCAGATCTATTTTAGTTTATCCTTCAAATAACGTTAAAGTAGAAAACGATTGATATTCTCTTGTTTTAAGAGGTAGACTTTAATAAAAATTGTATAGACGTTTTATCATTTTTCTTATCTCTGTCTTTATACAAATGTTATGATGTAAAGACACTATGAGGAAGAGAAAAAAAGAAGAAAAGTTATAATGAGAAAAAATAGCATGACTTTGGAACAAAAGAAAAATAAATAAATGGATGAACAAAAAATGATATAGAAATTAGGGTACATTTCAACATTGCAATTGCTTTTTTCAATTTTTAGTTGGCTCCAGCTCACTAGAATTTCCTAGCGTTAGATGGGACAAAAGAAGAAAGAAAGTGAGAGAATAATAACTTCACAACGATTTCATTTATTTAATTGTTTAATTTTATGTCAATATTATCTTGATAATTTTCCGGTTCCTTTCGTGATCCATTCATAACATTTGTATTTCAATATTACATGTGATACTCCAGAATTTTCACGCACACACACACACACACACACACACACACACACACACACACACACACACTTACACACACACACACACACACACTTACACACACACACACAGACACACACACACACACACACACACACACTTACACACTTACACACACACGTACATAAACGAGTTCACTTCAAAATGGTCGTTCCAACGGGAAGTCCGTCAGAGGCAGTAATTAAACTTCTTGTTGCCGAAGGGGAAATCCCTTTAAACATTCTCAGGACACCGCTAAATTCATCCAAAAAATCGCCATAGCAATGTGCGCACGACCCATTAAGGTTAACCATTGCACTTCCTTAAAATCGGTGAATGAAAAATGTTCGACAGGTTTATTCCTCATTTCTCCCTCCCTCCCTCTCTCCCTCCCTCCCTCTCCCTCTCCCTCCCTTCCTCTCCCTCTCTCTCTCTCTCTCTCTCTCTCTCTCTCTCTCTCTCTCTTCCTCTCCCTCTCCTCTTCTTCTTATTACAGAGGATGAAGCTTCAGATGAACCACCACTTCGATCTCATGAAGGAAACACCGGGAAGGGATCATTATGGTAATGAAGAGATGGAAATTGCTGTCATGACATTTGTTTCTCGCGTAGCCAGCTGTTTTATGAGGCATGGCCGCCTACATTTTTAGGTGGAATGTTGCTATGGAAAGAGTTGCTGACAATTGTTTTGTACGTTGTGATTCGTTTTTTTTTTTTTTGTCTGTTTAATGGATACTAGGATAGACTGATAGAGAGAGAGGAAGAAAGATAGATAGAAAGATAGATAGATAGATAGATAGATAGAGAGAGAGAGAGAGAGAGAGAGAGAGAGAGAGAGAGAGAGAGAGAGAGAGAGAGAGAGAGAGAGAGAGAGAGAGAGAATGAGAGAGAGAGAAGAGAAGAGAGAGAGAGAGAGAGAGAGAGAGAGAGAGAGAGAGAGAGAGAGAGAGAGAGAGAGAGAGAGAGAGAGAGAGAGAGAGAAAGAGACAGAGACAGACAGACAGAGACAGAGAGACAGAGAGTGAGTGAGTGAGTGAGTGAGTGAGAGAGACAGAGACAGAGAGAGAGAGAGAGAGAGAGAGAGAGAGAGAGAGAGAGAGAGAGAGAGAGAGAGAGAGAGAGAGAGAGAGAGAGAGAGAGAGAGAGAGAGAAAGTTAAGACACTTTGTGATGCACCGATGCAGTCTCATTTCGATGTATGAAACATTTTATTGCGGTCTTTATTTTTATTCCAATAGACATTACAATTTTGTACAATCTTGTTGACAAATCGATTTATCAATGAATAATTAAGATTGATTCAAATACGTGTCCTAGATAAGAAATATGCTTACATTGCACGTCATGTCATTAACCAAAAGTCATACAATATTGTTTATATCTTAAAAATTACATAAAACAATGCGATACACTTGTTACTCTGTGAACAAGAATTATTTTCCTGTTGTGATGTTGCCAAATATTATACTTGCTTTTTTCCCAAAATGTAGCGTTTTTTAAAGATTGGTACAATGCTTCATGATAGTGCTTGAGTATTTCAGATGAAATGATTGTGTTAAATGCGTAATATTTAGTCGAAAATATAGCCGAGGATAGATTTATTTCTGGGCTTCGTGACTTTGTCGTTATATAAGATCGTTTGATTTTGACCGTTGTCAGGTCCGTTGACTAAGATCTTCAATCAGCTGTTCTCTCCGTTTCCCGTTCTGTTATTTACGATTTCTTTTGATGCGAATGTTGTAAATACTGATACGAATTTGTCTAGAATCTGTTGCGTTTTAAATAAAGCCAGGCGTACCGACACTGTACGTAAAAGTAATTCAGCGTCACGTGCATTGAGAAGAGGAATTTTCTCATGCAGATCGTCGCCAGATGGGGAACTGTCCATGCTTCAGATTCTGTACATGTTTCAGTACTTTTGTAGTTCATTGTCACGACCACGATCGCATAGTAGAATTTTATGTGAGGGATGATAATAGGCAGAATAATTATGAACGGTTTCCTAACAATAGAAACGAAGGTTTATTGAAATTTATTTACGTGAAGTGACGCTAAATAAATCATAAGTGATTTATGGTTCACATACAGAAGAAGCATTGAACGCTTTCAATGTCATTCAATAACGTGAAGGAAAAAAAACAATACAAAAACAAAGAGATAAAGAGACATAAAAGGAAAAAACAAAAGAATTATTATACGCTCTGCATGACAAACGATCCTTGCCAACTGCCGATCCAAGAACCGTAATATGAAATCTCTGACATCTTGCAGAATAAGGCTTCCTGACATATATATCCACAGAGTGCCGTTGGTTCTAAAATCACGGCAATGTTCCGCTTTTCTGTGCTTCAGAAAAGCCAAAGTCCTCGCAGTGTAACAAACTATTTTTGTATCACTTGCGTTGCTGATTTATCATCATTTTTTTTTCAAAGTTTTAGATTCACGAAGAATAATGTTATGATTATTTATGACTGTCTGGATCAAAATTACGATCTGTTTACTTCCTTTCCCATGGATATAGTTCTCTTAATCATTCCTTACTCGAGAATGACGTAATGCTAAAAGGTACCTTTGTCCCCAACCACTCCCCTTTAATACCTAATTACCACGGATGAGTAGATGGGCCATTGTTACGAAACACGACCGGTAATTTCACACCTTTGTCACCGGAATTAGTGCGGGAAAAACGTGACGCCATTTTGGGTCCGGGAAGCGGTGGCGACTGCGGTCATCAGTCGCCACTGTACTTAATGCCTCAACCAATTAAAATACTATATATCTAGGTTTCTTAATCAAGTAATTTTTGAGGTATTTATGATATCACATTGTGTATAACTATCTCTATGGTTTGTAGTTGTAGTTCACGCTTTTAATATAATGTTGTCATGACTGCATGAATGAACAGTGTTGAAGTATCTTGTCAAATTTCTCTCGAATGACAATGCAACGTTAAAGAAATTATCATTATTCACTGTTCCTGATGACCAATGCCTCACCTAATTCAATTCGTATTATATTGGGGTTAATGACTCTTTCATCAGTCTAAGTTCATTCTAGTTTCAATTTGTCAAATATTTTACAGATTTCTTAAAATGTAAAATTATAATATTGTTTCTTCTTTCTAAACACTGAAGTTTATTCTTATATTTTTTATTATTATGGATAGTCGTTTTCTATTAAAGAGCATAATTGTTTTTTTTTTTTTTTATCAGTGGAATACATGATTTATGTGAAATCATAAAAAGTGGTTGTTAAGAAGCGGAATGTATCGAGCAAATATATGTTCTTGTATGCTTGCGTTGGAAAATACAAAGAAGTTTACTTTTACTCATAGCAGTTTGCGT
>NC_091578.1:1723726-1726226 GCF_042767895.1 Penaeus vannamei | reverse complement strand
GCCCTCCCCTGCCCATCTCCTCTTCCTCCTCTTTAAATCCTCTCTTCCTCCTCCCATTCCTCTGCTTCCATCCATCTGTCCATCTTCCCTTCCTCTCTCCCTTCTCCATCCATCCCTTCTTTCTCCTCCTCCTCCGCATTCTCTTCTTCGCCCCGCTACTCACCTATTGCCCCTTCCTCCTCCTCCTTTACGCCCGCAAGCTGGCTTTCCCTCCTCGGCCCGCCGCCCACCTATGCACCGCCGCCCACGACACAAAACAAAACACTGGAGACTCCATAGATAAACCTTAATTTCACAACTCAGCTGATGGCAATATCGTCTCATCAGCTGTTTTTTCTTTCGTGTGGTTGTATTTTTCTACGAATTTATGCATGTTATAGCATTTTTTCCTTCTTGAACACGGGAGCTTATATAACATGAATACATTTTTTACGAACTTATGCACGTAATAGCTTTTTTCTTCTTGAACACGGGAGCTTATATAACATAAATACGTCACATTTCCTTTGACAACAAGGCGTGACGTATTTCATTGTCTTGCCTCCTCTTCTGTCGCTAACGATTATTTTCCACCTCCAGCAAGAGACGAATAAATGAAAATAGGGAAAGGAACTTGATAAAGAATAATAATAGTATCACTGAACCTCTAAGTTTCCATAGAGGACAATTTTTCCGGAGTCTGAAGATCCACGAAAATCATCGAGCACGGAATACATACGTCACATATACGTCAAACGATGATAAATACGATACAGTATAATTTATGAACCGAACAACAAAGGTGTCATTGTGGGTTTTCAGTTGAACCAAAAACGCATACCATAATGGTGTTTTCTGTCCATAGGGGAAAGGGTATTTTATTCATTTGTATGTAGAGCCACAGCTAAAGTGTTGATCCTTCTGAAACGGACACGAAAATCACACTTTTTTCATCCCTTGACAAAAACTGTACGAATTTACTTTATCTTTTTTACCTTAACTATCGTAACTGATTGTAATTGATTGTGAGTATGTGAGTGAGTGAGCTGTTTTTGTCAAAGCAGTCAATACTTATTGAAAAAAGAGATAAAGTACCTTATCATATAATTATATATCTGATATTGCTGTATTGGAAGGAAAAGATCAGTTCATTATTCAAAAATAAATGAATGAGTAAAATCACATGCTTGAACATGTTAGCCTGTTACAGGTCAATTGCAAGTTAAGAATGAAAAACTGTATTTCTTAATTTTTTACATTTTAGAATCAAAAGTAAGTTTACATGAGTGCAGTATACCATCTCCCAAGCTCATGGTTCAGTATTTTACGAATTATCAAGGGGAAATATTTCCTTCATATTGCCTGCCTACACACAGACACACACACACACACACACACACACACACACACACACACACACACACACACACACACACACAAACTCACACTCACACTCACACTTACACTCACACTCACACACACACACACACACACACACACACACACACAAACACGCACACACACACACACGCACACACACTAACGCACACGTTTGCATGGATAGATAGATAGCTGGATAAAGAACTATATTGTCTGTTTGTTCATTTACTCGCCTTTCTATCTCTGTGTGCGTCTGCGTGCGCGTGGATGAATAATTCCTCGTCGGGTTTCAATTCTCGCCTGTTTTATTTCCTCGTCTCCTCCGCCAGTTTTGGGTGCGCGACTCGCAGGATCTGCCTGAGGTATCCCGGACAATAAACTGTCTTGAGTAATCTAACACGAGTTGTGTAAGTTCCCCGGGGAGTCACGAGGTACCTGGCAGTGCTGGCGGACCGTGACTAGAAGTGCAGGTCGACGACAGCTACTTAGTATCTTAAAAGTTCAATCATTTTTTTAGCTTTTTGTCTCGCCGCGTCTCTCCGAACGGTTGTTATGAAGAGTGTGAATACTAGAACTACCGCTGTTGCCGTTATTACTTCTGATATTAATATTTTTGCTGTCTTTTAATAACAACTTTTCTATACTGTCGCTACTATTACGATTGATGTCTCTACGAATGCAGATAGTCCTGTAGCTAAAATTTCCAGATCTTAGCTCCTCGCTTTACTACTAATAGTACAACAAAAACTACGCTTCTACTACTACTACAACCACTGCTTCTGTTTCCAATTCAAGTGTCAGTATTTCCACTGCACAACTTTTACAATTTTTATCATTATTACTAATTACTGTTTACTCATATCCTTTATTGCTGCAATCACTATTACTACTCTTGCTACTGTTAATTTTTTTCCTTCTCTTTTCATTGGTATTATTGTTAATATTATTATGATTATTCATTGTCTTTCTCCTCTTATCATTATTATTCTCTTTCCTTCTCCATCTCTTATTATTTCCAGATCTTAGCTACTGGTTTTACACCTAATACTACAACAAAAACTACGTTACTACTACTACTGCCACTGCTTCTGTGACCTTTTTTAACATAAACCTAAACAAGCTTCCTCGTTAATGGGCTCTG
>NC_091578.1:1703726-1706226 GCF_042767895.1 Penaeus vannamei | reverse complement strand
GAATCATACTATGCTTGCACTTGAAGCATATAGGGAGAATTTCATGGTATAAGAAAATCCAAATTCCGTTAGGTTTAGGCCTGATCTGAAAATATATAAAGAACAAAATGTTTAAAGATTGAAATTGGAATAGGCACGTATCTGCTTCTGTGTAGGATATTGTTTATAGAAGTATTTATATTGTCGTAATTATTTCTTTAGCATACGGAAGTTAAAGGAGCTGATGTTTCTTTTTTTTATTTTATTAATCACAGAAGAGAAAAAGACAAAATAATTGCACACAAGGAACCACGTTACACAACTACAGACTTACGTAAGTTGAACATCCAGTCTTTTCGCATCCGCACATAATGGCGCTAAAATTCATCCCACGGAAGCCCGCCAAAATACACACCGACACAAGACGATTTTATTAATTGCCGTCCGTGGATTAGTTAATGAAACGAGGACATATCACCAAATCCGTGTCTCATATTTCTAAAAATGAGCTGTTCGTGTTTTAAAATGGCGACGTGGCAACCCCCGTCCGACAAGTGCACAGCCCGCACTCGCCGAAGCGTCCGTCGGCCCCGCGAGAGAGGGCACGGCTCAGTGTGGATCGGACGGTGGAAGGAGGAAGACATTAGCGACTCCTTGCTGTGAGAACGTGAGTGGGGTCCTTTCCTTCGGGGAACTTCTGACGGTGGCAGACTCTCTTCTGCCTCCACTCTGATTGCTAAAACTGTTGCGATTTGCATAGATTGATTATCCGTTGCTTGTCTTTATTTTTAAACTCTGATATTTGGATGTGCGGTTAACTTTACTTCCTCTCATTCTGTATAGACCGCCTGTAACGCATAAATGTATAAAGTCAAGACCATTAGCAACACTGCGAGGGTGCTTTTCGACCTGCCTTGCTCGACAGCCAGGCCTCTTATCTTGCAAGACAGGCACGGGAGAAAGTTTTTCTTAAATCGCTATGTGTTCCTGGTCTATATTTCATTTTCTTTTCTTGTCGTGTAGATACGTCACAGTCGGTTCTCGTTAAGCATGTAGAATAGGGTATTAACTTTCACAAAACCTTATTGTTTTGCATTCAGATTAATATCGTATTTACCTACACAACCATAGATGCATTCCAGGTTTAAGGAAGTGAATTTAGATATCTTAAAAATAGAAATGAAGCCCCGAGATTGCTAGCAAGTGAATCTGCCTGGATGAATAAGCGAAGGAATGAATAGAATGAGGAATTCGGATTTCCCGGCCGTCGGGGGCGGCTTCCTCCACTCGCTGCGTTGAGGTCTCCGTCGGGATGCAGGTTAGGCTGCTCGATCTGGGTTCCAGTTTGGCAAGTTTTATTGGATTGGACGAAACTGTTGGTGAGAACTATGGGTGTGGAACTTATTTAGGAGAATTGTTTTGTTTTATTGGATGGGACGAAACTGTTGCAGAGAACTATGAGAGAGCATGAGACTTGTTTAAGAGAATTGTTTTGTTTTATTTGATGGGACGAAACTGTTGCAGATGGCCATGAGAGAGCGTGGAACTTAGGATAATTATTTTGTTTTATTGGCTGGGACGAAACTGTTGCAGATGGCCATGAGAGAGCGTGGAACTTAGGATAATTATTTTGTTTTATTGGCTGGGACGAAACTGTTGCAGATGGCTATGAGAGAGCGTGAGACTTGTCTAAGAGAATTATTTTGTTTTATTGGATGGGACGAAACTGTTGCAGAGAACTATGAGAGAGTGTGGAACTTATTTAGGAGAAATATGAGAGATATGAGAGAGCAGTGAAACTTAAGATAATTTTTTTGTTTTATTGGATTGGACGAAACTGTTGCAGATGGCTATGAGAGAGTGTGAAACTTCAGAGAATTATTTTGTTTTATTGGATGGGACGAAACTATTGCAGAGAACTATGAGAGAGCGTGGAACTTATTTAGGAGAAATATGAGAGATATGAGAGAGCAGTGAAACTTAAGAGAATTTTGTTTTATTGGATGGGACGAAACTAATGCAGGTTATGAGAGAGTGTGGAACTTATTTAGGAGAATTATTTTGTTTTATTGGATGGGACGAAACTATGCAGATGGCTATGAGAGGGTGTGGAACTTAGGATAATTATTGTGTTTTATTGGATGGGACGAAACTATTGCAGATGGCTATGAGAGAGCAGTGAAACTTAGGATAATTATTTTGTTTTATTGGGTGGGACGAAACTGTTGCAGATGGCTATGAGAGAGTGTGGAACTTACTTAGGAGAATTATTTTGTTTTATTGGATGGGACGAAACTAGTGCAGGTTATGAGAGAGCGTCAAACTTATTTAAGAGAGTTTTTATGGGACTTCTCTGGGTTTCGGTGAGTGGGAATTCACGGTCTGAGGAAAAAAACATCGACCTTATTTCAAAACACGTCGAGAACTTGCTGATAAAAGCCAGGCTTCGTTTCAGCCAAGCCGTTTCGTGTGCAGGAATAGGTCGAACAGTGTGCAACATGCGATCAAGTGCACGAACCTG
>NC_091578.1:1691226-1698726 GCF_042767895.1 Penaeus vannamei | reverse complement strand
CAAACGATAATGATTTTTGATAAACTAAAATGCTCAATCGAAAAGAAAAAGAAAAACAACAATTTAGAAGCAAAAATAGCGTAACTGTAAGAACCGCAAGTCAACCTAATATTGAGAAACGTAATCGAACGGCTTAAAAGAGTAATTCGGTTTGCCAAAGAAACGAGAGGATTTTCTCAAGACTTCCATCTCCCCGTCCCTCCTTCTCTGCTCCTTCTCTATTATCTACCTTCCTCCTTCCCCCTTCTCTACTCCTCCATTCTCGATCCTCCCTCCTTCTCTACCCTCCGCCTTCCCCCTCCTCTATCTTCCCTCCTTCTCTACTCCTTCTCTATTCTCTACCTTCCTCCTTCCCCCTTCTCTACTCCTCCCTGCTCTATTCCTCCATTCTCTTCTCTCTACCTTCCTCCTTCCCCCTTCTGTACTCCTCCCTCCTTCTCTATTCTTCCATTCTCTTTTCTCTACCCTCCTCCTTCCCCCTCCTCTATCTTCCCTCCTTCTCTACTCCTCTATTCTCTACCCTCCTCCTTCCCCCTTCTCTACTCCTCCATTCTCTACTCCCTCTCTCTTTTTTACCCTTCCTCCTCCTCCCTCCTTCTCTACTCTCTCTATCCTCCCTCCCCCTTCTCTATCCTCCTTCCTTCTCTACTCCTTCTCTCCTCCTCCTTCCCCCTTCTACTCCTTCTCTATCCTCCCCTCCCCCATTTCCCTCCATCTCCCCCTCCCCCTTCCCTACCTACCTCCCCCTTCCCCCTTTCTCAACCATTTGCCCCTTTTCTACCCTCCTCCACCTCCCCCCCTCCCCCTCCCCCTTCCCTACCCTCCCCCTCTCCCATTTCCCCTACCCCCTCCCCCATTTCTGTACCTTCCCCCTTCCCCCTTCCCTACCTCCCCCTCCCCTATTTCTCTAGCCTCCCCCCCTCCCCCCACCCTCCCTCCCCTCTCCTCACGACGCAGCCGGTCACGGAGCGGTTCGTGGGCGCTGCCGGAGGGAATCGGCTCTGCGGTCGAGGTGGGCGTGATCTGTGATGGGCGTGACTGGCGCTATCACTTAAGGCAGAGGGGTGGATGAGGGGGAGAGGGAGAAGGAGTGGGAGTGGGAATGGGAATGGGAATGGGAGTGGGAGTGGGAGAGGGAGAGGGAGTGGGAATGGGAATGGGAGTGGGAATGGGAGTGGGAATGGGAATGAGAGTGGAAGTGGGAGAGAGGAGAGGGAGAGGGAAGAGGAGAGAGAGGAAGAGAGGGGAAGGGAAGAGGAGAGAGAGAGAGGGAAGAGGAGAGAGAGAGAGGGAAGGGAGAAAGAGAAGAGGAGAGAGAGAGAGAGGAAGGAGAGAGAGAGGAGGGAAGAGGAGAGAGAGAGGAAGAGGAGAGAGAGAGAGAAAGGGAGAGGGAAAGAGAGGAGGAAGGGAAGAGGAGAGAGGGAAGAAGGGAGAAGAGGAGGGGAAGGAAAGAGAGAGAGAAAGAGGAGAGAGAGAGAGGAAGAGGAGAGAGAGAGAGGGAAGAGGAGAGAGAGAGAGAGGAAAGAGGAGAGAGAGCGAGAGAGAGAGAGAGAGAGAGGGAGAGAGAGAGAGAGGGAGGGAGAGAGAGAGAGAGAGAGAGAGAGAGAGAGAGAGAGAGAGAGAGAGAGAGAGAGAGAGGGAGAGAGAGAGAGAGAGGAGAGGAGAGAGGGGAGAGAGAGAGAGAGAGAGAGAGAGAGAAAGAGAGAAGAGAGAGAGAGAGAGAGAGAGAGAGAGAGAGAAGGAGAGAGAGAGAGAGAACGAGAGAGCGAGAGAGAGGGAGAAGAGAGAGAGAGAGAGAGAGAGAGAGAGAGAGAGAGAGAGCGAGAACGAGAGAGGCAGGCGAGAGAGAGAGAGAGAGAGAGAGAGAGAGAGAGAGAGAGAGAGAAAGAGAGAGAGAGAGAGAGACCGAGAGAGAGAGCGAGAGCGAGCGAGAGAGAGAGAGAGAGAGAGAGAGAGAGAGAGACGCTACTGCTATATAATTCCACTGGGAAAGAATAGAAAAGATTTATTAAAAGAACAACAAAGATTGAAGAAGTGATGTCAGCATCTTCCATTTCCCCGAATGTCTTCCTTGAGCATAAATCGAGGAGGAAGTGTACCCTGTCCTTCCTTCCTTTTCCCTCCCTCCCTCCCATCCTTCACTTCTCTCCCCCTCCCTCCCTCCCTCCTTCCCTACCTCACTCCCTTCCTCCTTCCCTACCTCACTCCCTCCCTCCCTTCCTCCTTCCCTACCTCACTCCCTTCCTCCTTCCCTACCTCACTCCCTCCCTCCCTCCCATCCTTCACCTCTCCCTCCCTACTCCCTCCCTGCCTCACTCACTAACTCAGCCCCCTCCATCCCTCCTTCCCTACCTCCTCCCTCCCTCCCTTCCCTACCTCCTCCCTCCCTCCTTCCCTACCTCTTACTAACTCAGCCCCTTCCCTCCCTTCCCTTCTTCCCTCCTTCCCTGCCTCCTCCCTCCCTCCTTCCCTCCCTCCTTCCCTCTCTCCGTCCCTCCCTCCCTCCATCCTTCACCTCTCTCCCCCATCCCTCCTCCTTCCCTACCTCCCTCCATCCCTCCGTCCCTCCCATCCTTCACCTCTCCCCCTCCCTCCCTCCTTCCCTACCTCACTCCCTCCCTCCTTCCCTGCCTCACTCACTAACTCAGCCCCTCCCTCCCTTCACCTGCTTCCCTCGCCCTTCCTCCCTACCTCCCCATCTCCCTCACTCCATCCAGCATCTTCTTGCCTCTCCCTCCCTCCCACCTTACCTTATTTTCCCTCCCTCCCTCCTTACCTTATTTTCCCTCCCTGCCTCTCTTTCTCTATTCTCCCTTCCCGCTTTGCCTTGCCTTTCTCTCTCTCTAGCGGGGTTTTCCTTATCACTCCGTCTCCTATCCGTCTACCACCCACCCTACCTCCCTCTTCCCCTTCCCCCCATCTCCCTCCATCACTCCTTCCCTCTCCTCTCTCCCCATCTCCCTCCCTCCCAAACTCACCTATCTATCTACTTTTCTCTCTCTCCCTCCCTCCCTCTCCTCCATTTCTCCTCTTACCTTACCTCTCTTTTTCCCGACTCCCTCCCTTCCCCCCCCTTCTCTTCTCCCTCCCTTCACCCTCCCCCCCTCCTCTCTCCCCCATCTCCCTCCCTCCCTTCCTCCCCCCCCCCCCTCCGCGATCAAGTCTCCGCCAAGGATAACAACATATAGAAAAAAACGGAAAAAAAAGAAAAAAAAGGGAAAAGAATATGAAGAAGATTTAGAAAGAAAAGAAAATGAAGCAAGACCCGACAATACGAAGAAGAAGAAGAAGAAGAAGATAGAAAAGAAGATAATGAAGCAAGAATAGAGGAGTGTATAAAGGCGGAGGAGGATGTCAATGCTGACGCGGAAATTTGCAAATTGGAAAAGAATATATATATATATATATATATATATATATATATATATATATATATATATATGTATGTATATGTATATATATGTTGTACATGTATATATATTGTACAAGTATCTCTCTCACTCTCTCTCTCTCTCTCTCTCTCTCTCTCTCTCTCTCACTCTCTCTCCCTTATCGCTCTCTCTCTCTCTCTCTCTCTCTCTCTCTCTCTCTCTCTCTCTCTCTCTCTCTCTCTCTGTCACTCTCTCTCTCTCTCTCTCTCTCTCTCTCTCTCTCTCTCTCTCTCTCTCTATATATATATATATATATATATATATATATATATATATATATATAATATACTCATATATATATGTGTAATACTGATATCAGCAATAACAACGCTGCCACTCGCCATAACATCAACAACCCCTTCGCACGGGCTGAGGACGCCCGCACCGCCGCCCGCACCGCCCACCGCCGCCCGCCGTCTGGACCGCCCACCCACCCCCCCGTCTGGACCCTGCACGTGGGCGCGGGCGGCAGGGGGATCCTCGCCTCGCCGGCCCTTCGCTCCCTCCTCGCAGGACCCAAGGACGCCTGGCGAGGGAGCCTGTCCTTCGACCCGTCTCTTCGCGGTCGCCGATTCTGTCCTTTCGTGT
Organism: Penaeus vannamei; assembly: GCF_042767895.1. Taxonomy (NCBI): domain Eukaryota; kingdom Metazoa; phylum Arthropoda; class Malacostraca; order Decapoda; family Penaeidae; genus Penaeus; species Penaeus vannamei. Next base: position 1,694,707 of record NC_091578.1, on the reverse strand, counting down.
TTTTTTCTCTCTCTCTTTTATTTATGATTTTTTTGGGGTCTCTTTTTATTGTGTTTTTTAAAATTATTTTGTTTGATTATTTTTTATGTTTTTTTTTTTTTTTTTACTTTTTTTTTATTGTTTTATTATTATTATCCCATTTTTTACGTAACACCTTTTTTTATAATAGTATGAAAAAGTGCCAGGTGTGTTTTTGGCAATTTAGCATTTATTCTCGCAAAGAGTGACTTAGATAATATATGAATATATATGATATATGAATATATTTAATAATATATAAAGGAAAAAAATAGTAACAATGAACAAAATGGTAACTGACAGATTTGTGATTTTGTGATTTCTTGCTGATGTTAGAAGGGCATCATGGTCACAGCCCCCCTGCCTCCTCCCCCCCTTACCCCCCTACATGCTCCACCTCTCCCTTCTTCTCCTTGTCTTTATCCCCTCTCTCCCGACTCTCCTCTCTCCCTTCCCCTCCCCTGCCCTCCACCATCCTCCCCTCTCCCTTCCCCTCCTTGTTTTCACTCTCTCCCTCCCTTCCCTGCTCTCCCACTCTCCCATGCCCTCCCTGTCTTTACCCCTTCTCCCCCTGCCTCCCCCCTCCCCCTGTCTTTACCCCCTTCCTCCCCTGCCTCCCCCTCCCCCTGTCTTTACCCCCTCCCATGCCCTCCCCCACCTCTCCCTTCTCCCTGCCTCCCCCTGTCTTTTACCCCTCCCTCCCCTGTCTTTCCCCCCCTCTGTCCTGCCTCCCCCCACCTCTCCCTTTTCCTCCCTGCCTCCCCCTGTCTTTACCCCCCTCACCTCCCCCTGTCTTCTCCCCCTGCCTTTACCCCCTCCCATGCCCTCCACCCATCCCCCCTCTCTTCCCCTCCCTCCTGCCACATCCTCCCCTCCTGCCTCTCCAACCCCTCCTCTGTCTTTACCCCCTCCTCCCCTTCCCTTCCCCCCACCTCTGCTCCTCCCCTCCCTTCCCCTCAATGCCCTCCACCATTCTCTCCTCCTTGCCCTCTCTGTACCCCCTCCCTCCCCCATCCTCCCTCCCCCCTTCCCCCCCTGTCTTTACCCCCTCCCTATGCCCTCCACCAACCTCCCCCCACCCCCGCCACGCCAGCATCGTAAAGAGCGGTCGTGTCGGACGGACGTGAAGTCGCGTCGGTCCCGTTGCGGTGTCGTTGCCTCAGTCGCTCCCGGTCGTCCGAGTCGGTCGCTGTCGTTCGCGTTTGTGTACGTGCATGGATACACATACATACATATTTATGCATGTATCTCTATATTTATCTACCTCCCCCCCCTCTCTCTCTCTGTCTATATCTATCTATCTATCTATCTATCTCTGTCTCTCTGTCTGTCTGTCTCTCTCTCTCTCTCTCTCTCTCTATCTATCTCTTTCTCTCTCTCTCTCTCTCTCTCTCTCTCTCTGTCTCTCTCTCTGTCTCTCTCTCTCTCTCTCTCTCTCTCTCTCTCTCTCTCTCTCTCTCTCTCTCTCTCTCTCTCTCTCTCTCTCTCTCTCTCCTCTCTCTCTCTCTCTCTCTCTCTCTCTCTTTATCTTTTGTTTGTTTCTGTCTCTGTCTGTATGTCTTTTGTGTCTGTCTCTCTTTGTCTTTCTCTTTTTCTCTCTTTTTTCTCTCTCTATCTCTCTTTGTCTCTTCTCTCTCTCTCTCTCATCTCTCGCTCTCTCTTCTCTTTCTCTCTTTTGTGTCTGTCTCTCTTTGTCTTTCTCTTTTCTCTCTTTTCTCTCTCTCTATCTCTCTTTGTCTCTTCTCTCTCTCTCTCTCATCTCTCTCTCTTCTCTCTCTTCTCTCTCTCTCTCTCATTCTCTCTCTCTCTCTCTCTCTCTCTCTCTCTCTCTCTCTCTCTCTCTCTCTCTCTCTCTCTCTCTCTCTCTCTCGCTTTCTCTTTTTGTTTCTGTCTCTGTCTGTGTGTCTTTTGTGTCTGTCTCTCTTTGTCTTTCTCTGTTTGTTTGTCTGTCTTTTTTCTCTGTCTTTGTTTTTCTCTGTCTGTGTGTTTCTCTCTATCTCTCTTTCTCTTTGTTTTTTTCTCTCTCTCTCTCTCTCTCTCTCTCTCTCTCTCTCTCTCTCTCTCTCTCTCTCTCTCTCTCTCTCTCTCTCTCTCTCTCTCTCTTTCTCTCTCTCTCTTTTTCTTTGTTTGTTTCTGTCTCTGTCTGTATGTCTTTTGTATCTGTCTCTCTTTGTCTTTCTCTTTTTCTCTCTTTTTTCTCTCTCTATCTCTCTTTGTCTCTTCTCTCTCTCTCTCTCATCTCTCGCTCTCTCTTCTCTTTCTCTCTTTCTCTCTCTTCTCTCTCTCTCTCTCTCTCTCTCTCTCTCTCTCTCTCTCTCTCTCTCTCTCTCTCTCTCTCTCTCTCTCTCTCTCTCCTCTCTCTCTTCCTTCGAATATATTCAACTGCTTCTTTCTCTCGTCTTCCTCCTTCTCCTCTCTGCCCCCTTCTTTTTTTTCCTTCGCTGCTGCCAAGGAAGCCATCCAAATTAGGAAAAGAATTATATTAATTCTATTTATATCTAATCGCGGTTTATCATCACCGTTTTGCGCCGACTGGGTACATTATGCATCACAGGGATCCCGCCACACCCCGTGGGAGATATTTTCGCAAATATTTACTCTGGCGCAGATTTGTTAAGATAACTTCCCTCGAGAAAAAAAAATCTTACGGCATTTAAGGGCTATTTACGTTGGCTTTATATAAACACTCTCTGGAGAAAAAAATCTTTTGGTATTAGGGCTAGCTTCGTTGATTTTATACAAACACTCCCTGGAAAAAAAATCTCTCGGCAATTTAGTTTTACTTACGTTGACTTTATACAAACACTTTCTGGAGAAAAAAGTCTATCGACATTTTAGGGCTATTTACGTTGGTTTTATATAAACACTCCCTGGGGAAAAAAATCTCTCGGCACTTTAGGACTACTTACGTTGGCTTTATGCAAACACGAGAAAAAAAAATCTTTCGGTATTAGGGCTATTTACGTTGGATTTATACAAACACTCCCTGTAGAAAAAAATCTTTCGGTATTAGGTGTATTGTGTGGCTTTATACAAACACTCAGAGGAAAGAAAATCTTACGGCATTTTAGGGCTATTTACGATGGTTTTATACAAACACTCCCTCGAGAAAAAAATCTTTCGGTATTAGGTGTGTGGTGTGGCTTTATATAAACCCTCGAGAAAAAAATCTTTCGGTATTAGGGCTAGCTTCGTTGACTTTATACAAACACTCCTTGGAAAAAAATCTTACGGCATTTTAGGACTGCTTACGTTGGCTTTATGCAAACACTCCCTGTAGAAAAAAATCTTTCGGTATTAGGGCTATTTACGTTAGCTTTATATAAACCCTCGAGAGTCTGCGGTGTGCCATAAAGAACCGCTCGAATGGACGAAGGAAAATAAAGTATAAGCTAAAAAAAAAAAAAGACCTATCACCATCTTTAGAAACGAATAATTTCTCAAATAAAAAGAAAGAAAAATG
>NC_091578.1:1678726-1686226 GCF_042767895.1 Penaeus vannamei | reverse complement strand
TCAACAAAACGGGATATAAAAGGTCATTCTTTATTCAAACTTATTCAAACTCGTAAGTAAATTAATACAATAAAATAGTTCTCAGAAATAGTTAAACCCGAGAAATACATTCTATAATCACAACGACAATTTATTCTCTCAACTCTAACCGCACGGTACCAGAACAAACACCAGAATCACCTGTCGTGTCAGCCGAGGTCAAGGGTCAAACTTTGACCACCTGCCCCGACATCCACGAAAAGCTCGGGAGGGCGGGGTTACCGGGGTCAAAGGTCAAACTTTGACCACCTGCCCCGACATCCGCGAAAAGCTCAGGAAGGCGGGGTTACCGGGGTCAAAGGTCAAACTTTGACCACCTGACCCGACATCCACGAAAGGCTCAGGAAGACGTAGGTACCGGGGTCAAAGGTCAAACTTTGACCACCTGCACCTTGTCATCACCGTGGGTCCCGAATCCCTGTCGTGCAGTTGACATAATTTGCATACGGGGCGGTGGGAGAGGTGTGGGTGTCCATTAGGCTGGTTTTCCTGTGTTATTAATTCTCGTACGGGTTCAAGGGTGAGTGTGGGGTCTGGACTTCCTCTTTCCGCATATGTATATATATATATTTCCTATTTCTATTTGTGGCGGTTGTTGTTGTTGTTAATATTATTATATTTGTGGCGGTATTATTTTTATTGTTGATGATATTATTATCATTACTATTATTATTATCGTTATTATTATTATCATTATTACTATTATCTTTCATATTATTAATATTATCATTATCATTATCAATATCATTATTATCATCTTCTTTCCTTCTCTCCTCGCCCCTTCGTGTGCCTTTCATATTATTTTTCCTTTTCCTTCCTCCTGTTTCCTTTCAGTCGTTCAATTCATTAGAGAGAGAGAGAGAGAGAGAGAGAGAGAGAGAGAGAGAGAGAGAGAGAGAGAGAGAGAGAGAGAGAGAGAGAGAGAGAGAGAGAGAGAGAGAGAGAGAGAGAGAGAGAGAGAGAGAGAAAGAAAGAGAGAGGGAGAGAAAGAGAAAGATAACGATAAAGAGAATAAGAGAAAGAGAGAAGAAACAAATAAATCGAATAAAAAACGGAGATATTTGAAAGGAAAATGGGAAACTGGGGGAGGAGAGTAACGGACAAACTTTTGAAAACTTTAAAACCGAATTTCCTGAAATTTTGTTAAATCCACCTGATAAGCAGGTTGTTTGCTCAAGTGCTTCTTCTTCCGCCTTTTTGCGTGTACATAACTGTTTAGCAAGTTAGCAATGAAGTGGGCAATCAAGTTGATAATTTTCCTGCTAACCTTATTGCAAGTGTGTCAACAGAATGACCCGTGCCTTTGTTTATATATATCTTTAGTAATTTTCAACTAAATACGAAAGTGTTGATCTTCTTTTTTTATTTCTTAATTAAATATCTAGTGCTTTATTACTTTTTTTTTCAAAGTTAACCTGAAAAATTATTTCCGTTACTCTCCTCCAGTCAGGTTCTCTTCCTATATCTGTTTTTATTCTGTTTATTTTCTTTTTTAAAATTCTCTCTCTCTCTCTTTCTCTCTATCTATATCTCTCCCTCCCTTTCTTTCTCTTTGTCTATCTATCTCTATCTCTCTCTCTCTCTCCTTTTCTTTCTCTCAATCTATCTTTCTCTATCTCTCTCTTTGTCTTTCTCCCCCTCTGGCTCTCTCTTTCTCTCGCTCTCTCGCTGACTCTCTCTCTCTCTCCCTTTCTTTCTCTCTATCTATCTATCTCTATCTCTTTCTCTGTCTTTCTCCCCCTCTGGCTCTCTCTTTCGCTCTCTCGCTGACTCTCTCTCTCTCTCTATCTGTCTGTCTGTCTATCAATCGATCTATCTCTCTGCATTTTCTTTCTTTCTTTCTTTTTTCTTCTCGTCAAATCCCGTCTTTATTCCGTTTATCTCTTTCTTCTTATTTTCTTTCTATAACATTTTCCTTCCGTGTTTCTTGCCCATCCTTCCATCTGTCCTTCTTTATTTATTTATTTATTTTTTGTTTTCTTATCATTTTTATATATTCTTCTTCCTTGATTTCTCTTTTATTCCTCATCCGTTTGCCAAGCCTCTTTCTTATCTCTCCGTCTTTATCATATATTTTTTTCTTTATGATCAGTTTCTTATGTCCATCTTTTTTTCCAATTTTCCCAAACCATGATTCTTGTTTTTTCCCTTATTCCTTTTCTTCATCAAGTTTCTCTCTCATTTCGCTTCGTCATCAGTATGTGTTTGAGGATAATTTTTTTTTCCAATATTAAAAGAAGTGAAAGAAATTTCAGAGATTTATTTTTTATATATATCAAGAGAAATGTAATATATATATATATATATATATATATATATATATATATATATATATATATATATATATGTGTGTGTGTGTGTGTGTGTGTGTGTGTGTGTGTGTGTGTGTGTGTGTGTGTGTGTGTGTGTGTGTGTGTGTATGTGTGTGTGTGTGTGTGTGTGTTCGTGTGTGTGTGTGTGTGTGTGTGCGTGTGTGTGTGTGTGTACACCTATGATAACAACAATCTGTTTTATTTTGGCGTCAGCATAAATAGAAGAAAAAATATGATAACAACAGGTTATGATAATTTTTTTCCTGTAAAACTATTGTGGTAAGAATGATTCATGAGATATTTTGAGACAAATCATTCATGAGATATTTTAATGTCTCCGCCACGTGAAGCTGGTATCATGGTTCTCAGAGAGATATAATGACATTAATTTGTTGGATTAAAACAAAGAGATGTCATGTTTTTTTTTCTTTTTTTTTTAATAGGTTGTGTGCGACCGTGTGTTTAGATATTTTTGTGTTTGTGTGTGTTTGCTAGATAGGGCTGTCTTTGCTTTTGTGTTTGTTAGATTGTTTGTTTGTGGAGCGCCACTGAGCATGCTGTATGAGCGGGTGAGGGAGTTTGGTATATTGGGAGGTATATGGACTCATGCAGACTCATTGTATATGCGACCTTCCTTTCTCTCTCTCCCTCTCGCTCTCTTTCTTTCTCTCTCTCCCTCTCGCTCTCTTTCTTTCTCTCTCTCCCTCTCGCTCACTTTCTCTCTCTCTCTCCCTCTCGCTCTCTTTCTTTCTCTCTCTCCCTCTCGCTCTCTTTCTTTCTCTCTCTCTCTCTTTCGCTTTCTGTCTTTCTCTCCCTTTCTCTCTCTCTCTCTCTCTCTCGCTCTCTTTCTTTCTTTCTCTCTCTCCCTCTCGCGCTCTTTCTTTCTTTCTCTCTCCCTCTCTCTCTCTCTGCTTCTGTTGTTTGTGTGCCTGTCTGTCTGTCTGTCTCTCTATGTATTTATATATATATATATGTATATGTGTGTGTGTGTATGTGTGAGAGTATGTGTATGTGTATGTGTGAGTGTGCGTGCGTGCGTGCGTGCGTGTGTGTGTGTGTGTGTGTGTGTGTGTGTGTGTGTGTGTGTGTGTGTGTGTGTGTGTGTGTGTATGTGTGTGTGTGTGTGTATGTGTATGTGTGAGTGCCTGTGCGTACGTGCGTGTATGTGCGTGTGGGTATGTATGTATATATACACATAAGAACATACGAAGAGAGAGAAGAAAAGGAGACAGACAGACGCCGAGAGCAGCGGTTCCTCTCCCCTCGCCAGGTGGATGCCCCTTTGGCCCCCATTCTCTGCCAAGTAGCCATTTTTTTCTCCTTTTTATTCCCACGCGAAGGTCGTCATTTTTTTCCCCCCGTGTGGTCGGAGACTGCGTCGTCATCGTCACTTTGTCGTAACTGTATTATAGAGGTTTATGTGGCTTTTTTTTTTTTTTTTTTTTTTTTTTTGGCGTTCCTTATATGGTCATTTTGGGGCGAATTGAAAGTTTTTTTTTATATATTCATTTGATGGTCTTTTTGACTTCTCAGTTTCTTATGTCTTTGATCTATCGAATTTTGTATTCTATTTTGGTTCCTTTTTTTTGGTATTGCTCTTATTTGGCTCTTTTTTTTTTACGTTTTTCTTGCTCTCTGTCTCCCTCTCTCTTTCTCTTTCTGTCTGTCTGTCTCTCTCTCCCTCTCTCTCTCTCTCTCCTCTCTCTCTCTCTCTCTCTCTCTCTCTCTCTCTCTCTCTCTCTCTCTCTCTCTCTCTCTCTCTCTCTCCCTCTCTCCCTCTCTCCCTCTCGCTCTCTCTCTCTCCATATCTATCTATATCTATATCTATATATCTATTATATCTATCTATCTATCTATCTATCTATATCTATCTATCTATCTATCTATCTATCTATCTATCTATCTATCTATCTATCTATCTATCTATCTATCTATCTATATTCTTAGACACACACACGCACACACATACAAACAAAAGCCTTTCACGACCCTTCTGAAAGCCTAACGAGAAGCCCTTCGTCGTCCTCCAAAGGAAGGCAACTCGACAGCCTCAGTTCGGCGCGTTGAAGCCCGAGGGAAAGTGGTCAGTGGAGCGAGAGACGAAGAGAAGAGTAACTGTAAGAGGAGCCAGGAGGAAACAGCTGATGGGGGTGTGTGGGGGTTGTGGTGGGGTTGTGGGGGGTGATGGGGGTGTGTGGGTGTGTGGGGGTGTGGGGGGGATGTGGGGGTTGTGGGGGTGATGGGGGTTGTGGGGGGGGTTGTGGGGGACTTGGAGTAGAGAGGAGGGGGGTGAGGAGGGTGAGGAGGGGGTATAGGTAAGGGATGAAATGGAGAGAAAAGATAAGGAAATACGTAAGATAAGTAGGGAGAGAGAGTGAGGGAGAGAGAGAGAGAGAGAGAGAGAGAGAGAGAGAGAGAGAGAGAGCCAGAGAGAGAGAGAGAGAGAGAGAGAGAGAGAGGCAGACAGACAGAGAGAGAGAGAGAGAGAGAGGGGGGGGGGGAGGAAAACCGTAAGATAAGTAGAGGGAGAAAGAGAGAGAGAGAGAGAATAAGCCTATATTTGAAAAGCAGTTCGAGGATCTCAGAAAAGAGAAAGGCATTTTTTTTCTTTTTTTTCTTTTATCTTAATGGTAGACCAGACATACATGCCACTGACCAGTCGAGTCACTCTTAGCTAACGGTAATCAGAGGGTTATCAAAGTACACCGTTTTAACCTGCGCTCTGCTACATTTCCTCGAATTCTTTTCATTGCAGTATCTACGTCTACATCTGCCTATAATGTAGGCTCTATATCTTTCTATTTCTCTCTATATGTCTATGTCTGTTCTCTCTCTTTTCTCTGTTCTCTCTCTCTCTCTTTTCTCTCTTCTCTCTCTCTCTACTTATCTATCTAAATATATAAAAATATTTATTTACCTACATACCTATGTGTCTATGCTTTATATATCTACACATCTATCTGTCTATGCTTAAATATCTACATATCTATCTATCTATGTTTTATATATCTACACATCTATCTGTTTATACTTTATATATCTGCATATCTCTCTATCTATGCTTTATATATCTACACATCTATCTGTTTATACTTTATATATCTACATATCTATCTATCTATGCTTTATATATCTACATATGTATCTGTTTATGCTTTATATATCTACATATCTATCTGTCTATGCCTATCTACTTATCTACCTGTCTGTACTTTATATATCTACATATCTATCTATCTATGCTTTATATATCTACATATCTATCTATCTATGCTATATATATCTACATATCTATCTGTCTATGCCTATCTACCTATCTACCTGTCCACCTACCTACCTACACATATACATACATACATACATACCTGCCCAACTACTTACCTACGGACCCGATCTATTTGCTTATCTGTCTATCTTTTTTATTCTGGGAGTAGGTATGAGGAAGGAGGAGAGGGAAAGAAACGTAAATATAGAAGAATAAATATGAATAGATAAACGAGTGGGAGGAGAACAAGAAGGAAGAGACAACAAAAGTAGGAGAAGAAGGTGTAAGAAAGAGGAATCGAATTCATAAGATTAATAGATAAAGAAAGAAAGAAAAAAAAAAACAAATCAACGATGGTTTAACGATATGCTTAATCTTGACTTTTATATTTATTTTTATTTATTTATCTATTTTTATTTCTATTTTATCTTATTTTATTTTTTGAGAGAAAGAGAGAGAGAGAGAGAGGGAGAGAGAGAGGGAGAGAGAGAGGGAGAGGAGAGGGAGAGAGAGAGAGAGAGAGAGAGAGAGAGAGAGAGAGAGAGAGAGAGAGAGAGAGAGAGAGAGAGAGAGAGAGAGAGAGAGAGAGAAATAGAGAGAGAGAGAGAGAGAGAGAGTGAGAGAAAGAGAGAAAGAGAGAAGAGAGAGAGAGAAAGTAAGAAAGAAAGAAAGAAAGAAAGAAAGAGAAAGAGAGAGAGAGCATATATTTTCCATCTTCATGCAACACTACACAGGCGTCAAGCTCGCATACATGTGCAAGCAGGCGAGTGGCGTAACCATCATAGTGAAGAGATGAATCCTTGCAAAAGACACCAGACACCGGTCAGTATTCTCCGGTCGTTCGCATTAGGCCCAAAAGGAGACAAGAGGTAAACCAACGACAGAACAAGAAAAAAGAAATAGAAAAAAATGGAAAAAAGATAAAAAAGAACGCTTTTGGGAGAGAGAATTCGGGGCATTGTTACGTCTGACCAAAACAGCTGATCCAGATTGCATGGCGCACCCTCAGCGACCCTTCCCTCCCCCCTCCCCCTACCTTCCTCCTTCCCCGTCCCTCTCCCCCCTCCCCTGCCTTCCTCCTTCCCCGCCCCCTCCCCCTCAAGCCGCCCCCAACCCACCCCCTCTCCCCCCCTCCCCATACCTTCCTCCTTCCCCGCCCCCTCCCCCTCAAGCCGCCCCCAACCCACCCCCTCTCCCCCCCTCCCCATGCCTTCCTCCTTCCCGCCCCCTCCCCCTCAAGCCGCCCCCAACCCACCCCCTCTCCCCCCTCCCCATACCTTCCTCCTTCCCCGCCCCCTCCCCCTCAAGCCGCCCCCACCCCACCCCCTCTCCCACGCAGCGCGAATAAAAGATGAATGATAAAAGGCATCTTTAGAAGAATCTCGGCCATTAAGAGCAGGCCATCCTTGACTCCGAAGGTATAATGGGCGCGTGCCGATCTGCTCTCATTCCGTAATTCCGTGGAATGAGTTTGCGGGCGGCGTCTGGGGCGATGGGGGCGTGGAAAGGGCGCTGGAGGGAGGCTCTGCGGGCGGGGGCGTGGAAAGGGCGCTGGAGGGGGGTTTTGCAGGCGGGGAGGGCGGGGGGAGAATGGGCGCTGGAGGGAGGTTTTGCGGGCGGGGGCGTGGAAAGGGAGCTGGAAGGAGGCTCTGCGGGCGGGGAGAGTGGGCGGGGAGGGCGGGGGCGTGGAATGGGCGCTGGAAGGAGGTTTTGAGGGCGCGGAGAGTGGGCGGAGAGGGTGGGGGCCTGGAATGGGCGCTGGAAGGAGGTTCTGCGGGCGGGGGAGTGGACGGGGAGGGTGGGGGCGTGGAATGGGCGCTGGAGGGAGGCTCTGCGGGCGGGGAGAGTGGGCGGGGAGGGCGAGGGCGTGGAATGGGCGCTGGA
>NC_091578.1:1658726-1673726 GCF_042767895.1 Penaeus vannamei | reverse complement strand
GTTAAACTTGTATTTGTTGCAATTTACTGTTTGATATACTGCGGGCTGGCAGAAGTTAAAATGGTATGCACCAGGTGGTTAGTCATACATAAAAGCTTTGTAACTCTTCTAAGCTTTGTAACTTCTAAACTATACTCGTATTTTATCAATTGCAAGCAAATGCATAGTAACCAGCATCATAGATACGTAATAATAAACAGAAAACTGGAGTACTGTGTGTACAATTCTACGTATCTTCGTTATTATTATTTATTTTTTTTACTGATATTAAGATATTCATATTGATTTGAACTCTTGTACAAGTTCAAGGCCAATACGCCCCCAGTATTTAATAATTCATCCTGTTAGATATTTCGAGTTAGGAACGAAATTCCACAAGGTTGTTTAGTGGGCAAGTTTAGCGGTAGTTTACATTCCAGACTATGCGAAACCATACTGTGTGGCGGGATATTTGAATTTTGGAACTAATGCATAGTTTTTGCGGAATTCGAAAATAATAACAAGAGAAAACTATGGAATGTATATATAGACCGAAGTTGTAGATAAGAAATTAGTTGTTTTCTCTTATATCTTTTTCCAACTGTCTATTTTGAGCCATCTCTTTAAAAAATCGTTAAACAAATTACTTTTCGTGTTTTTTTCGTGACTTTTGAGTTATTTCTTCCTAAAAAGATTTTCGTGTTTTAAACTTTACTTCGAATCATATCTTTATATATATATATATATATATATATATATATATATATATATATATATAAAATCCTGGAGCAAAGTTAATTCACGCGTTTTGAATCTAATTTGGAAAATCTTTCTTCAAAAAACAAAACAAAAAACTGAACAGTCAATTTTCGTGTTTTAAACTACTTTGAATCATCTCTTTCAATAAATAAATAGATAAGATAAAATAAAACGAATAAATAAAACAAGATAGATAAACAAACAAATAAGCAAATAAGATAAAATAAAACGTAGAGCACAATTAATTTCCCACCAGTAACGACGCTTTCCAGGGTGACAACAGAAAACGGGCGTCACTCCCATGATGTCTTGATCACGTGCTCTTTACGCAACGAAGTTCAATATTGGAGGAATTGCACACGTCGTATTATATTTGCGGTTTTGAAATCCAATTCCAGACGTCGGACGTGGCCATTTTTTGGGTTAATTAGTGTCTTGTTACTTGTTGGAAGGCGTGGAGCGTTCGATTTTGTATTTGTTGTGTTGTTGTTCTTTTCTGTCTCTTGTCTTCTTCTTTGTCTCTGTCTCTCTCGCTGTATGTCTGTCTCTGTCTCTTTTTCTGTCTCTCTCTCTTTCTCTGTCTGTCTCTGTCTCTGTCTCTCTCTCTTTCTCTGTCTGTCTCTGTCTCTGTCTCTGTCTCTCTCTCTTTCTCTGTCTGTCTCTGTTTCGGTTTCTGTCTGCCTGTCTCTCTCTCTCTCTCTCTCTCTCTCTCTCTCTCTCTCTCTCTCTCTCTCTCTCTCTCTCTCTCTCTCTCTCTCTCTCTCTCTCTCTCTCTCTCTCTCTCTGTCTCCCATTCTCTCTCTCTCTATCTATATATCTATCCACGTATCTATCTCACTCACTCACTCATTCTCTCTCTCGCTCTCTCTCTCTGTTTGTCTGTCTGCCTGCCTGAATGTCTCTCTCTCTCTCTCTCTCTCTCTCTCTCTCTCTCTCTCTCTCTCTCTCTCTCTCTCTCTCTCTCTCTCTCTCTCTCTCTCTCTTTCTCTGCGTTACCCTCTCTCTCTCTTTCCCTCCCCCCTTCCTCTCTCTTTCCCTCTTTCCCCTCCCCACCCCCCTTCCTCTCTCTTTCTCCCTTCCCTTCTTTTGGTCTCATCATGGCGGATGTACTCATTAGTTCACCCTAGTTGTCACTGCAAAGGGCCACCATTTCGAACTTTTCCTATCTGTTCCGTAACATGATTTTCTGTCTTGTCATGCTGGGTTTTGAAAGCCTCTTTTGTGTGGATTTCTTTGGACGTGGGCGGGTGGGTGGCTGCTACGGTACGGACGCCCACCCAGCCGCCTTCTTGGCAATATCAAAGTCAGGTTGGATAGGGAATGGAGGAATTGGAGTGGAATATATTGTTCCGCGGAATGTATTGCTGTTTTGTTTGTTTGTTCGACTATGAGGATCGTTTCTATGCGTCGCTGGCTCCGTCAAGCGGTCTTCAAGGATGAAGAAGGGCGTCTCTGGATGGAAACTAATAAGGCTATGGTTTTTGCACAATTGTTGGGGCTATTAGTGTTCACGGGCGTGTCTTAAGGGTTCTCGCTACCTGTGTTTTCATCGCATTTCTCGTTCCCGGCTGCACGGGGGAGTGAGCTGCACTGTCCTCACAAATTCATCGGGATGAGCGCCTTTGCGATGTTCCTCTCGCAGCGACGCGAAGGTCCGTGAAGGGCGTTCTTCACGGCCCTTTTGCGAGCCCCGAACTGGCGAGGCCTACGACCTGCCTGGTTCTTTTCCCCTCCAAAGGACCTGCAAGTCACGTCACCGCTGGCCAGGATCCCTTTCCTCTGACGGCTGCCGCGGATGAGGGATTCGTCGAAGGATCTACAGCCGAGCAGCGCCCACCTGCGCCCGAGGCCCTTCTGCGCCCGCGCGGAGTCAGGAGGGATAGGCGCCGTCTTGCAGGTCATCGTTACAAAGCAGAGGGGGGGGGGTTACGCTGACGGGGGGGGGTGCGCTGACGGGGGGGGGGGTTGCGCTGACGGCTGGAGTCATCGTTTGTTGTCAACAGGTCCCCCGCTTGAGGCGAAGAATAGTTGATTTATTTCTTCTTCTAGCCTTTTGCCTTTGTGATCCCTCGGGTTGATTGATTCTTTGTTGGGAAAATATGCCAGTAAGTGACCGTCAGGACTCGTGTGGAATTTTATACATATTTATGAGAGCTAATAAGCTAAAAGACCGAAGTTACGTGAAAGTTTGGAAATCGACTATGGATTCCTTGGACTTGACTATCGAATACTTTTAAGTCAACTCTCATTCCCATACCAATTCTAATCCTTGTTCATGGTGGGTTGGCCAGGGCGCCATCGACCCGAAAATAGATACAGAAGAATATCAGATAAATTCTAAAATGAGCGCCATGTCCCAGCCTTAACAAAGAGACCACTGCCTTCCCTTCTTCTTCCCCTCCTGGCATTGTCGACGCCCCTTTTACCCCTTTCCTCTCCCCCTCCATTTTTTCACCTCTTTCTTACCTTACCCCTTTCTCGGTTCACCCTCCTTCTCTCGTCTCCTTCCCCCTTTTCCCTTTTTTTTCCTTTTCTTCCCCTTCCCCCTCTCCTTCACTGCTTCCTTCTTCCCTCTCCCGTTTTTCCCTTCCTCTTTATCCCTCCTTCCTCCCCACCCCCACCCCCATCCCACCTCCTCTTCCCCCTCCTCCCCCTTCCCCTCTTTTCCCTCCCCCTCCCCCTCTTCCCCCAACCTTCCTGGAGGGGAACACGGTGAAAAGAATTCTTAGAAGGACCTCCCAGAAAGAGATAAAGAAAAAAATATTCTCCCGAAGATAGCTTGGGTTGGGAGGAGGAGGGAGGGGTGTCGATGGGGGGGGGGTGTTAGGTGTGGGTAGAGAGAGAGGGCGATGGGGGAGGGGGTATGTGTGGGGGAGAGATGGGGAGGGGCGTATGTTTAGGGGAGAGAAGGGGAGGGGGTATGTTTAGGGGAGAGAAGGGGGAGGGGTATGTGTGGGGGAGAGAGAGAGGGAGGGGGTATGTTTAGGGGAGAGAAGGGGAGGGGGTATGTGTGGGGGAGAGATGGGGAGGGGGGTATGTTTAGGGGAGAGAGAGGGGAGGGAGGTATGTGTAGCAGAGAGAGGGGGAGGGATATGTTTGGGGGGAGAGAGGGGTAGGGGGTATGTGTGGCAGAAAGAGGTGTCAGTAAGGGAAGGGTGAGGAGGGGGGGGGGCGTGTCGGAAGGAGGGTAGGGGAGGGAAGGAATGGTGAAGACAAGAGGCAAAAAAAACAAAAACAAAATTTCAAAATAATCATGATGATTCCGTCAAGTTTAGGGTTTCGTGACTTGCTCGAAATAGAAGGGAAATCTGTTTGTTTGTAGGACTTCGCATCATCATCTGTTTTCTTATAAGTATTCATTTTCATCAGAAATATTATCGTTATATGCAACATAACGATGACAGTGATAAATAAGAAAATAGATGAATTATTTATCATCAATTTCATAACGCATTTTCGTTCTTTTATTATTGTTATTATCATTATTGTTATTGTTGTTATCATTACCATTGTTATTGTTGTTATTATTAGTAGTTGTAGTACAGTACCATTATTATTGTTGTTATCATCATTATTAGTATCCAATTGATATTACTGTTGTTTTTTATATTCATTGCTACTTCTATGATTCATCTATTTTTATTATTGTGGTTATCCTTATTATAACTGTTTGAACATTCTAGAAGTTTGAAATATTGTTTTATAATGATTCCAATTCAACATTACATCAACAGACTATCTTATGGATTCAATATATTCATCGGAATCATGAAAATCATCATCGTAGACTTCATCATCATACTCTCATCATTACCTCATATTTTCCTTATACTTTCTGTTCCTCATACTCACCATAACTCACTATGAATACCATTCTACCTCCCTTTTACGGTTTGGTCCTCATACTCATCATAATTTCGCATTTATCATTAGAAGGATTCCTCACACTCATCATAACTCATCATGAGTACAATCCTACCGTTTCTCACACTCACCATGTGTACCATTCTACCTACATATCACTGTTCCTCATGCCTCATCATAAACTCATCATGAGTACCAACCTACAGTTCCTCACATATCACTGTTCCTCATACCTCATCATAAACTCATCATGAGTACTAACCTACAGTTTCTCACACTCACCATGTGTACAATTCTACCTACACGTCCTCATACCTCATCATAAACTCATCATGAGTACCAACCTACAGTTCCTCACACTCACCATGTGTACCATTTTACCATCATGTCACTGTCCCTCATACCTCATCATGAGTACCAACCTACAGTTCCTCACACTCACCATGTGTACCATTCCACCTTCACTGTTCCTCATACCTCATCATAAACTCATCATGAGTACGATCCTACCGTCCCTGACACTCACCATGTGTACAATTCTACCTACACGTCCTCATGCCCCATCATAAACATGTACACCCTTCTACCTTCATTTTAACTCATGCGTCACCATAAACTCATAATGAGTACCTCATTATTTACCAACTTTCCTTGTCCTGTTATAGTCTATCGATCAAGCCACATCGCCGCCACATGCTTGAAAATAGACAGTGTTTGTGCGTAAGCCATTGAGTTACCACGAGTAACAAGTGGGCGGGGCTTCCTGGAATCGCAGAATATCGATGCCTTACGTGGGATATCCGTTATTTATGGCGTGCTGTTTGGTATCGGTATTTCCTTCGTTCTCTTGGCGATTTCTGTTCATTTTTGTTACTTCGGTTTTCAGGTATTTTGGGAATAGAGATTTTTTTGTTTGTTTCTCTTTGTTTTTGTTTTGTTGTTGTTGTTTTTTTTCTTTTTCTCTTTATTATTCTTCTCTATCCCCATTCCTTCCTAAAAATCTTTACGTGATCACCCTTTCCGCCTTTCCCTCTTTCTCTATTTTTTTTTATATCCGCCTTTTCTTCTCCATTTCTCCCTCTATCACCCTCTCTTCCCTACTCCCTTTCCTCACCTCTCACTTCCCTCTTCGCTCCAATGTTAAATAAAGAAACTCGATGAATCAACAAAAATTCTTAAGGATGTGGCACCTTCGCCTCGCCTTTTCCCTCGTGAAATGGCTCGGGAAAAAAAAGGTGTCAAGTCGAGAAACAATGCACCTATTATTCACGGAATGAGCGAGTGCCAAGTCTGCCGGTCAAGGTCAAGGAAATACTCCACGGAATGAACGAGTGCCAAGTCTGCCGGTCAAGGTCAAGGAAATACTCCACGGAATGAACGAGTGCCAAGTCTGCCGGTCAAGGTCAAGGAAATACTCCACGGAATGAACGAGTGCCAAGTCTGCCGGTCAAGGTCAAGGAAATACTCCACGGAATGAACGAGTGCCAAGTCTGCCGGTCAAGGTCAAGGAAATACTCCACGGAATGAACGAGTGCCAAGTCTGCCGGTCAAGGTCAAGGAAATACTCCACGGAATGAACGAGTGCCAAGTCTGCCGGTCAAGGTCAAGGAAATACTCCACGGAATGAACGAGTGCCAAGTCTGCCGGTCAAGGTCAAGGAAATACTCCACGGAATGAACGAGTGCCAAGTCTGCCGGTCAAGGTCAAGGAAATACTTCACGGAATGAACGAGTGCCAAGTCTGCCGGTCAAGGTCAAGGAAATACTCCACGGAATGAACGAGTGCCAAGTCTGCCGGTCAAGGTCAAGGAAATGCTCCGAGATAGAACGAGGAGGGTAATTTGTTCTGATAATGGGCTTTTATAAAGTTCTCCTTTCGGTGTGCCAATTGGATCTCGTCCTTCCTTGATTGTCGTTCGTCTTGTGTTTTTTTTGTTGTTTTTTCCTTGTTTTTTATCTTCCTTGATTGTCGTTCGTCTCGGGTTTATTTTTTGTTTTTTTCCTTGTTTATTATCTTCGTTTATGGTGGTTTCTTGTCTCCTTCGTAGGAGTATGAAATGTGTTCCGCTGTTCACCTGTTTTTTTTTTTTTTTTTTCCTTGTTTTTTATCTTCGTTTATGGTGGTTTCTTGTCTCTTTTGTAGGAGTATGAAATGTGTTCCTCTGTTCACCTGTTTTTGTTGTTTTTTTTCCTTGTTTTTTATCTTTGTTTATGCTGGTTTCTTGTCTCCTTCGTAGGAGTATGAAATGTGTTCCTCTGTTCAACTGTTCCTCCTTTCTGTTTTCCTAGTAGCCTCTCTATACCCCTCTATCCTTCCCCATACCCGATCACCTGTACCCATCCTCCCCATCCATACCCCAACTCCACCCTCCATACCCATCCGCTCCCCCCCTTCTTATCCCCCCTCTATCACCCCCCCCTTCTTATCACCTCCACCTTCCATACCCATCCGCCCCCCCTTCTTATCCCCCCTCTATCACCCCCCCCTTCTTATCACCTCCACCCTCCCTGCCCATCCCCATCCCCCATTCTTACCCCGCCCCCTACCCTCATACCCTACCTCCATACCCCCTTTCCCTCCCCCTCCCCCTTTCCCTCCCCCTCCCCCCTCCCCCTGCTTTACATATCAGACACGAGAGAAACAGAGAGAGAGAGACAAAAATTCAGAAGTGGACAAAGGAAAGAGGGAAATAGAGAAGAAATGTGATAAAGTGGGGGAGAAAGGGAGGAGAGGTGAAAAGGGGGAGAGAGAGAGGGAAGATAGGTGATGAAGTAGGGAAGACAGGGAAAAGAAGTGAAAAAGGGAAGAGGGAAGGAAGAGAAGTGATGCAGTGGGGGAGAGAGGAGAGAGACGTGATAAAGTGAGGGAGAAAAGAGAGACGCAAAAGATAGGCCCCCAAAAAAGACAAAAAAAAAAAAGAATAAAATAAGATAAAAATTAAAGCCATGAAGAAACAGAAACACAAACAAACACGTAAATGAAGAAAAACAATCATGGGGAAAATAGACAGAAGAAGAAAGAAAAAGAAAGAAACAAACAAAATAAGAATCATTAAGATAACACAGCAATTCCCTCTTCCCCGGATTACCCGTTAAGGTAAGCGACGCCACTTACCTTAATAAGCGTGGGATTTTAGGGGAGGAGCCTCGTCGACGTCGATTACGAGGAGGGCGTCTGGGTGTCCTTAGAGGATCGTGGGCGAGGAAGAGGAAGGGCGTGGGGTCGGGGTGTGTGTAGATGGGGGTGGGAGAGGGAGAGGTGGGTGGGAGGGGTGGTGGGGGGGAGGTTTGAGAGGAAGGGTGGGTCTGAGGGTGGGTGGGAGGGGGAGGGTGGATGAGAGGGAGGGTGGGGGGAGGGAGGGAGGGAGAGGAAGAGGGAGAGGGTGGGAGGGAAGGAAGGAGTGGAGAGGGAGAGGTGGGAGGGAGGGAGGGAGAGAGGGTGGGTGGGTGGGTGGGAAGGGAGGGGTGGTAGGGGAGGATGGGTGGGTGGGAGGGAATTAGGGAAGAGAGAGAGAATGAGAGATATATCGATAGATAGATAGACAGTGAGTGAGTGAGAGAGAGAGAGAGAGAGAGAGAGAGAGAGAGAGAGAGAGAGAGAGAGAGAGAGAGAGAGAGAGAGAGAGAGAGAGAGAGAGAGAGAGAGAGAGACAAACAGAGGGAGTAGGTGTTTAGGTGTTACTCAATTCTTAATTAATTCTCTAGTGCATTTCCCGGCATTGAAGCACTTGAAAGGAAAGCAAATCTATTGAAAGGAAATGTTGCAAGAATGATACTGAAAATGATAATGAACAGCTTCATTTCACGGTTTCAAGATGACGTCACTGCAACATTCATCAATATTTCTAACCCAATTTAGGAGACGAAATCATAATGGAATCAATAAAACATCAACGACCACGATTTTACTTTGATATAACAGTGTTTAGGCGAAGCAAAAAATAGTAATAATAATAATAATAATGATAATAATAATAATAATAATGATAAAAATAATAATAAAAATAATAATAATAATAATAATAATAATAATAATAATAATAATAATAATAATAATAATAAAGAAAATAAACAAATAGATAAATGATACACAATTAATTTTTCAGTTCGTATGATCGTTGGACCTGGTGCGTTTGTTCGTAAACATGACAAATGAACAATAAATATCACGGCAGTTGAGGTATCATTACTTCTCTTAATTTTTTTCAATCAGTAGAGCGAACGAGGGAAAGTTTGAAACCTCGAAAATTAGTTTGTAGATTACGTAAATGCAAGTAAAAAGTCACAAAACCTAGCAGAACCTCTCTCCGTCGCATCCCTGCCTCCTCCATCCTCCATCCTCCACACTAGATTCAGAAGTGGGCAAAGGAAAGAGGGAAATTTAGAAGAGAGGTGATAAAGTGATAAAGTGGGGGAGATAGGGAGGAGAGGGGAAAAGGGGGAGAGAGGGAAGAGAGGTGGAGAAGGGGGAGAGAGGGAAGAGAGGTGGAGAGGGAGGGGGAGAGGGAAGAGAGGTGGAGAAGGGCGGGGGGGAAAGGGAAGAGAGGTGGAGAGGGAGAGAGGGAGAGGGAAGACAGGTGATAAAGTTGGGGAGAGAAGGAAGAGAGGTGATAAAATGAGGGAGAAAGGAGTGATGCAAAAGATAGAGACAAACAAACGGCAACTGACAGTGATTCGTCAGCGTGTTAGGAGAGACAGATATAGAAAAGAGAAGTGACACAGTTCTACCCACCCCCTCCTCCTTATCACCTCCAACCTCCATACCCATCCTCCCCCCCCATCCATACCCCGCCTCCTACCCCCATACCCTCCCTCCATACCCCCCCCATCCATACCCCTCCTCCATACCCCCATACCCTCCCTCCATACCCCTCCCCATCCATATCCCTCCTCCTGCCCCCATACCCTCCCTCCATACCCCCCCTTTCCCCACCTCCCCCTCCCCTTGCCTCACACACCCGTCGAGCTGGACTCCTGACGAAGGGAAGACCTCGGGGCAGAAACGCAATTCATCAACAACTGGAATGTGTCTAGACGTGCAAAGTCCACTGGCTCGGTGTCTCCATCACGTTCAGCGTCGGGAATGTCAATGGCACGCTGCTTTTACGTTCTTTCACTTATGATCGTAAGTGTTCGTTCAATACCGTTGCCTCTGTCCGTGTAGGGGAAGTACAAAGCACGTATGTATCCTCTTATTGTGTTGGTACATTTTTTAGGGATCATTTACGTACTGTATTTCATGTAAAATACGCCTTATTTGGGATGAAATGGCCTCCAGTACATCCTTAAGAATATTTATTTATCGACTTCCAGTATAGGGTTAAGAATATTTACTTATCGACGGCTTTTGTAAACGTGATATTTTCCAGATATAGAATCAGTAATAATGTAAGACAATCGAATCACTAGATAACAAACCGAAAAGAACGTAGAGTCTACTGATAACAGTACTGCCTAATTTCGTAGAATTTACAAAGACCAGTTTATTTCTACAGATACATGATTAACACTGGATCTATACTCTCGCTCCTTGCAAGGTAAGCGTGTTTTATGAATATCACGATTCAATCTATGCATTTGATATGAATGTGCGTAAGTATGTGTGAGTGTACATGTTCATATATTATCTTTGCGGTGTTTATTTTTTTTGTTTACTTCTGTCTGAACCGCCGATTCATAACAAGTGTGAAGGTCGTGCTTTTCGGATATTGATTGCGTCTGGTACTTGTCGGTTGGCCTTAAATTCTACTTTTCTCCGTCTGTCCTATCTCCTCAACTTTACTGTACGTTGCTGTTATTATCGTGTTTTCCTTTTTATATGAAACGATCGTATCTGATGATTTCTTTTCTTGTTTATTTTCCTCTACTTCACTGTACTTTGCTGTTATTATCGTGTTTTCCTTTTTGATATGAAACGATCGTATCTGATGATTGCTTTTCTTGTTTATTTTCCTCAACTTTACTGTACTTTGCTGTTATTATCGTGTTTTCCTTTTTGATATGAAACGATCGTATCTGATGATTTCTTTTCTTGTTTATTTTCCTCAACTTTACTGTACTTTGCTGTTATTATCATGTTTTCCTTTTTGATATGAAACGATCGTATCTGATGATTGCTTTTCTTGTTTATTTTCCTCAACTTTACTGTACTTTGCTGTTATTATCATGTTTTCCTTTTTGATATGAAACGATCGTATCTGATGATGATTATTTTCTTGTTTATTTCTCAACTTTGCCTATGCCTTTTTCTTGCTTTTCTTGTTTATTTTCCTCAACTTTACTGTACTTTGCTGTTATTATCATGTTTTCCTTTTTGATATGAAACGATCGTATCTGATGATTGCTTTTCTTGTTTATTTTGGTCAAGAGAAGGTGCACGCGAACCACGCTTCTCAGAACGCAAACAAACACGTTGTTTCGCCACGTGGAAAGATCCCGGTGTTATGATTGCTCTTCGGAGTCGCCGTGGGAGAGGTTGAACGAGGTTCCCCTAAGTGGGCACCTACGCTCGCGGGTTCCTTAATCCCTTTGCCCTTAACCCCTTAACCCTTAACACCTCGTCTATCACTCCTCCCCCCTTAACGCTTCCCTAACCCCCCTCCCCCTTACCCCAAACCAGTCCAGAACAACGTAAGAGGCAGGTATGTTGGGGGGGAGGGAGGGAAGAGGGAGGAAGGGGTGAATCCCTCAAGGTCGTGAGTACCTCTCCAGCTGCGTGACTTACCCATCGCCATTTTTACCACCCTCCCTCCCTTCCCCCCTCCCACCCCCTCCCCCCGCCCCCCCGCCATTTATCTCCATCTCGAGCTTTGTTTACATCGCTGCCGAGGTTCTTCCTCCTTCCTCCTCCCTCCTCCTTCCTCCTCCCTCGTCTTCTCCATTCCACTCGCCTCCTCTTCACTATCTCTATTCCTCCTCGCTCAAGGCTATGGAGTCCAGACGGGCGGCGCGGTGGGTAGGGCGTTGCATAACACTTAGGGGTAATTACACCCACATAGGAGGATCCCGTGAGAGAGGGAGGGAGGGAGGGAGGGAGGGAAGGGAGGAGGGATGGAGGGAGGGAGGGAGGGAAGGAGGGAGGGAAGGAAGGAGGGAGGGAAAGAGAGGGGTAGGGAGGAGGGAGGGAGGGAAGGGAGGGAGGGAGGGAGGGAGGAGGGAAGGGAGGAGGAGGAGGAGGGAGAGGGAGAGAGGGAGAGAAAGAGAGGAGAGAGGGAGGGAGAGAGAGAGAGAGAGAGAGAGAGAGAGAGAGAGAGAGAGAGAGAGAGAGAGAGAGACAGAGAAAGAGAGAGAGAGAAAGAGAAAGAGAGAGAGAAAGAAAGAAAGAAACTAAGGAGAAACATAAAAGAAATAAATACAGATAGACAGCCCGACATACAGAGAGAGACAAAAAAAAAGAAGAGATTAAAAAGGGTAGAACAAACTCGGCGTCCATCTCCCCCCCCCAAACCCCCCTTCTCCCCCACCTCCCTCCCCCCTCATGAGCCGCAACTCGTAAACAACGAGAGAAAAGAGAGAGAGAGAGAGAGAGAGAGAGAGAGAGAGAGAGAGAGAGAGAGAGACAGACAGAGACAGAGACAGAGAGAGAGAGAGAGAGAGAAAGAGAGAAAGAGAGAGAGAGAGAGAGAGAGAGAGAGAGAGAGATTAAAAAAAAAAAGGGGTAGAGCAAACTCGCCGTCCATCTCCCACCCCCATTCTCCCCCCACCCCTATTCTCCCCACCACCCCTCCTCACCCCCTCATGAGCAACAACTCGTAAACAAGAACGATTAACTGCTTGTCTCGTGTTTCTTTGTCTTGCTGAAGAAACGGAATCCGTCGGAATCTGCGGTTGTCTTCGCTTCGCCTGTTAGTAAGACTCGTGATAGGATTTCCCTTATTTTTCTCTCCTTTCCTTCTGTTGCCTTCTCTTCTCTTTATTTTTTTTTCTCTCTCTCCTTTCCTTCCCTTACCCTTTCCTTCCCTTGTTCTTCTCTTATCTTGTCTTATCTTTTTTTTCTCTCTCTTTCCCTTCCTTTACCCTTTCTTTCCCTTGTTCTTCTCTTCTCTTCTCTTCTCTTCTCTTCTCTTCTCTTTTTTCTCTCTCCTTCCCTTCCCTTCCCTTGTTCTTCTCTTCTCTTTTCTTATATTTTTCCTTTTTTCATATCCTTCCCCTTTCTTGTCTTCATTTCTCTTGCTCTTCCTCTTTATCTTTCCTTCTTCCCTCTTTTCCCCTTTTCCTCTCCTTTCCTCCTTCCTCTTCCTTCTCTTTCCTCCCCACCCTTGCTATCTCTCCTAACATCCCCCCCTTTCCCTTCATTTTCTTTCTCTTCCCTTCCCTCTTCCATTTTTTCAAATCATATCCCTCCCCACTCCTCTCCCGTCCCTCCCCCAACCTCCCCCACCTCTTCTCCCACTCCCTCTCCTATCCCCTTCTTTCTTCCCCCTTTTCTACGTTTGGCAAAGTCATAAGATTTAAGTAGATGGAGGATAACTATGATAATAATGCTAATGATAGTGACAGTAAATATATAATGTTATTAATGACACTACTACTACTACTACTACTACTACTACTACTACTACTACTACTACTACTACTACTACTACTACTACTACTACTACTGCTACTACTCTTAATGATAATAATATAAATCACGATTATTATGATAATACTGATATGACACTGATAATATGATGATAAAGATAAGATAAAGATAATATGATAATGATGACAGGATAAGAATAATACCACCAATGCCACTTGCAAGGATAATGATGATAACGTTAACAGTAATGATAATGACGAGATTACCACGTCCAAGATAATGACTCACCATCATTCATGCTGTCATTAGTCTCTCGTAATGACTGGCATTATCTCAGACTCACGAACTAAGCTAAATTATATGAATAATGAAAGACTGAAACGCCCATTAAATATAAGTCTGTGTTTATCATACTTGTGGGAGCGGTTACTACTGTGTTAGAACGTGGAGTAAAGTAGATGAGCTAAAGGATGGAGATAGAAGGATAGGAAAAATGAATGAAAGATTAGTAAGCGAAATAAATGAATGAGGAATAAAGTAGATGAGCTAAAGGATGGAGATAGAAGGATAGGAAAAATGAATGAAAGATTAGTAAGCGAAATAAATGAATGAGGAAATAGATTGATGAAGGAAAAAAGAAAGAAGGAAAGGAAGAAAACAGATGAATGGGTAATAGAGACATAAATGGATAAAACGAGAAATGACGGATAGGAAATGAATGACGGATTAGTAAGCAAAATAATTAAATGAGGAAATAGATTGATGAATAAAGAAAGAAACATGCAAAGAAAGAAAACAGATGAATGGGTAATAAAGACATAAACGGATAAAACTAAATGTAAAAATGAATGAAAGATTAGCATACGAAATAAATCAGTAAGTAAATTGATTAATGAATAAAGAAGGAAAGAAAGAAAACAGATGAATGAGTAATAAAGACATAATCGGATAAAACTAAATGTAAAGCGTAAGACGAATAAACAGATGGAGATAGAATGATAGAAAATGAATGACGGATTGGTAAACGAAATAAATAGATAAATAAATCGATGAAGAAAGAAAGAAAGAAAACTAACCAACAGATGAACGAGTAATAAAGACATAATCGGATAAAACTAAATGTAAAATGACGAAAAAAACAGATAGAGACAGAAGGATAGAAAATAAATGAAAGATTAGTAAACGAAATAGATAAATAAGTAAATAGACTGAATAAATAGATAAATAAAGAAAACAAAAAGATGAACGAGTAATAAAGACATAAACGGATAAAACTAAATATAAAAAAAAGTTAGACAGACGGATAGACAGACCGCTACGCCCTTGAGCTTTCCCATGAGGTCAACGTGTGACTAAATATACCCTTTTATTGTGCGTGTTATTCTGAGAAGCTCTGTGATAAAGGCCGTGTCACACTCACGGTAGTAATCATAATTCTCACAGATTAAAAGGTACTGTCACACTGGCACTTTTCCCGTCGATTTTTTTGGGCAATTTTATTGAACATAGATACAAACATTCTCGGATATAGCTCTTGATTTGACTTTGTTAGGCTGAAAAAGTTGACGGAAAGGTTTTCAGACGGAAATGGTCATTATCGTCTGACTGGAAAATCGACAATTCGCTCAAAAATGGACAAAATTTCAGAAAATTGTCAAAAAAAAATTGACGGAAAAAGTGCTAGTGTGACAGGACCTTTAATCTGTCAGTATCATGATTACCACCGAGATCTGGCGTAGGAGGAGGTATTGGTGGGAACGCGAAAAGGATCATCTTTATTGCGGTGTTCAGGAGGAAGGGAAATGCCTTATCGCTTTGTCGTTCTTCTCTCTTCCTCCTTCTCGTCTTTCCGTTCTTCTCTCTTCCTCCTTCTCC
>NC_091578.1:1638726-1656226 GCF_042767895.1 Penaeus vannamei | reverse complement strand
GGAGAGAGAGAGAGAGAGGAGGAGGAGAAGGATAAGAGGGACAAGATTTGATAAAGGAAATGCCTACTTGAGAACAAAAACCCATGATAATATGAATCACAATTCTCAGTACAACAAGATGTGGAAATACGAAAAATATACGACACATACAGTCTAGAAATAAATAAAATCCCTCTATTGATAGAAAAAAATGATAAAGAATATATTTTATAGATGATTGCGATAGACCATTTTTTAAGACAACGAAGCAGCTATCAGATATCAAAGGAAAATAAGAGATGGTTGGATCACCTTCCCCCCCCACCCCCCACCCCCCAGCAACAACATGTGCCAGGGAATCCCACTGACGGAGCCGCTGTAGCTTTTTCCTGTCGTTTTCGGGTCTCTCTGTGTTTGTTTGTATGTTTGTTTGCTTTGTCTGTATGTCTGTCGGGTCTCTGTATGTTTGTATGTTGTATGTTTGCTTTGTCTGTATGTCTGTCTCTGTCTGTACGAGTATGTCTGCCTGGCTTTCTCTCTATGTCTGTGTGTCTGGCTGCCTCTGTCTGTACGAGTATGTCTGTCTGGCTGCCTCTCTCTAGATGTCTGTATGTTTGTATGTTTGTGTGTATGTTTGTTTGCTTTGTCTGTATGTCTGTCTCTGTCTGTACGAGTATGTTTGTCTGGCTGCCTCTGCCTGTTTGTCTCTGTATGTCTGTATGTATGTATGTCTGTCTCTGTCTGTACGAGTATGTTTGTCTGGCTGCCTCTGCCTGTTTGTCTCTGTATGTCTGTATGTATGTATGTCTGTCTCTGTCTGTTCGAGTATGTTTGTCTGGCTGCCTCTGCCTGTTTGTCTCTGTCTGTATGTCTGTATGTCTGTCTGTCTCTGTCTGTACGAGTATGTCTGTCTGGCTGCCTCTCTCTATATGTCTGTCTGTCTGTCTCTGTTTGTACGTCTGTCTGTCTGCCTCTATCTGTACGAGAATGTTTGTTTGGCTGCCTCTCTTTAAATATCTGTATGTCTGTTTCTGTCTGTATGTCTGTCTATGTTTGTATGTCTGTCTGGCTGCCTCTGTCTGTACGAGTATGTCTGCCTGGCTTTCTCTCTATGTCTGTCTGTCTGGCTGCCTCTGTCTGTATGTCTGTCTGGCTGCCATAATCGGTCTGTCTATATGACTATCTGTCTGTCTGTCTGTCTGACTGACTGTCTCTCTCTCTCTCTCTCTCTCTCTCTCTCTCTCTCTCTCTCTCTCTCTCTCTCTCTCTCTCTCTCTCCCCTCTCTCCCTCTCTCCCTCTCTCCCTCTCTCCCTCTCTCCCTCTCTCCCTCTCTCCCTCTCTCCCTCTCTCCCTCTCCCCCCCCTCTCTCTCTCTCTCTTTCTCTCTCTCTCTCTCTCTCTCTCTTTCTCTTTCTCTCTCTCTCTCTCTCTCTCTCTCTCTCTCTCTCTCTCTCTCTCTCTCTCTCTCTCTCTCTCTCTCTCTCTCTCTCACACACACACACACACACACACACACACACACACACACACACACTTACACACACACACACACACACACACACACACACACACACGCACACACACACACGCACAAAGCACACTTTCTCCCCCTTTATGTGCAAAGCTGACCAGAATGTTGTATAATGTTGAACTTGTTGCTTCCACTCCCAGCGCTGTAAGAATCCTGTCTGACACGAGATCTATTAATATCATTATTATCAATATCATATTAATGATACTAGGAAAATTTTCATGATTATTAGTATTGTTGTTTTTGCTGTTATTACTTTTAATATTATTAATTTTGTCATTATTACTATTATTATTATTGTTTTTCTTTATCATTATCGCCATTATTTTCATTATTATCATTATAGTTCTCATTATCGTTATCATTATTATCATTGTTATTAGTATGATCATCATCATTATTGTTATCATTATTGATATTGTCATTATTATCACAACTATCATCATCGTCATTATCATAATCTCCGTCTGGGTCTTAATAAGGAAGAAAATTAATGGAAGCTGGAAAGTCGAGGTTTCGCAAGGCGCGAGGGACAAGTCTGGAGTCCCAGTTAACCTTGACATATTATCCCTTGTAACTTCACGGCAGGAAAGGCTTAGGGGAAAGGGTGGGGGTGTGGAGGGGGTTGGGGAAGGTATGGCGGGAGGGGTGGAGGGTGGAAGAGGCATGGGGTGGGTATGGATGGGCAAATGGGGGGGGGAGGTAAGGGGGGGGGGGTCAGACGGGAGGACATACGGGACTTCCAGAACCAAGATGGACGACTCTCCCGCCTCTTCAAGCAATCGTTGTGAGATTCTTTTAAGGGAAATATCGTATCGTTTCCGAAGGAGAAAGAGAAACGATTCTGCAATTTGCTTTTTATTTGTAATACGATTTGGAACTCCCATGTTTATCATTATCAATCGTTTCATCGTAGGTTTAAATTACGAAGGAAAAGCACAGTTGGCAACCCCTCCACGTAGTCGGTCATCACACGAAAAGTCGAAGATTCAACACAAGACCATCTTGATTTTTTTTTAAATTGTATTGCATATTATATCGGCCTATTTCCTCGCAAAAACTGCCTAGCGACATCGGAAACCTCCCTGTTTTATTGTCTCTTATTTTGCTATTTTCAAACTGCCATTACGTTGGTATTTGTATTACCATTATTTTATTGCAATCAGTCATGGTTGATTATCATTGTTGTTGTTGGTATTGCTAATGTAACGTGGTTACCATTATTAATATTATCATTGTTATTATTATTACCATCATCATCATAATCCTCATCATCATCATCTTTATCATTATTTTTATTATTATTATTATTATTATTATTACTTTTATTATTGTTGTTCTTATGATGATTATCATCCTTATTATTACTTTATCATTATTAACCTCCCGGTCTCCCCCCCCCCCCTAGGAACCTCGTGAAGCAGACGGGCGCGACGCTGAGCACCCAGGAGGAGGCGCTGAAGGCGGCGAAGGTGGTGGTGGTCGCCGTCGGGAGGGACCACTACGACTACCTGCCCATCTCCCTCCTCAGGAACAAGGTCCTCATCGACGTGTCCAACAACACGGAGAAACGCAGAGGCCCTCAGTGAGTACTTGGGGGAAGAGGGGGGTGGATAGAGGTGGGTGGAGGTGGGAGGAGGAGAAAGAAGGAGTGTAGAGGGTGGTAGAATTGGAGGAGGAGAAGGAGGAGAAAGAAGAAAAGGAGGAGGAGGAGGAGAAGGGAATAGTGTATGGAGAGGTAGAATTGGAGGAGGAGAATGAAGAAAAGGAGGAGGAGGAAGAAAAGGAGGAGGAGGAGGAGGAGAAGGAAATAGTGTATGGAGAGGTAGAATTGAAGGAGGAGGAGGAGGAGAAAGAAGAAAAAAGAAGAAAAGGAGGAGGAGGAGAAGTGGGGACAGTAAAAGAAAGAGAAGGAAAAGAGGAAGAGGCAAAAGCAAACAGATTCGGAGAGTCAAACGCTGATTTAAGAGGGAAGAAATATAGGAAGAATAGGAGAAGGAGAATTAAAGAATTAAATTAATAATTAAGAATTAAATAAATCAAATTAAAGAATTAAACCTATTGAAGAACTTTAGCGGTACACACAGCTCTAGAATTCACCCAAAGCGGTCCAAAATAACCCCATACCCTCCCCCTCCATCCCCCTGTGACACCTTTTTTTTTCTTTTTTAACTCGTTCGCGGATTCCTTGCAGTTACCGCAGCAACGCCGAGTACCTGCAGGGCCTGGTACCGGAGGCCAAAGTGGTCAAGGGCTTCAACGTGCTGTCGGCCTATGCACTCGAGAACGGCGGACTCCAGGGCAGTAAAGAGGTCAGGCGCTTGGCAGTTGGCCGCGGGTACACGTGCACGTAGGCCTATGCATGGATATAGATCTTCATATTCGTATAAATACAGACATAGAAAACGGAGATAAACAGGGGCACAGACATAGATGTGGATACAGAGAAATAGATGTGGACAAGGACGCAGATTCATATAAATATAGACATAGAAAACGGAAATAAACAGGGGCACAGACATACACGTGGATACAGAGAAATAGATGTGGACAAGGACGCAGATTCATATAGATATAGACATAGAGACATAGAAAACGGAAATAAACAGAGGCACAGACATATACGTGGATACAGAGAAATAGATGTGGACAAGGACGCAGACATGAACATAGATATAGACAGTGACAGAGATATAGACGCAAACAGGAATACAGACATACATATATACATTCGTATGAATGTAGAGAATGGATAGAAATTGACATAAACACAGACATAAACATAGACAATACATTGATATAAACATAAAAATAGATATACGTACAGGCATAGATACAGATCCAGCCACAGACATATATACTTACACATATGCGTATTCATGTACAGATATACAATATGCATAAACATAAAAACACACACACACACACACACACACACACACACACACACACACACACACACACACACACACACATAGAGAGAGAGAGAGAGAGAGAGAGAGAGAGAGAGAGAGAGAGAGAGAGAGAGAGAGAGAGAGAGAGAGAGAGAGAGAGAGAGAGAGAGAGAGAGAGACACACTCACACACCCACCACAAACACACACACACACACCCACACCCTCCCCCACCTACACCCCACACACCCCCACACACACACCCTCCCTTACCCCCCCTCTCCCCCAGCAGCGACCTACCCAACCCCACCTCCTCCCCCGCAGGTCTTCATCGCCGGCGACAATGGCGAGGCGAAGGCGAGCGTGGCGGAGGTGGCTCGCGTGATGGGCTTCCACCCGGTCGACTGGGGCAGCCTGCAGGCCTCCAGGGACATCGAGGACGTCCCCCTCAAGTTCATGCCCTCGTGGAAGCGCCCCGTGGCTGTCGTCTTCGGCCTCTTCGTGTTCCTGTGGCTCCTTGCCTTCCTGTCGTAAGGGCGA
The DNA here is from genome assembly GCF_042767895.1 of Penaeus vannamei. NCBI lineage: Eukaryota > Metazoa > Arthropoda > Malacostraca > Decapoda > Penaeidae > Penaeus > Penaeus vannamei. The sequence goes on along the minus strand of NC_091578.1, from coordinate 1,651,283 downwards.
GATTCATCCTGTGGTTTTGTTGTAGTCGTTTATGTTTTGTGTGTGTGTTTTAGGCGCTTTTTTTGTCTATTTGTTTAGTAACTATTGTTATTTTTGTTTTAGATTTTTTTTTTTTTTGTAACTATGATTATTTTGTAATTTTTTCGTTGATTTATTCAGTAACTTTATGATTTTCTGTTTTAGATTTTTTTTGTATTTTTGTTTATTTGTTTAGTAACTGATAATTTTTGTGTTTTAGATTTTTTTTTCGCTGATTTGTTTCAGTAATCTTATGATTATTTGGCATACCAGGTTATTGTGATATTCAATCGTTGATATTTTTCTTGAGTATATTTATGATTGTTTTTGATATTCAAAGTTAGTGTAATATCCAATCGTTGATGTATTTCTTGATTTTTTTCAAAATAGATATATGATCGTCTTTGATATTCAAAGTTATTGCGATCCTCACTTATTGACATACTTCTTGTTTTTTTGTTTTTTGTTTTTTTCTAAAGGTGACCGTTTCTTTTGTCATTCCAGGTTCCAGATCTGTTTCAACCTGTACCTTGGCGGGTGGGAATGGGGCTGGAAACATCTTGGAATGCAAAACTTCAACCGAGTAATTGCCATTCTTGCGCTGTGGACTCTTTCCTTCTGCTACATTCCAGGTAAGCATTGTGATTCCTTCTCGAAATTGGTCTAGCATTTCACACTGAGAAACGTGGATGTCAACGAAGTAATTGGAATTGAGGTACTTTTTTATTTTTTACCAAGTATACTGAAACCGGTATTTCAAAACGATTATTAGATAAAAGAAAAAATCCTTGTTTTTTCATCTAATGAATTAACCGTAGGTGGTATTCCTTTCCCTGAACAAAATACACACATATCTGATGAACTAACCGCAGATGGTACTCCTTTCCTTGAACAAAATACACACACACCTGTCGACGAACTAACAGCAGATGGTACTCCTTCCTCTGAACAAAATTTCCACATAACTACTAACTACTAACGAATTAACTGAACCGCAGATGGCACTTCTTTCCCTGAACAAAATACCCACATACCTGATGTCGAACTACCCGTAGATGGCACTCCTTTCCCTGAACAAAATACACATACCTGATGAACTAACCGCAGATGGTACTCCCTATACTGAACAAAATGTCTGATGGCGAACTAACCGCAGATGGAACTCCTTTCCCTGAACAAAATACCCACACACCTGATGGACTAACCGCAGATGGTACTCCCTTCCCCAGGTCTGTTAGCAGCGTACATCCAGCTGTGGCGCGGAACGAAGTACAGCCGCTTCCCCAAGTGGCTCGACGACTGGCTCAAGATGAGGAAGCAACTGGGCCTCATCATGCTCGGGTTGGCTGGCATTCACGTAAGGAGGATCTTAGTTCTGTCACTTTTTTCCTTTTTATAAAGTGGAGTGTTTGAGATAAGACTCCCGAAGCGTATTGTGGAAATCTTCCTTCAAGATAAGGCTCCAATCGCTATCAAAATCTGGATCACGACCCGTATAGAACGAAGGAGACAATACCACGAAAAGGAATAAATATGTGGCTTCGCTTCAGCTTATCCGTGCGGTATTTTACGCTCGGTACAGAATCCTCATCCATCTAACCGTACCCTTTTTTTTCATCCGCCATTCCCAGGCTTGCATCTCTGTGGCTTACATCACGCCCAAGACGACCGAGTGGGTGTACGAGGAACCCACCAAGATCAAGGCGCTGGTGGAGATCAGCAAGAACACGACGGAGACGAAGACGCTCAAGCTGTACGACTCGGAATTCAACTGGCGGGGGGAGCTCTTCCTTACGATGGGTCAGTATGGGTTTGGTTGTGCTGAGGGAAGGTTGTTCTCTCCTTCTCTCTCTCTCTCTCTCTCTATTTCTATTTCTCTCTCTGTCTCTGTCTCTGTCTCTGTGTCTCTGTCTGTCTGTCTGTCTGTCTCTCTCTCTCTCTCTCTCTCTCTGTCTCTGTCTCTGTTTCTGTCTGTCTGTCTGTCTGTCTGTCTGTCTGTCTGTCTGTCTCTCTCTCTCTCTCTCTCTCTCTCTCTCTGTGTCTCTCTGTCTGTCTCTCTCTCTCTCTCTCTCTCTCTCTCTGTGTCTCTCTGTCTGTCTCTCTCTCTCTCTCTCTCTCTCTTGTTATTGTTAATACCCTGTATTCATTATCATTGTTATGATCATTGTAATACTTTTCTTATTTATCATTATCATAATCATCATAATTATTACTGAAAATGGAGATCATTGCCACCCTCTTTCCTTCGGCCTCGCAGGAGCCATCTCGACGTGCCTACTGGTGGTCCTGGGCATCTCCTCGCTGCCGTCCGTGACCGCCACCCTCTCCTGGCGCGAGTTCACCTTCATCCAGAGCAAGCTGGGCTGGGTGGCGCTCGTCGCCGCCTGCGCCCACGACATCTTCCTCGCCTGGAACTACATGTTCCTCTACTGGGGCTGCTTCAACACCCTGCCCATCGGGCCGCAGGTGGGGCTCGTTTTGTTGCCATGCGTATGATTAGGAATATACATTCACACACACACACTCATATCATACATATATGCATGTGTGTATATTGCGTATAGATACAATGCATCTATGATTACACTAGCGTTTGGAGACAATGCCAATACTGATTTCTGTCAACCCATTTCTTTTCAGTATGCATTATACCCAGCATTCATCGCAATCATCATGAAGATCCCGCTGCTGCTGCCACCTGTTGACAACTACCTACAGAAAATCCGGAAGGGATACGAGCGCAACAGTAAATACGAATCGGGCAAGGCTGAAGTAGCATAAGCGTGGCGGCGGCATTTTAGGGTGCTCTTGTGTTGTAAATTGTGAATCTCTCTTTCGTGTGATGTGTATCCCTTTTTCTCGTGGATACTGTATAGAGACTACTGGTTTTTCGTGCATAAACTTTTATCGCAGGTTTCAGCACGTGGTATATTTTCTCACGTGCTCCAAAAGGCTGCGAGAGTGAAATTAATGGAAGCTGGCAATTCAGTTGTAATATGATAATGTTCTACACATTTGGTTTTACATTATTGGTGTATGCTGATATCTTCACTTAAGTATGTAGTAGAATATGCACTAATGTGTGATGTATGGGAAGACACTTCAACGAAACTGAAGTGTAGAATATAAAATAAAAGTATTTTTGGTACTTTCAACTGTGCTATATTTATGTGACATAAAATAATACAAAGAAATATCACATTACTCTTGTCTCTAAATGAACAGAATAATATTTTTACTGATTATTGTGCCATTTTACATGTGCACAGCTTGAGGGATTACTTGCCAACAATCCGGCTACATTTTAGACAAGTATGTGATTTGTTTCGAGAAGTAAACGTGCGGAATTCCTGTCCAACATATTGCGAATGGAACAGTGATGTGATGAACATATTCGTGTGTTTTCTTCTTCCTTTCGTTGTTCCATTTGCAAATCGGAAAGCAAAGTAATTGTCTTGTATAACAGGCAAATATTATGTGGACCGTCAAAGGTTTCACTTTTACTGCATGGTGTGTCTACCACAATGCACGATTTTTGAAGGATCTCTAAAAAAGATATTTTACGATATACGGCATTACTTTCTGAAAGTGTGTATCAAATATTTCCTTCATTGTTATTGTATCTGACATTTTTGTGCAATATATTTATGTACAGTAGACTTCATTTTAGATGCGGTCGGTTCCAGATGATATTGATCTTACCCCCCTGTACTAAAATATTAATGGATTTTGCATCTTCGCGTTAAAAAAAAAATGAATAATGCATTTCTGGAATTGTTTCTTGCACCGTGAAAATGCATATTCGTTTTGATTTTATTTGTGAATATTTGTTCATGTTATTACGACTGATTGTATATGTTCCTAAGTACTGACTGCGGTTTATGGGAGCCAAGTTATGACGACTTTTCAATAGTTATGCATTATATATGCTGGAAACCTAGTTTAATGGAGTATTTAGCTCCAAGAACCATTTCAAAGATCTAGTTGATTGTGTACAAGTGACGGTACAACCAGTTTTCAATGTGCAATCCTGGAACACTTGTGCAACCATTAGATACAAGGAGTCGAGTTTCATTTCCTTGTGGACGGATGTGTGTTCAGAAAATAAATGCTTATCCAAGGCATACTCACACAGTCTTTGTTTATCCCTGTTTTTGTGCATTCCGGGTGCTATGTCTTTTGATTATGTTACTAATATTGCTTCGAAAATTATATGGTGTAGCAGATACTAAGGAATTTTTTATTTTCAGTCACGCAAACGAACCACGGGTTTTACACCTTAAGAAGTGGACAGAAGGGGATGAAGAAAAGAGGGAAAAGGAAAGGGGGAGAAAAGACCATGCAAAATTAGTTGATGCTAGGGATTGGGGGTACACTGGGAAAGGATTCTTGTGTAATTCCATTGAAGTATGTGCATGCATGTATATACGTGTATAAATAGATAAATCTGTGTATGGTTGCATCTGTGTGCAACTGTGATTTGGAAAGAGAAATGGTGAAAAATAAATTTTGAAAAACAAATAGAAATAGGAAAAAAAACACTGAGAACAAGGAGTATAAGTAATATAGCAGAAAAAGTACAAGAAGGAAGTAGTAGAGAACGTGAAAGATTGAGATCAATATTGTATGAATTAGTTTTCCGACCACAGCTCTGAATTTGCTTCAAACATAAATAAGAAAGTCAAACACTTATTCTAAAACTGGCCATTAAAACAAACTTTCTCCTCTGAATAAAGTCTATACCGGATCTTTGATGGAGGAGAGAGAACTTATCAATTTACTTTTACATATATACAAGTACGTTTGTGTTTATGCAAATGTGCGTGTCTGGTTAAGAACCTACAATCAGTCACAGTTGACAAGTTGGTGGTTTGACAGTTGACGATAATCGTTTGGTAATCGATACCTTAGCAAGTAAAAAAATATAGTACTATCCTGTTCATAAAGTTTTCTAAGGACACTTCATTTTAAGGACAATTTAGAGCAACTTTATTGAAACAAGATAAAATAAAGTGCAAATACTTTTTAATACTTTCGGTTTTCATGATTTACCATCAGTTGAGATACATATTTGGATACATCTGTTAAATATGCACAATTAACAAATTTTACATTAAGCAGTGGCTCTTGTCTTGCATCATTTATGTCACGCATTACAAACTTGATCTACCTCTACTAGCAAAAACACAAATATAAATATACTGAGAAAACTTAAAAACTAATTACATGTTTATATATTACAAACAAACATTTCTCATCACAAAAAGGTCATTTTGAAGATAGTTGCATTTAAATGTTTTAGTTTTTTATCCGACCTATCAAGTTTTAATTCTGTCGTCAATGCAAGAGATTCACGTTAGAAGTTGATATACATTGTTCTCTAGGAATAGTATGAAAAAAAAAAATATATATATATATATATATATAAAATGGTATAATATTGGTAAAAGGGTAATCAAAATCTATTCTACCCAGGCAAAATTTTATTCCTGTGATAATAGTTAAGCTGGTAAGATCTGTCAGACTCAATGGGTATAACAAGTACCTATGCAAAATTATTATTACTGATAGTAAATCTTCAAAACAACACAGTGAAAGACTGTAAGAGGAAGCCATGCCACTTGCTCTTCCTCTTTTTCTAAGAATCCATGGTAAGGCCAATACTGGGATACTTGTATATATTTTGAAAACTATTAATAGTTTACTTTGTGTATGGTTTAAAATATAACCTTTATGTGGTAACAGCATTTTTTAAAAATAGGGTCAAAAATTATAAAAACATCACCATGAGAAAGAAGAATGGAGAACAAGAAAGAAAGTCATTAACCGTATATATATATATTTGGATGCTAATTCTTGCTGGCTCTGATGGCCTGTCTCTGTTGCTTGTTGGCCACAGCCTGTGGAGAAAAATGATGCCCATTAGAAACTAAATTAAAGAGTAATAAACGGAGCTAGTTAAACTATCAACATCAAGAAAATAATACAAATACACCTTTGAATACAGAAAGAAAATGAAAGATTTCTCTGCATTAAAGCTCGTAATTAGACCAACCTGGAAACCAGACTTGATGGGTGCAACAGAGCATCGAGAGTTACACTGCTCACACTGGAGGAAATAAAGTCGAGCATCTTTCTGAAGGATTGTGTCAGGGGACCGGCAAGTGTGGCAGGTAACGTATTCCTTGATATATCTATGGTCAGTGGAATAAAACAATATTGTCAGCAAATTATAGTTGCTACTTCCAAAAGAAATTACATTTAGAATTAATTTAGCAACATACTTGATCTTCACTGAAGGTAATACTAACACTTTTTTAGAGCACTACATTTTTGTAAACAATCACAATTTGTAGACCTTGATGTCAATCAACTTACCGCCTAAGAACATTTTCAATTTGTTTTTGTTGGAATCTGCCTTTAATGATCAACTGATTATTACCTGAAAAATGAGGGAGAAAAGAAAATGTATTACCTTGCACAAAAAACAGAGAATTTGTCAAATAAGTTTGGCTTGAATACAGTAACTGTCCAAGCACGCAATGCATTTTCTCAAGTAAACCAAGTGGTCTAGGGTGGCATCACATATGCCATGTCCACTGTAATTTTAATCTATTGTGTCTACACACCAGTGGCACTACAAGTGCTTAATCACTTAAGGAAAACAGTACATTAGCATCTTGATACATCATATCAAATAACAAATAAAGATCTTGGAAACTGGCAGGAAAGCAAAAACCACTTTTACAGAAAAATAAATAACATTGCATAGGCAAGCAAGGAGTCTTGACACTACACATAAGTTTTAGTATGGGCTGGGCCTACAAACCACTTAGCTACACAGGAGAGTCGCCACTCAAGCAATACCCAATGCCCAGATTTCGGGTCACATGTCCAACGGGTTCATATCGATTCAGTGATTATAAATATTAACACTATAACCATTATCTTGTTTAAAAACTAAAATCAATAAAAAAAATCTGCAAATCAATCAAAAGGGAAAATAGGTGAGATAGGGAGAACTAATGTAAACAACACCTAATAAACATAAATCACAATGGACATGACACATACTATAAGCCTTCCCAGAACAATGCTCATTTGTTATATTCCTTTTCATTCCAACCACTGCTTACAATAAGACAGTTCAGCCCTCAAAATTTATGATAAACCATATAAATATCTATGATAAACACTTTTTGGTTGCTAAGTCTAATAACTTCTACATTACACCATCGGTGTAAATGAAGCATAACTAAAGATATAACAACTCTATCAAAAGTGTACAAAAATTTAAAATGGGTAGTTTCTTTTTATCTCAAGATAATCTGGGATGATTCAAGTATAAAGTTGGAAAAAATTCTGGTGTAAATGTTCTTTAACTCTAAAGGTTTCTAAGAGTGTAGCCATCACAAAGAAGCATAAAATATTGTACACCATGGTGAATCTGAAACTCATAATCCCTAGAAGTTAAATGTGGGACCAATTCATGACGGTTAAACACTAATGAAAGTTGGAGATATTTAAAACATGTAACGATCAATGGAAAAAAGTACTTAATCTCTGAGTAATAGATATCGAATCAGAGAAAACATGCGCACAAAATGTCTCTGATCCATGAAAGCCTTTTTAAAGACCTTGATTAAAAACTAATTCTTGTACACACTCGCTACCAAACTGAAGGTACAACCAATAAAAATATTAGAGCAGAGACTTCATGGTACTACAAGTTAATGCAATTCAGCTTTTTTCTGCAAGAGAAAGATAAACAAACTATGACTAACTCACCGTCAATACTTCCAGAGGTACCTAACTCAGCCAGTAAGAACTGAAGTAAATGTTTCGGCATTCTATGTAGTAAGCGGCAGATTTCTGAGAAGTTGGCAAATGCGGTTTTCTTTGATCCAATTCTTACAACCTGTGGGATACGGGTTTTAACATAAATTCCTGATCTATTTAGATAATCAATGTAGTTAACATGGTTTAGCTTCAAAATCATTTCATTTTGCTACAATGGCATACTGTATACTGGTATTCTGAATGTCAAAAGCAAAACAGTATCTAAAATCTGAGGACATAGAATGCTCTCTTACCTGTGGGGGCTTCATTACGAATTTCTTCTTCTCTCCGGTTGCCATTTCTGGGTTCTTCTCTCGGAGCTGATTAAAAGCACGTTCCAGGAGCTCATCGTAAGTGTAGTCTCTCTCTGAGCCAGACCATCCATCTCCTGTTTCTGTAATATTTTAATAATTTTTTTTTTTTTTTTTACATCAAACTGAGACAATGGAAGAAGTGGGAGGGGAGTAGAGAGTAAGAGAGAAAGGGGGAGGGAGGAGGGGGAAATAATAGGGCAAAAGAGCCAGAGAAAGAGAATGCTATATTCTTATGAATAGTATTATTCACTGTTTAAATTCCAACAACAGAGACCTTTGTGCAGATATCAAATACAAATTTATGAAACAGGTTTTCTCATCTTGGTGCGATATAATCTGAAGTGGAAGGTGAACTATTGCATCTCCTTATATCATCTTATTGCCTATGAATAAGAGAACTCCACACGACACACCCTTGCTTGCACCCCTTCCCTGTCCATGCATTAGGCCGTCCATTCACACACTACTTACCTCTTGTTTCTTCACATACTACAGACTCCTCTGAGAGCAAGAGTAAAACATTTTGTATCATTAATCTCTGGGTATGAAATTATTGTGAACATGAAAACCATATTTCTAAGTTCTGCAGCAATAGAATCAATTTTTACGATTAACAAAAATTTTGAAAAAAATGAAGTCAATGTCTCCCATCTCTCTAATTTGCCAACAATATACATCATAAATTCTGTTTACCACCATTACAATTTGCCAAAAGAAATCTCAAAATCAAATGAAAATAAATCAGCCAATTTTAACCATATGCAAAGAAAAAAAGTGTACTTAGGCTAAGTAGCAGATTTTCCCAATGCTCAGTAACTAGCAGCTGTAAAAATACAGACTAGAACTTATAGATAAATCCATATGTATCACTTACTACTACATGGCAAAAAATAGGCATTTGTATAAGGTTAGAAATATCTAACCATTCAATAATATTGATGAAGATCCAAATTTTCAACTAGTTGAAGCTTTACTTTATAATAATAAAAACATTGCAAAAGGTTAATGCAGACTTAAATAAAGGTTTACTGTATCTGAGGGATTGCTTTTAGTAGCCTAAGCATACTCTCTTGGTGGAGGATCATAAGGTTAGATTATATCTACTAACATCATATTATCTGTAGTTATTGCGCAGGTACCATTGTCTGTTCATTTTCAACTTGAAAGAAATTCTGAGGCATTGACATTTTGTTCCTAGGAATATAAAATTATGTAGAGCACTAGCATCCCAGTAAGATCTTTCTCCTAATGTAAATACCTGCTAAGCTGTAACAGGTCTGGACAATGAGCTGTTAGGATTGTTGGGAGGAATTCTGATTTTGGTTATACCATAGTAATAGTGAAGTGCCATGTCTGTTGTTTGGTATATTGCATGAATCGAACCACAAGTACAAATCCTTGATACAATTCCCATACAAGTATGCACTCTTAATTCTTGGCAAAAGCACTCCACTATAACACTGGAACACAGATAACTATCCTAAAATAATTCCTCCAATATAATCTCAATCTACAAGAGACTTGCACCTTTTGGGAAGCCATTTTGATATTTTTGGTAATCTGACTCTAATACTACATTTCATAAATAGCTATGACATCATAATTTGTTATTCCTGTCCAAATCAAAAAATCACAGCAATTCTCAATAATAATCCCTATGTTAAAGACAAACAAATGTAAATATTATCCAAAATATTTACAAAGATTTATTGAATTATATTTGTTACTTAGATATTTAATATAACAAAATCAATACATGAAAAAATGCAAGGGACATAAAAATTGTTACTGTTGTTTGCTTTAGCGAGCAAAATAAAGCATACCAGAATTGGGAAGTACTGCTGGCAATTATAAATATATATATCCCCAAAAATGCGGGCACTAAAAGTATTCTGAAAATGGTTTCGAAATTTACCAGCAACATCGTACTTGTTCCTCCTAACAATGATACAAACAAACAAAAATAAAGTTCAGCCAAATGCTTTTACAAGATTTTTTCTTTCTTTGTGGCACTCACACTGTTGTTATTTTGGGGGACCAGTACTGCTAGAGGTATCATTTGTAATTTGAGTGAAGATAATCAGACCAATTCAGAGCAAAAATTTGTAAGGAGAGGACAATTTTACTATCAAAGGCTTGTATTACTATATACTACTAATTCTTATTAATCACAATCACATTTGTATAAACTTACTGGTAGACTTCATGATTCCAACAGCATGAGAGAATTTATGTAAATTGCAGTTATTAATTGGAACCTTATCGATTACTGTTTTGGGTGCCAGGGGGTATCCAAAGTTGTAATCCTGGAGACTACTAATGATCATTATAATCGGTGAAAAACACAAAAAAGCAACAAGAACTAAATTAACGTTGACAAGATAATACTTCTTTTAAAAGTTCTTCTTCTGGGACATTAATATCAATGCATATTTCATTTGTAAAGATATACTATATTTACTGAGACTGAGTTCTGGTCTACTGACAGAACAAAGGTGTATGACCTCTTCTAGACCATGTTCGTATTATAGAATTATGAGATAGTCTGCTTAAACCACTGTTGATATTCTTTTATCGCAGGTATTGCTAGACAAATGGTAATAGGGAGATCTATCATTGCACAATTCAATCATATTTCTGCCTCATGAATCTGATACATGAGAATCGTACTTCCTTCTCTGAAATATATTACAGGATATCTGGCATCCTTAATAAACAACGCTGCTTTGAGAGCATAGTGTTAACAATATATTTCTGCAGATTTAACATCTGACACTTATATATTGTGATGTAAAGGAGAACACTTTTACAAATCCATAGATTCTACCCATACAATATGTAATTATCATCTAAAGTTATTTTCAAGAGATTATTCCCTTTGATACTCTATTTAATCTACATATTAGAATAGGGATCAAAGCTACTGTACACTAAATGTGTAAACAATATTATCTGACTTCAGTAATAAAGTTTTTTGATATGGCTGAACTGTATTCTCATGTGATTACCAGTTCTAGGAAGATCATTCAAAAGAAGATTTCTGGGCAACCCCCAAATGTCACTCAAACTACAAGACTCACCAACATCCTTATCATCCGCGTCCATCAAGGCTTCCTCTTGCTCGGCAATGAGGACGTCAAGGTCCTTCTTCTTCTTGCTCTTCTTTTTCTTGGCTTTGCTGAAGTTGATATCAAGGTCGAACTCATCCACTTCAGCTAAGGCAGGGTCCTTCTCCTCGTTCTCTGCAGTGCTGCCTTCCTTGGTCTCGGGCAGAGCATCGTTCAGGTCATCCATGCTGAAAGGTTTTGACTTCTTTTTCTTTCCTTTCTTCTTGCCAAACATCTCCATATCTGCAGCATAAGAAATAGACAGTGAGTGATGTCTTATTTGTTTTGGAGAAGTGAAAGAAATCAGGAAATAATTTTAAAATCTACTGTGATACACTGAATCACTTTCAACCATTCCCCAGCGACAAGCTTACCATCAATATCTGGTGTGTCTTCTTTAGGGGCCTCAGAGACCTCATTTTCAGGGCCAGTTGGTGCTGGCTCTGTAGCGGCTGTGCCACTGCCATCTGCTAAGGCTGCATCTAAGTTGAAACCGGTCTTCTTCTTTTTCTTTTTTTTCAAACTTGGATCAAAGATCTGAAGACAAATCAATCAGTAATTAATAAATGATAACAAATGCATCCTGCAGTGACTTTCAAAACAAGACTTGCATAATTACACTGGCTGTATTTCATCCAGACTACAGATTATTGGCGGTTTGGTGGTTTTTGCCACAGAGCCGACAAGCATGTAGCTTCCAATAAATAGCACTTAATTCTCTTTTGCATAATTCATAAAAAAAAAAAAAAAAAATTACAATCTGTATAATTCTACAGCAATTATAAAAAATAACAATGCTTATTCTAAAGACATGTAACAACTGTTGCCACGAAAAAAAAAAAAAAACTTATTTACTAATCAAACATCAAAACCTGTAATACACCAATGGCACAATTTTTTATTGGTACCATAAACCAGATTTAAGTATCAGCTGATGAGATATCCTAAAATTGGAGGAGAAGAATCTACAATTCTAATTTACAGATTCACCAATAAAATTGCTGATCACCTAGTGTCTAGTCTCAGGAAAGAAGAAACTAGAAGCTCATTGCAGACTCTGGAGAACTTTGGGTTATCATTTTTTCCTTCCTGAGACTGGATGTAGTCCTACGTCAAATTGTCCTCAACTAATATTTGAATCAGTAATACAGTACCTCTACATTATACGAAATCTGCATTTCAAGATATTCCTTGGTCATCAACAGCACTTCTCTTCACACATTTAAAATAAGGCAGTAAGCTGACTTCAATCACAATATCGCTGTGCAATTGGTATTTG
>NC_091578.1:1616226-1633726 GCF_042767895.1 Penaeus vannamei | reverse complement strand
CTTGCTACACTTCTTCCTTAGTTATCCCAATACAAACGCCGCGTTTTCTATCTTTAAAGAAATAAAACGCGTGAAGACTTTTTTTTGTGTACATTTCCATCACATTGTTCTCTGTCAGTCTACAGCACACCTAAAAACCTCTTTTATTCTCTTTTTACTCTCTTCTTTTTGTCCTCTTATCCCTTATAGCACTAATTTCCTCGCTATTTCTCATTCATTTCAAATATTAATATAACATTTATTTCCACCCACTTCTCTGGATGAGTTTCTACATTATTCTTTCTCGTTTTCTACTTTCTAATCGGTCTCACGCACCTATTGTAAACACCTCTACCTCTCTCAGATTTACATGCTGTAAATTTCTCATCAGTGAATTGTATATGCATTCAATGATAGATCTCAGTTCTTGTAGGAGCGTGTGAAGTTCTGCGTATCATTATTGTTCAAAATTTCACTCAATTTCTTAAGAATTTTGGCTGTCCTGCATCGTCACTCTGTATCGAAAACTACAGCAGGTTTTTTTAGTCTTTGTAACCGTTAGGCCTATTTACCGCTTTGTTCTTTTATCTTTGTTTACTGCAGAAACACTTCAGTGCCCAAGTGGAAGGCAAGAAGATCTAGGTCTCCTTAAGTTTGCCTTCCTGCCTCATGTCTAACAATGTCACTGCAGCTGTAATGTTATTTTCCTTCTACTTCTCACTGCCAAACGTCTTATAGTCACTTTATAATGCATTGTGATGTAGTTGTTTGGTATTGTTAACTTTATAAGAACAGCAATATCGGAAAATGGTTTTTCTATGGTGTCTTAGAAGAAACAGGTTGTACAATGGTTTTTTTTCTCTCATGTAGCATTACTGGATTCGGAATCTTTTTATACTGTTTTTATGGGAATTCCATACCGATTGTTTCTGCTACGAAAATAGACTTATAGGCCTTTCTTTCATTTATAAAGCCAAATCAAGAAGCAGTATATTCAAAGCTAATTAAATTGTAACAGGCCAAGTATTTGTAAAGGCGAAGCAGTACATGTAACCAACATAAATATAATATTCGGAATTAAATATTAAATTTACCAATTCTTCCGCCATATAGGTAATCACAACTACATCCTTCTCTGAAATTGATCGGTTAAGCCTTTGATTACGTTCACCAAAAATGCAAATGAAACTTTAATTACTCGAATTTGCTTATTAAACCGCAGGCGGGGGTCGCGTGAACCAATTTCCGGTTAGGAATGGGGGTATTTTCGAAGGATTTTCTCCATTTCTCATTCCGTGAAGAAGGCCCAGAAGTCCTGAATGCATTAAGGCTTGTTGCAACCGCCACCTGAACTACCTGCCGGCGGCGAGGGCGAAGACCAGAGCGCCGATGTGAAGCAAGAGGCACCGAAACCCCTTCTGCCGCGGAAGACCTTTTGTTTTGATCGACGGGGCAGCCGCAGGGCGAGTAGGAGTGACGTCACGTCTCCGGAAACGATAAGAATTGACTCAGACGGGTCGAGATTGACTCACGCGCGGGAAACGTCGTTGGCGGCACGATAACAGTTACTCAATGATAACAGTTACGCCTTCTGTAGACTGATATCAACATCGTTATCGAGTGTTTAATGAGAAGGGGCGCCTTGGGATGAGCGGGTTGCTTGTCTTTCCTTTTAGATTTATTTTACTAATATAGGATCGAAGGAATATTATACAGTGGTGATAAATACATGTATATATATATATATGTATATATGTATATATATGTATATATATGTGTATATATACATATATAAATAAATTATATATATATATATATATATATATATATATATATATATATATATATATATATATATATGTGTGTGTGTGTGTGTGTGTGTGTGTGTGTGTGTGTGTGTGTATTTATATATATGTATGCATATATCTATATGCACACACACACACACACACACATATGTGTGTGTGTGTGTGTGTGTGTGTGCGTGTGTGTGTGTGTGTGTGCGCGCGCGCGCATGTGTGTATGTGTGTGTGTGCGTGTTATGTATATATATATATGTAAATATATGTACACACACACACACAATTTATATATATGTAAATATATGTATACACACACAAACAATTCATATATATGTAAATATATGTATATATACATACACAAACACACACATATATGTGTGCGTGTGTGTTTGTGTGTATTTGGGTGTGTGCATATGTATGTATGTATGTATAGATAGATAGAAACATTCATATAAACATACACACACACATATGCATATATATACATATACATACATACATACATACATATATATATATATAATATATATATATATTTGTGTGTGCGTGTTTATATGTTTATGTGTGTATGCATGTGTACGTGTATGTGTATGTATGTATGTATATGTATGTATAAACATTCATAAATATATACACATAATACATGCATACATACAAACATATACATATATAGATCTAAGAGTACTTCTGCCCTGATAGTCGAACCATCATTTCGTAGGATGATGGGCTGTAGGATGAAAATAATTGTCTTGAGTATTTAGACGTGGAAGCAGTGTTAGCGTCCTGTAGAGACTCATCTACGATCGCTGGAAAAAAAATAGCATCTATCAACATACTTCTATTAAGTGAATAATGTAATTCGGCCATATACGACAAGGCCATAGAGGCGAAAACACAATGAAACACTAAGAACAACCAAACCACTCGTTCGGATGTCCGTCGGGCGAGCGGACGACGCCGTGGCCAGCTGAGTCGTCGAGCGTGGCGTTCCAGGCAGTGAGGAGGGACGACAAGGAAATAGGTAGGTCGAGAAGGAGGCGACGAATATCTCCCTAATTATTGGACTTGCTAATTACCGTTTGGTTTATTATGGTTGTTAAATCTGCGAGTGGAAGTGCGGGATTTATTAATCTGGATCATCGTGGCAATAACGTCCCTTGGAAGTGAGACGATTCGAAGACGTGACGTGAAATGAAATACTTGATACGGTGTTGATGAGTCTTGGTAGTGTCGACGTGAATGCAAGATATGTTCATAAGTGAAAAGTGCATTGTGATCCCTCTTAACACTTCCCTTCCATTTCACCGTTCTGGTCTGGCAACAAAGGTGTCCGCAATACCGCGTTGCAAGTTAATTTGCCGTTTGATTAACCTTGAGTGCAAATAAGGGGTTATAAAACTCTTCATAGTTTCAGGGAGTTCACAATCTACAACTAAGAGCAAGGCGGAGTTCAGGGTCATTAGCAATGGTGGTGTTGAGAGTCAAATTATATAGTTCCATTGCATGTTAATTTTGTAAATAGTAAAATATAACTAGATGGAAAGTTACCGAACTCCCGGCGCTTGATTCTAAAGTGTGCATTTCTTCTCCAGAACTGACCAGCAGCAGCCATGGGACGAAAGTGTTGTACATTGGACAGCTTTATGTGCAGCATCTCTCTGCGCGATGGCTCCCTCATGATCGCTATAATCATGATAGTAAGTCTGGCAATTAGTGGGTAGAAAAAGAGGTATTTTTTTTTTATCTCTCACATACGTCATAACTTTGTTATTATCGAGTTGCGATGGAAAACCCATAGAAGAAACGCCGTGGATATTGTTACGGCATCGGATTTTGTAACAGTGGCTATTCGTCCGGCATACATGCGCATTAACTATTTGCGCGCAAACACACACTCGCGCATTAGCCTTGCATACAAACTTTGGCGCTGTTTTTGTGTTGTTCATTGTTCATGGCTAAGGGTCGATCATCGATTATGGATTCCTTCAAAGTTGGAACTGAATTTGCCAGTTTTGCTGATGTGAAGGACAGCTTGACCAAATTTCAAGAGGACTTTCGCACAGTTTTATGTCAAAGATTCAAGGACTGTTGTTGCGGCTTTGAAGCGTACACCGGATAAGAAAGTGAAGCCAGAGTTGAAGTACTACTTGGTGTTTGCCTGCATCGGAAAATACGGCAATCGGGAGGGGGTCCGGGGGGCGTAATCCCCGAGTTAGGAGATATTTTTGGTCCATACGGCGATCCTACTGGTCGTTCGTGCGTTTAAGATGCGGTTCACTTGCACGTTCGTTCGCGCAACACCGTGTCGAATCATCCGTGGCCGAATCTTCTCTCGGGTTCCTACATTTTTCACTTTCTTTATCATTTGAAATACTATCCTTGGCTCGGATTTTCAATTTCCCACATTTTTTTTGTTCAAAATGCATGGTATGAACGAAATCATCCCCCCCCCAACCCCCGATTCCCCCACGGGATCCCCAAACACCGTTGGCGGGCGTCGGGGACTCCATCTCTGACGGGTGCGGTCCTATCGTTTAAAGGCACGATACAATCATTGAATAGGAATGAAAATCACAGAAATGTCGAACTGTAGCAAACTTAGCATGTATGTCCACTCGGTCCTAAGAATAATAAAAAATTTTGATGTGCGCCTCTGCCGGAAAAAAAACAGCTCTTCAGTGCAGGTTTCCGACAAAAAACGCCGGAAAAATATCCCAGCAGCCTCTCGATCCCACTATGAATATTGCGTGAAATGACCAAGACAGAATTGTTGACAGTGCGCAAGCGCGAGTGTATGCCGGGCGAATAGCCAAAATGTTATAAAATCCGGTGCCGGAACAATATGCACGGCGTATAAGAAAAATTTATTTTCGTTTATTACGTCCACTTCAGGTAAAATTTTCCTTCTAATTAATGGCTGAGTGGAACTAAAACGAACACTCGCTAACACGTGCACATAGAATACATAAATACATCCGTGTGTACATGTCATGTATGCGTACATATGTATATACTATATATATGCGCATGCGTATATATATCTGTCTATCCATCTCTCTATCCATCTATCATTTACCCTCTTCGTTTCTCAATCTATCGATCTATCCATCTATATATTCTTACTGTATATGTATTGTACATAATAGACCAAAGGATTTCTATTTTTACTGTAATTCCTTTTCAGGTTGTGTCTATACTGAGGCTCGTGTTTGCTGTCACAAGCATATGCTACGGCAAGTAGGATGAGCATAGTGAAGGAATGAAGTGATGAAGATGGGAGTAGGATGCAAGTGTAGAGGGAATGGAAACCGGGAAAAGGATGTTCAAAGAAAATGCTATATTTATTTTTTTTGTATTAAAGCGGGGAACTGAAGCTAGAGAGTCAATGATGGGAGGTTAACATGGTGAAATTTTACCCATTCATTTATCTACCCACTCACCCACCTATCTGCCTATCTACTGTCTCTCTCCTTCCCTCTCTCCCTCTCCCTCTCTCTCTCTCTCTCCCTCCCTCTCCCTCTCCCTCTTTTCTCTCTCCCTCTCTCTCTCTCTCTCTCTCTCCCTCCCTCTCCCTCTCCCTCTCCCTCTCCCTCTCCCTCTCCCTCTCTCTCTCTCTCTCTCTCTCTCCTTTCTCTCTCCCTCTCCCTCTTCCTCCTTTCTCTCTCCCTCTCCCTCTTCCTCCTTTCTCTCTCCCTCTCCCTCTTCCTCCTTTCTCTCTCCCTCTCCCTCTTCCTCCTTTCTCTCTCCCTCTCCCTCTTCCTCCTTTCTCTCTCCCTCTCCCACTCCCTCTCTTCTCTGTCCCCCTCCCTCTTTTCTCTCTCCCTCTCCCTCTCTCCCTCTCTCCATCCCTCTCATCCAATTACCCACCCACATAGAATGGGAAGATGAAATACCTTTTAAAATATAACCCGCTTGATGCCCCGTCCTTTTCCACAGCTAGAAACGAAGCCTGGTTTGCCCTGCTGGTCGAGATCATCAACATCCCCCTTGCATTCCTGCTTTTAATCGCTATTCTTAAGGTAAGGTTTCTGGTCCTTCTCTTTAGTGTAATTCAGTTTTTTTCCTAGGTAGAAAGGGGGAAAAAATTGATTGGTAGTAAAACACCAACCTGAAGTAATTTTCTGATTATACGGTCAGTTCGAGGAAGACATTTTTGATGTACGTTCAGTTGGAGGAAAAAAATTCTGATATACATTCCGCTCAAGGAAGAACCTTCTGATTTTCATTCCTTCCCCGCACAGGAGAAAGTCAAGCTGCTCTGTGCGTGGGTCACGAACACCTTAGTCGTAGCCCTCGCCAACTTCGCCTACGGCTGCCTCATCATCGTAGCCGTCGCCAACGTTTCGGACGGGGTCGCCAGTATATCCATGGCCGTCGTGCAGGTCTGCTTCGCGGTGGTCGTCCGCTCGTTCGCGCTCACGGTGCGTTAGCCTCGATGCCTTCTGGGGTGGGGGTGGGGGGTGTCTGTGTCTGTCTTTCTGTGTGTGTGTGTGTGGGGGCGTGTCTGTGTCTGTCTTTCTGTGTGTGTGTGTGTGTGGGGGGTGTCTGTGTCTGTCTGTCTGTCTGTCTGTGTCTGTGTCTGTCTGTCTGTCTTTGTATGTGTGTGTGTGGGGGGGGGGTGTCTGTGTCTGTGTGTCTGTCTGTCTTTCTGTGCGTGTGTGCGTGTGCGTGTGTCTGTGTATGTGTCTGTGCGTCTGTCTGTCTCTGTCTGTGTCTGCCTGTGTCTGTGTCTGTCTGTCTCTGTCTGTGTCTGCCTGTGTCTGTGTCTGTCTGTCTCTGTCTCTGTCTCTGTCTTTCTCTGTCTCCGTCTCTGTGTGTCTGTGTCTGTCTCCGTCTCTGTGTGTCTGTGTCTGTCTCCGTCTCTGTGTGTCTCTGTCTGTCTGTCTGTGTGTGTCTGTCTCTGTCTGTGTGTGTGTCTGTCTGTCTGTCTGTGTGTGTCTGTCTCTGTCTGTGTGTGTGTCTGTCTGTCTGTGTCTGTGTATCTTTCTGTGTGTGTTTGTCTGTCTGTGTGTCTGTCTGTCTCTGTCTGTCTCTGTCTCTGTCTGTGTGTGTGTCTGTCTCTGTCTGTGTGTGTGTCTGTCTCTGTCTGTGTGTGTGTCTGTCTCTGTCTGTGTGTGTGTCTGTCTCTGTCTGTGTGTGTGTCTGTCTCTGTCTGTGTGTGTGTCTGTCTGTCTGTGTCTGTCTCTGTCTCTCTCTGTGTGTGTGGCTGTCTCTGTCTGTGTGTGTGTCTGTCTCTGTCTGTGTGTGTGTCTGTCTCTGTCTGTGTGTGTGTCTGTCTCTGTGTGTCTGTGTGTCTGTCTCTGTCTGTGTGTGTGTCTGTCTCTGTCTGTCTGTGTGTCTGTCTCTGTCTGTCTGTCTGTGTGTGTGTCTGTCTCTGTCTGTCTGTCTGTGTGTCTGTCTCTGTCTGTGTGTGTGTCTGTGTCTGTCTCTGTCTGTGTGTCTCTGTCTGTCTGTCTCTGTCTGTGTGTGTGTGTCTGTCTGTCTCTGTCTGTGTGTGTCTGTCTGTCTGTCTCTGTCTGTGTGTGTGTGTCTGTCTCTGTCTGTGTGTGTGTCTGTCTGTGTGTCTGTGTGTGTGTGTGTCTGTCTCTGTCTGTGTGTGTGTCTGTCTGTCTCTCCCTCTCCCCTCTCTCTGACTGTCTGTCTCTCCCTCTCCCCTCTCTCTAACTGTCTGTCTCTCCCTCTCCCCTCTCTCTAACTGTCTGTCTCTCCCTCTCCCCTCTCTCTAACTGTCTGTCTCTCCCTCTCCCCTCTCTCTGACTGTCTGTCTCTCCCTCTCCCCTCTCTCTAACTGTCTGTCTCTCCCTCTCCCCTCTCTCTAACTGTCTGTCTCTCCCTCTCCCCTCTCTCTAACTGTCTGTCTCTCCCTCTCCCCTCTCTCTAACTGTCTGTCTCTCCCTCTCCCCTCTCTCTGACTGTCTGTCTCTCCCTCTCCCCTCTCTCTGACTCTCTCTCTCTCCCTCCCTCTCCCCTCTCTCTAACTGTCTGTCTCTCCCTCTCCCCTCTCTCTGACTGTCTGTCTCTCCCTCTCCCCTCTCTCTGACTCTCTCTCTCTCCCTCCCTCTCCCCTCTCTCTGACTGTCTGTCTCTCCCTCTCCCCTCTCTCTGACTGTCTGTCTCTCCCTCTCCCCTCTCTCTGACTGTCTGTCTCTCCCTCTCCCCTCTCTCTGACTGTCTGTCTCTCCCTCTCCCCTCTCTCTGACTCTCTCTCTCTCCCTCCCTCTCCCCTCTCTCTAACTGTCTGTCTCTCCCTCTCCCCTCTCTCTGACTGTCTGTCTCTCCCTCTCCCCTCTCTCTGACTCTCTCTCTCTCCCTCCCTCTCCCCTCTCTCTAACTGTCTGTCTCTCCCTCTCCCCTCTCTCTGACTGTCTGTCTCTCCCTCTCCCCTCTCTCTGACTGTCTGTCTCTCCCTCTCCCCTCTCTCTAACTGTCTGTCTCTCCCTCTCCCCTCTCTCTAACTGTCTGTCTCTCCCTCTCCCCTCTCTCTGACTGTCTGTCTCTCCCTCTCCCCTCTCTCTGACTCTCTCTCTCTCCCTCCCTCTCCCCTCTCTCTAACTGTCTGTCTCTCCCTCTCCCCTCTCTCTAACTGTCTGTCTCTCCCTCTCCCCTCTCTCTAACTGTCTGTCTCTCCCTCTCCCCTCTCTCTGACTCTCTCTCTCTCCCTCCCTCTCCCCTCTCTCTAACTGTCTGTCTCTCCCTCTCCCCTCTCTCTGACTGTCTGTCTCTCCCTCTCCCCTCTCTCTGACTGTCTGTCTCTCCCTCTCCCCTCTCTCTAACTGTCTGTCTCTCCCTCTCCCCTCTCTCTAACTGTCTGTCTCTCCCTCTCCCCTCTCTCTGACTGTCTGTCTCTCCCTCTCCCCTCTCTCTGACTCTCTCTCTCTCCCTCCCTCTCCCCTCTCTCTGACTGTCTGTCTCTCCCTCTCCCCTCTCTCTAACTGTCTGTCTCTCCCTCTCCCCTCTCTCTGACTGTCTCTCTCTCCCTCTCCCCTCTCTCTAACTGTCTGTCTCTCCCTCTCCCCTCTCTCTGACTGTCTGTCTCTCCCTCTCCCCTCTCTCTGACTCTCTCTCTCTCCCTCCCTCTCCCCTCTCTCTAACTGTCTGTCTCTCCCTCTCCCCTCTCTCTGACTGTCTGTCTCTCCCTCTCCCCTCTCTCTAACTGTCTGTCTCTCCCTCTCCCCTCTCTCTGACTGTCTGTCTCTCCCTCTCCCCTCTCTCTGACTGTCTGTCTCTCCCTCTCCCCTCTCTCTGACTCTCTCTCTCTCCCTCCCTCTCCCCTCTCTCTGACTGTCTGTCTCTCCCTCTCCCCTCTCTCTGACTGTCTGTCTCTCCCTCTCCCCTCTCTCTGACTGTCTGTCTCTCCCTCTCCCCTCTCTCTGACTGTCTGTCTCTCCCTCTCCCCTCTCTCTGACTCTCTCTCTCTCCCTCCCTCTCCCCTCTCTCTGACTGTCTGTCTCTCCCTCTCCCCTCTCTCTAACTGTCTGTCTCTCCCTCTCCCCTCTCTCTGACTGTCTGTCTCTCCCTCTCCCCTCTCTCTGACTCTCTCTCTCTCCCTCCCTCTCCCCTCTCTCTGACTGTCTGTCTCTCCCTCTCCCCTCTCTCTAACTGTCTGTCTCTCCCTCTCCCCTCTCTCTAACTGTCTGTCTCTCCCTCTCCCCTCTCTCTGACTGTCTGTCTCTCCCTCTCCCCTCTCTCTGACTCTCTCTCTCTCCCTCCCTCTCCCCTCTCTCTGACTGTCTGTCTCTCCCTCTCCCCTCTCTCTGACTGTCTGTCTCTCCCTCTCCCCTCTCTCTGACTGTCTGTCTCTCCCTCTCCCCTCTCTCTGACTGTCTGTCTCTCCCTCTCCCCTCTCTCTGACTCTCTCTCTCTCCCTCCCTCTCCCCTCTCTCTGACTGTCTGTCTCTCCCTCTCCCCTCTCTCTGACTGTCTGTCTCTCCCTCTCCCCTCTCTCTGACTGTCTGTCTCTCCCTCTCCCCTCTCTCTGACTGTCTGTCTCTCCCTCTCCCCTCTCTCTGACTCTCTCTCTCTCCCTCCCTCTCCCCTCTCTCTGACTGTCTGTCTCTCCCTCTCCCCTCTCTCTAACTGTCTGTCTCTCCCTCTCCCCTCTCTCTGACTGTCTGTCTCTCCCTCTCCCCTCTCTCTGACTGTCTGTCTCTCCCTCTCCCCTCTCTCTAACTGTCTGTCTCTCCCTCTCCCCTCTCTCTGACTGTCTGTCTCTCCCTCTCCCCTCTCTCTGACTGTCTGTCTCTCCCTCTCCCCTCTCTCTGACTGTCTGTCTCTCCCTCTCCCCTCTCTCTGACTGTCTCTCTCCCTCTCCCCTCTCTCTAACTGTCTGTCTCTCCCTCTCCCCTCTCTCTAACTGTCTGTCTCTCCCTCTCCCCTCTCTCTGACTGTCTCTCTCCCTCTCCCCTCTCTCTAACTGTCTGTCTCTCCCTCTCCCCTCTCTCTAACTGTCTGTCTCTCCCTCTCCCCTCTCTCTAACTGTCTGTCTCTCCCTCTCCCCTCTCTCTAACTGTCTGTCTCTCCCTCTCCCCTCTCTCTAACTGTCTGTCTCTCCCTCTCCCCTCTCTCTAACTGTCTGTCTCTCCCTCTCCCCTCTCTCTGACTGTCTGTCTCTCCCTCTCCCCTCTCTCTGACTGTCTCTATCCCTCTCCCCTCTCTCTAACTGTCTGTCTCTCCCTCTCCCCTCTCTCTAACTGTCTGTCTCTCCCTCTCCCCTCTCTCTAACTGTCTGTCTCTCCCTCTCCCCTCTCTCTAACTGTCTCTCTCTCTCTCCCCTCTCTCTAACTGTCTGTCTCTCCCTCTCCCCTCTCTCTAACTGTCTGTCTCTCCCTCTCCCCTCTCTCTAACTGTCTGTCTCTCCCTCTCCCCTCTCTCTAACTGTCTGTCTCTCCCTCTCCCCTCTCTCTGACTCTCTCTCTCTCCCTCTCCCCTCTCTCTAACTGTCTGTCTCTCCCTCTCCCCTCTCTCTGACTGTCTCTCTCCCTCTCCCCTCTCTCTAACTGTCTGTCTCTCCCTCTCCCCTCTCTCTAACTGTCTGTCTCTCCCTCTCCCCTCTCTCTGACTGTCTCTCTCTCTCTCCCCTCTCTCTAACTGTCTGTCTCTCCCTCTCCCCTCTCTCTAACTGTCTGTCTCTCCCTCTCCCCTCTCTCTAACTGTCTGTCTCTCCCTCTCCCCTCTCTCTAACTGTCTGTCTCTCCCTCTCCCCTCTCTCTAACTGTCTGTCTCTCCCTCTCCCCTCTCTCTGACTGTCTGTCTCTCCCTCTCCCCTCTCTCTGACTCTCTCTCTCTCCCTCCCTCTCCCCTCTCTCTAACTGTCTGTCTCTCCCTCTCCCCTCTCTCTGACTGTCTGTCTCTCCCTCTCCCCTCTCTCTAACTGTCTGTCTCTCCCTCTCCCCTCTCTCTAACTGTCTGTCTCTCCCTCTCCCCTCTCTCTGACTGTCTCTCTCTCTCTCCCCTCTCTCTAACTGTCTGTCTCTCCCTCTCCCCTCTCTCTGACTGTCTGTCTCTCCCTCTCCCCTCTCTCTGACTGTCTCTCTCCCTCTCCCCTCTCTCTAACTGTCTGTCTCTCCCTCTCCCCTCTCTCTAACTGTCTGTCTCTCCCTCTCCCCTCTCTCTGACTGTCTGTCTCTCCCTCTCCCCTCTCTCTGACTCTCTCTCTCTCCCTCCCTCTCCCCTCTCTCTAACTGTCTGTCTCTCCCTCTCCCCTCTCTCTAACTGTCTGTCTCTCCCTCTCCCCTCTCTCTAACTGTCTGTCTCTCCCTCTCCCCTCTCTCTAACTGTCTGTCTCTCCCTCTCCCCTCTCTCTGACTGTCTGTCTCTCCCTCTCCCCTCTCTCTGACTCTCTCTCTCTCCCTCCCTCTCCCCTCTCTCTAACTGTCTGTCTCTCCCTCTCCCCTCTCTCTAACTGTCTGTCTCTCCCTCTCCCCTCTCTCTAACTGTCTGTCTCTCCCTCTCCCCTCTCTCTGACTGTCTGTCTCTCCCTCTCCCCTCTCTCTAACTGTCTGTCTCTCCCTCTCCCCTCTCTCTGACTGTCTGTCTCTCCCTCTCCCCTCTCTCTGACTGTCTCTCTCTCCCTCTCCCCTCTCTCTAACTGTCTGTCTCTCCCTCTCCCCTCTCTCTAACTGTCTGTCTCTCCCTCTCCCCTCTCTCTAACTGTCTGTCTCTCCCTCTCCCCTCTCTCTGACTGTCTGTCTCTCCCTCTCCCCTCTCTCTGACTCTCTCTCTCTCCCTCCCTCTCCCCTCTCTCTAACTGTCTGTCTCTCCCTCTCCCCTCTCTCTGACTGTCTGTCTCTCCCTCTCCCCTCTCTCTGACTGTCTGTCTCTCCCTCTCTCTGACTGTCTGTCTCTCCCTTTCCCCTCTCTCTGACTGTCTGTCTCTCCCTCTCCCCTCTCTCTGACTGTCTCTCTCCCTCTCCCCTCTCTCTAACTGTCTGTCTCTCCCTCTCCCCTCTCTCTAACTGTCTGTCTCTCCCTCTCCCCTCTCTCTGACTGTCTCTCTCCCTCTCCCCTCTCTCTGACTGTCTGTCTCTCCCTCTCCCCTCTCTCTAACTGTCTGTCTCTCCCTCTCCCCTCTCTCTAACTGTCTCTCTCCCTCTCCCCTCTCTCTAACTGTCTGTCTCTCCCTCTCCCCTCTCTCTGACTCTCTCTCTCCCTCTCCCCTCTCTCTGACTGTCTGTCTCTCCCTCTCTCTGACTGTCTGTCTCTCCCTCTCCCCTCTCTCTGACTGTCTGTCTCTCCCTCTCCCCTCTCTCTAACTGTCTCTCTCCCTCTCCCCTCTCTCTAACTGTCTGTCTCTCCCTCTCCCCTCTCTCTGACTGTCTCTCTCCCTCTCCCCTCTCTCTGACTGTCTGTCTCTCCCTCTCTCTGACTGTCTGTCTCTCCCTCTCCCCTCTCTCTGACTGTCTCTCTCCCTCTCCCCTCTCTCTGACTGTCTGTCTCTCCCTCTCTCTGACTGTCTGTCTCTCCCTCTCCCCTCTCTCTGACTGTCTCTCTCTCCCTCTCCCCTCTCTCTGACTGTCAGTCTCTCTCTCTCTCTGACTGTCTGTCTCTCCCTCTCCCCTCTCTCTGACTGTCTGTCTCTCCCTCTCCCCTCTCTCTAACTGTCTCTCTCCCTCTCCCCTCTCTCTAACTGTCTGTCTCTCCCTCTCCCCTCTCTCTGACTGTCTCTCTCCCTCTCCCCTCTCTCTGACTGTCTGTCTCTCCCTCTCTCTGACTGTCTGTCTCTCCCTCTCCCCTCTCTCTAACTGTCTCTCTCCCTCTCCCCTCTCTCTAACTGTCTCTCTCCCTCTCCCCTCTCTCTGACTGTCTGTCTCCCTCTCCCCTCTCTCTAACTGTCTGTCTCTCCCTCTCCCCTCTCTCTAACTGTCTGTCTGTCCCTCTCCCCTCTCTCTAACTGTCTGTCTCTCCCTCTCCCCTCTCTCTAACTGTCTCTCTCCCTCTCCCCTCTCTCTAACTGTCTGTCTCTCCCTCTCCCCTCTCTCTGACTGTCTGTCTCTCCCTCTCCCCTCTCTCTGACTGTCTCTCTCCCTCTCCCCTCTCTCTAACTGTCTCTCTCCCTCTCCCCTCTCTCTAACTGTCTGTCTCTCCCTCTCCCCTCTCTCTGACTGTCTGTCTCTCCCTCTCCCCTCTCTCTGACTCTCTCTCTCTCCCTCCCTCTCCCCTCTCTCTAACTGTCTGTCTCTCCCTCTCCCCTCTCTCTGACTGTCTGTCTCTCCCTCTCCCCTCTCTCTGACTGTCTGTCTCTCCCTCTCCCCTCTCTCTGACTGTCTGTCTCCCTCTCCCCTCTCTCTGACTGTCTCTCTCTCCCTCTCCCCTCTCTCTGACTGTCTCTCTCTCCCTCTCCCCTCTCTCCCTCTCCCCTCTCTCTGACTGTCTCTCTCTCCCTCTCCCCTCTCTCTGACTGTCTCTCTCTCCCTCTCCCCTCTCTCTGACTGTCTCTCTCTCCCTCTCCCCTCTCTCTGACTCTCTCTCTCTCCCTCTCCCCTCTCTCTGACTCTCTCTCTCTCCCTCTCCCCTCTCTCTGACTGTCTATCTCTCCCTCTCCCCTCTCTCTGACTGTCTATCTCTCCCTCTCCCCTCTCTCTGACTCTCTCTCTCTCCCTCTCCCCTCTCTCTGACTGTCTCTCTCTCTCCCTCTCCCCTCTCTCTGACTCTCTCTCTCTCCCTCTCCCCTCTCTCTGACTGTCTATCTCTCCCTCTCCCCTCTCTCTGACTGTCTATCTCTCCCTCTCCCCTCTCTCTGACTGTCTATCTCTCCCTCTCCCCTCTCTCTGACTGTCTATCTCTCCCTCTCCCTCTCCCCTCTCTCTGACTGTCTCTCTCTCCCTCTCCCCTCTCTCTGACTGTCTCTCTCTCCCTCTCCCCTCTCTCTGACTGTCTCTCTCTCCCTCTCCCCTCTCTCTGGCTGTCTCTCTCCCCTCTCTCTGACTGTCTCTCTCTCCCTCTCCCCTCTCTCTGACTGTCTCTCTCTCCCTCTCCCCTCTCTCTGACTGTCTCTCTCTCCCTCTCCCCTCTCTCTGACTGTCTCTCTCCCCTCTCTCTGACTGTCTCTCTCTCCCTCTCCCCTCTCTCTGACTGTCTCTCTCTCCCTCTCCCCTCTCTCTGACTGTCTCTCTCTCTCTCCCTCTCCCCTCTCTCTGACTGTCTCTCTCTCTCTGACTGTCTCTCTCTGACTCTCTCTCTCTCTGACTGTCTCTCTCTGACTCTCTCTCTCTCTGACTGTCTCTCTCTCCCTCTCCCCTCTCTCTGACTGTCTCTCTCTCCCTCTCCCCTCTCTCTGACTGTCTCTCTCTCTGACTGTCTCTCTCTCTGACTGTCTCTCTCTCCCTCTCCCCTCTCTGACTGTCTCTCTCTCCCTCTCCCTTCTCTCCTCTCTCTGACTGTCTCTCTCTCCCTCTCCCCTCTCTCCTCTCTCTGACTGTCTCTCTCTCCCTCTCCCCTCTCTCTGACTGTCTCTCTCTCCCTCTCCCCTCTCTCCTCTCTCTGACTGTCTCTCTCTCCCCTCTCTCTGACTGTCTCTCTCTCCCTCTCCCCTCTCTCTGACTGTCTCTCTCTCCCTCTCCCCTCTCTCTGACTCTCTCTCTCTCCCTCTCCCCTCTCTCCTCTCTCTGACTGTCTCTCTCTCCCTCTCCCCTCTCTCCTCTCTCTGACTGTCTCTCTCTCCCTCTCCCCTCTCCTCTCTCTGACTGTCTCTCTCCCTCTCCCCTCTCTCTGACTGTCTCTCTCTCCCTCTCCCCTCTCTCTGACTGTCTCTCTCTCCCTCTCCCCTCTCTCTGACTGTCTCTCTCTCCCTCTCCCCTCTCTCTGACTGTCTCTCTCTCCCTCTCCCCTCTCTCTGACTGTCTCTCTCTCCCTCTCCCCTCTCTCTGACTGTCTCTCTCTCCCTCTCCCCTCTCTCTGACTGTCTCTCTCTCCCTCTCCCCTCTCTCTGACTGTCTCTCTCTCTCTCCTCTCCCCTCTCTCTGACTGTCTGTCTCTCCCTCTCCCTCTGTTTTCTTTTGTTTTCTTATTTGTTTGTGTTTGTCACTTTGCCTGTCACTGCATGTCTTATCTTCGTCTGTATCTGTGTGTTTCTGGGTCTCTTTCTCAGGTTCTCTAACTGTGCGTCTCTCCGTCTGTCTGTCTGTCTGTCTGTATGTGTTGGTCTGTTTGTCTGAGACAGACGGATAGTGTTTATAGATATATAGAAATACACAGTTCAGTATCAGTATCAATCTCGCGTCTGTCTGTCTGTATGTCCTTTCCTATTGCTATATCTCCATCCTCAGATATGTCCTATCTGCCCTTGCTATATCTCTCTCCCCAGATATGTCCGCATGCGTCAAGAACCATACACTTCACTCTCTAGAAATATTCTTCCCAACTGAACAAGCCAAAATTCCTTCATTCCAGTACCATGGTGGCCCCGAGATTATCGTTTAGCTCCTCAGTGGACAGAGCAGCCATTATATTTTACCAAGAAATACCCCTCTTTTTGCGTGAGTGGTTTAACGTGGGTTAATCTAAGAGATGTGTAATTGTGTAATGTTATAATTTTTTATCTATGCTTAATGTTCTTAGCTATTAAAGATTTTATTGTATATTTGTTTGTCTTGTTGATTTATCCTGTCGTGTTATGTATCGTAATGTTTTGTTTTTTGTAGTCCATATCAGTTATGATATTGCAAGATTCATTATATACAAATGATCAAAAATTCAAAACCTAGGCATCTCCATGAATAAAAGCACAACAAGACAGAAGGAAACTTGTTACAGATAACTATTAAAGTGTTTAATGGTCATTTAGATAGCCTGTAAATACTTGATACTGTTATTTAAAGCTTTGATTAAGAAGTTTCCTCGACAATAAGAATCTGCTAGCTGTGCATGGTCCTTGAAAGAAGTATTCGCTGTAGAAATATTTGTGATGCCCGGATGCAACTGTAGTTTGAACTGGTTTACAGCTGTATGTATTAAGATATTTGTTTGTTACCGAAATAAGGTCATCTATAATGCCTGTGAGTGCCTGTCTCGTATTTGTTACTCGATAGCCATTTGGTTTAAATCAATAGTAATTATATCTCGGCTTATTATAGTTTAATATCTTCACTGACTTGTTTACTAATTTTGTCTCTTAAGAATGATAGTTGTAAACACTCCAGCAGCGTCGCCATATACACAACTCGGTATGTAACACGTACAGTCCAGACCATGCTCCACCGGGGCCACAAACTGCATGTAATCCTAGTGGTAAACAGGACACGGATCGTTATCAAGTCTACAAATCCTCGTGGGAGCGAGACGCGGGCAAACCGTTCTGTGGAAATAGGACGGCTACAAGACAGGGCTGCATCTCGGGACTTTGGAGAGGGAGTCGGACAAACAGCCATTAAATCGTGTAAGAAAACAAAGCCAAATAGTATGGCAAATAAGTAGTATCTGAATACAATAAGGAAGTAATTACATGACCTATGGACCAATACTAAATTTCCCTAATCATTTGGGGTCTCAAGGAGGTGCAGGAGATAAGCATGTAATTATTTTTATGTACTGTGACTTAATATACTATTGTCGTTAGAGGCTTAGGGGCCCAGTGTAAGGGATCACCCCTACCTCCCCTAATTTTACATGGGCTCTCTTCTCCCCTACCCTTTCCTATTCCTTCTCTTCTGCTTCCTCTTCTGTCCACATCCGGAAGTGAGAGCCGTGCTGTAGAAGGATGAAAGGCTGCCTTTGTCTCTCTTGAACAGTCTTCGTACTCCGTTTGCTCTCCCCTCTTTACCATTTTCATTACCATGATAACCTATGGCGCTGCATAACATTTGACATCTAACATATTTTGTCCTAGAAAATCGTTAACTCCTTTTTAACCTTTTCGCCACGATACTTATCCTAGTGCTGTATGACCTTCCCTTACCTGGGGGGGGGGGGGGTCTCCAAGCCTCACTCTATCGCTAAATCTTGAGTTCGCCACTAATGACCTCAGATGTTGACGCGGCAGAAAATTTTCAATGCATAAATAAATGAACCGTATCCATGTTGACAAATGTAGAAAAGGTATGAATGAGACTGGATATCTTCACAATACAAGAGATGTATCTGACCGGTTTCGATTACGTCTTCGTTAGAAATACATGTGTTTCTGATGAAGACGTAATCGAAACCGGTCAAATACATCTCTTGTATTGAGAGGATATCCAGCCTCATTCATACCTTTTCTGCATGAATAAATGTATCCAAATAAT
>NC_091578.1:1601226-1611226 GCF_042767895.1 Penaeus vannamei | reverse complement strand
CTTTATATCGGCACACACACACGCGCGCACACACACGCACACACACACACACACACACACATGCACACACACACACACGAGCATTAAGGTACACTGACTCAGAAAGACATAGGAAATTAGTAACTGATAAATGGCAAAAGTTAAACACCCCCCCCCCCCCCGCAGGAGACAGCGAGGGCTGGGTGGACTTCTTCATCGACTTGGTCAACATCATCCTGGCGGCCATCCTCCTCCACGGCATTCGGACGGTAAGGGTTGGCCTCTGACTCAAACTGAAATTCCTTTCGTGAAATCCCGTTGAAATAAGTCTCCGCAGAGAAATAAGTTAAATAAGTAAATAAATAAGTTTCCGTAGAGAAGGCACCGTCCATTAACGGGAAAATTCCTTGGCAGGAGAGGCGCGACCTCGCCCTAGCGTGGGTGTGGGGCACGGTCGTCATGGTGGGCATCACCGTCATCGTGGGCATCGTGATCCTCGTCCTCACGCCCACCGTCCTGGGCGCCGTGATCCTCCTGGCGGCGGCGCTGGTGCAGATCTACTTCATCCTGGTCGTCAGGTCCTACGCCCTCACGGTGAGCTCTTAGGGGCGTCTGACAGGGGCACCTCCGTCAATTTAGCTTTACGAAAAGGATTAACTTCCATTGTTATTGCTACCAGACATCTTTCGATCCATCAGCTGTTGCGAAAGGACCTCCATATGTATACAAACGACCGGCCATCTATTTACTTGTCTGTGATTGCAGAAGAGGTTTTATATGAATAACGTTTCCGATCTAAGAAAAGTGGAATGACATGGAATGACGAGTCTCTACAAAGGTGGTTAAAATAGCATTTTTTTTTCCAGCTCGGAACTCCTGTTCTACCGTCGTGAAGTGTCAACGCCAATGGGGGAGTGGCGGAGACAAGAAGGAAGTAGGAAATAGTTGCATGTATAACCGTTGAGATGTATGTACGTGGATGAATAGGTTAATGTACATGTGTGTACGTGAATAAATACATAGATGCATACAAAAGATACGTAAGCACACACACACACACACACACACACACACACACACACACATATATATATACTTATCAACACACAAATGGATGTTATGTCATAATAAGCAACTTCAATCGTTTTAGAATATACACATAAAAGGAAAGAAGGAAGTTTTATTACAATTTTCACCAAATAGTTACAATTAAAAGACAGAAAAACGTATGAATAAGAACTAGAACAAAAATATTATAACTCAAATACAAACATAAAGATAATTAAGAAAATTAAGGCAAAGAAATGGATAAGTAAAGCACTGAAGTAATAAGAAATAAAAAAGAAAATTGAGAAATGATTAAAAGGACGTAGAAATGTGAGATGAAATATTGTTTTAAACAAGAAAGTGGAATATGTTTCTCAATAATGATCATAGAAATAATGATGATTATAAAGATGATGATTGTGATTATAATGATAAAGATAATGATTATGATAGTGATAATGATAGTGATAATGATGATAATGGTGACCATAAAACAATAATAATGAAAATGATAATAATGATGATGGTGATGATGATAATAGCAATAATAAT
This sequence comes from Penaeus vannamei, assembly GCF_042767895.1. Taxonomy (NCBI): domain Eukaryota; kingdom Metazoa; phylum Arthropoda; class Malacostraca; order Decapoda; family Penaeidae; genus Penaeus; species Penaeus vannamei. The sequence continues at coordinate 1,609,648 of NC_091578.1, read as the reverse complement.
AATGATAATAACAATGATCATATTGATAACAAAAATAACAGCAGCAGCAACAACAATATTAATAGTAATAATATTAATAATGACAAAAGTGATAATAATAATAGTAATAATAATGATAATAATAATAGTAATAATAATGATAATAATAATAGTAATAATAATGATAATAATAATAGTAATAATAATGATAATAATAATAGTAATAATAATGATAATAATGATAGCAACGATAATGATAGTAGATAAAAAATGGAAGCATCCACACAACCACAAATAAAAGCTAATATTATGGAAAGACACAGTGTCGAAATAGATGTATAAACTAATACTTATATGCACGAAGAACGTGTATACGCACACACACACACACACACAAACACACCGATACACACACATGCACACGCACACACACACCGATACACACACACACAAATGTGTGTATATATATATATATATATATATATATATATATATATATATATATATATATATATATATATATATATATATATATATGAATCGAGATTAATACTTAACAGGTGAAGCCATTGAAATGATAATAATAATAGCGCGTAGGGAGAATAAATACATAGATCCATACAAAAGATACGTAAGCACACACACACACACATGCACACACACACACACACACACACACACACACACACACACACACACACACACACACACACACACACACACACACACACACACACCCCAAGCACAGCTCATAGTTTGCACAATAAAGAAATGGATTGTGATATTTAGACCTTCGAAGTGCATGGCTAACGTATTCGCGAATGGACGATAATGTCAGGATATATAAAACCCTTTTAGCAAGTTTTCATAGCAATCAAAGTGTATATCGTTCATACGTACTATTGAATAAAAATAATGTATGTAGATTTATGACCAATGATTATATTATAATCATATAAATGTTTCTTATACAGAAGTAGGAGAGAGAGAGAGAGAGAGAGAGAGAGAGAGACAGAGAGAGAGAGAGAGAGAGAGAGAGAGAGAGAGAGGGAGGGAGGGAGAGAGAGATAGAGAGAAAGAGAGAGGGAGAGAGAAATAAGAAGGAAAACCAAAAGGAGATCTTAACCTATCCTTAAAAATATCCCGACTGTCCTGTCTATTCTTTCACGTGACGTATAGGCTTACCCATCGTCGCTGGTCATAACCCTTGAATGAAGTAAGAATCAACGACAAAACCCCTTAATGTTGTTTATTTAAAATGTTATTGCTGTTTCCGTTATCCAACTTCTTTAGGGAAAGGCGGGGCACACAGCCGGAAAGTGAGAGGAAATGACCACATCGTCTCGGATAGAGCCACGTACGCCTATATATACCCTGGGACTGAGGACAACGCGTCAGTCTGTTACACGTAGGTTTGCATGAGGTTTAGTCTTTTTATGCCGTTGTTTTACAGCAACTTCGGAAATTGCTGAAAGAGTCGGTCATACTTTCGCCATTGTGAAATTTATTTCCTTCATGAAATAAGCGATACGATATACACATACTTATATACACCCACAGATATATATATGTAAATCTATCTATTTAAGGTCCTCCTGGTGGGGGCACTTTTGCAGATTTTCGTCCTCCTCTGAAGACGACAAACACGAGAATCCAAATTCCATGTAAACCTTGTCCATCGCCTTTCAAAACTGTCATTATTATATATTTTTTAATTTTTTGTATTTTCAGCGTGGAGGTCCTGAAATGGTATCTCTAAGACGCATCGCAGTGTCTGAAAACAACACAAAGATGACGCATAATTACCCCGTGTCTTCGAGTGGGAATTCTTCATCTTTGACGCGAGGAAACTGCAAAAAGCGAGACGCCATAAGAATATTTTAGGCTTTTGTTAATAGCATAAAGTTATTTACCCGATCCAAACTCCCTTTAAGCCGGTCATTAGTCGCACTAAATTATACATGCTGTATTTTGACTGCGTTTCCGTGTCATGTATTCTTTAGTCGGAAAAGTAAAACCGTTATGAGGCTGCATACATTTCCATGCAATGATGGCACTAATTCTCGGTGGAAATATATTTACCTCTGTGAGTATTCTGATAATATAGAAAGTTAAAGTAATCTATCTACATATATATTTATACATATTTGTTTGTCTGTATCTGTCTGTCTGTTTCTTTCTCTCTGTATGTCTTTATCTTTCTATCTATATCTATATGTTTATATCTATCCATCTATCCATCAAACTTTCTCTCTCTCTCTCTCTCTCTCTCTCTCTCTCTCTCTCTCTCTCTATATATATATATATATATATATATATATATATATATATATATATATATATATTTGTGTGTGTGTGTATACATATTATGTCATTATCATTGCTGTCATTATGATTATAATAATTTTTGTTATCAATATTGTTATTATTATCGTCACTATCTTTATCATCACTATCATCATTATCACTATAAAAATGATTACAATAAAACTGATAATTAAACGCGAAATAAAATGGTCCGAGCGCCCCTGGTTTGTTTACATAGTTGGTGCGTGAGCTACGAGTATTTCTGGTTATTGGATTCTTCTTCCGTGCACTCAGGACCTCTATAGCCCGGAGTTCGTGGAGAATGGAACCTCAGCGTCGTAGTCTAACGCCTCCGTTTCCGAAGCCAATCTACCCGAAACGAAAAAAGAAGAAGAAAAGAGTTATTTCACCAGAGGAAGTCATCCCACGGAGCCGCCGCCAAAGACTGATCAATCCCCCGAGAGGAGCGTCGTCGCATCGGAGAAGACCGGTGTCATCGTCCGACAAAGAGAGGCCAAGGCAAACTCGACCTCTCAGCCCATTACACACCACACCCTGCGGCGCCTACTACAACTTGCGCAGAAGTTAGAGAGGGCGTGGGGTTCCTAGACCAACCCCACCCCCCCCTCCCGGCCAACACAGGACTCCGGCGTCAGGATAAGAGGACCTTCGTTGTTCACGTCGACAGCGTCGGCCATTTCCCCAGAGTGGTCCCGAGGCATCATCTTCTAACCACAACAAAGGAATGTAGATTAAGCGGCCTCCCTACCACTAACCAACACCCGAGCCTTCATCTTCTAACCACAGCAAAGGAAGGTAGATTAAGCGGCCTCCCTACCACTAACCAACACCCGAGCCTGCATCTTCTAACCACAGCAAAGGAAGGTAGATCAGATGGCCTTCCTACCACTAACCAACACCCTAATTACCGCCTCGAAAGGGAGACACGAATTATCTATGGGCGTCTCATCAGCGATGTGACCTGACAGCTGTTGCATATATAAGCTCCCTTTGTATCTGACGTGTCCCGAGGAAGCAATAAGACGGAGAGGTCGTCAGGATGGGGTGCGTTTCCTTTCCCTTCATTGTCACAGGCACACACACACACACATACACTCTCACACACACACATACACTCACACACACATACACTCACACACACACATACACTCACACACACACATACACTCACACACACACACACACACACATACACGCTCACACACACACTCTCTCTCTCGCACACACACTATGTATGGACGTGTGAGATATGTAATAGAATTAATGACATGACAAGAGTGACAGAGCGAAAAGTAATGAATAAGAAGGCTTTCATGCCCCGCCCGCCTCGTGCTGGCAGCGGACGCATCTTCCAAGGGCGCGGCGACAGCGGCGGCTCACACTCCCCCTCCTGAGCACGTGTGGAGGGAGGCCGCGAAGAGACGTGTGACTAATGGCCTTCCTTATATTTCAAACAAAAAACCTAGCCATAGATTTCAGGGTGCAATTAGTGTCACTGTTATCTGTGGCACCGTTGTACTTCAGAACAGAACAAATGGATATGTTCATGGGTACAATGGCACAATGTCTGCGATATATTCTTGTACTTGTCATATGTTCTATTTTCTATAATACATGAGCTATGATTTCTATGATTAATGCAAAATATCGTGTATTAACAAGCATAGGGACATGTTAGACTGTATATATTATGTAGTATAGATAATTTATCCTATGCGCAGAGTTTATATAAACAAACAGAGTACAGTAACAGATTTGCTTTATGACAACCAATCTTATCACACATGCAGTCCATCGACAATAATAACGCACTTGCGATCCTATAATCAACAGTCTAACTTCTGTGCATTGCTTGGTATTTGGTCCATTTCTTTATCTTTGGCAAAAGAGAGAGAGAGAGAGAGAGAGAGAGAGAAGAGAAAGAGAAAGAGAAAGAGAAAGAGAAAGAAAAGGAAATGGAAACGTATACGAATAACCATTCTCACCAAAATCATTCGCTCCTTCCCTGTTTTTTTCCGAAAATGGGAACCGGGGGCTCGACTACGTCACGACTTTGCCAGAGAGACCTCTTCAATTTTGCATCCGTCTCATTTAATCCGTTTCCCCCGTTAATATTCCACATAGCAACGGTACGTACATCGCATGAATCGTTTATGCAAACCAGCTTCCATCAGGTCGCGATATTTTCACAAGGAATATGAAATGAGACAGAGCCAGCCATGGACAGGAGGAAATCATCAGATTGGAACGGTTGAACGAGGGAACAAGTGAACGAGGGAACGGGTGAACGAGGGAACGGGTGAGCGAGCGAACGGGTGAACGAGGGAACGAGGGAACGGGTGAACGAGGGAACGGGTGAGCGAGCGAACGGGTGAACAAGGGAACGGGTGAACGAGGGAACAAGTGAACGAGGGAACGGGTGAGCGAGGAAACGGGTGAACGAGTGAACGAGCGAACGAGCGAACGAGACAATATTGCTCTTTCACCCGCATTAGCCCAGCCCGACCTGTCTCTCGTTTCTACCTCGTTAATTGGACTAAACGTTTTTATGAAGGACGGCGAAAGACAAATATTATCAGGTTATTCGGTGCTAATTTGGTGAATGAATTTAAAAAGGGTTTACATAACTCTCTTGGCTTTTTATACGTGTTTCATCTCATCGCCAAATTGAGTTTGTATAAAAGAAGTTGAAAATCAATAACTTTTATGAATGATAATAATGGTTATGGTCAAGATGGAGTGATGATAATGATTATGAGGGGTATTGATTAAGATAATGATGGTAGAAAATATACATATGATGAAAATGACAAAGAAAATTAAATAAGAGAAAAAAGCAAAAAAAGAGAAAAAAGACAAATTAAAGAAAAACAAGGAAAAAAATGGAATGACAAAGAAAATGAAATAAGGGAAAATAAAGCAAAAGAAAAGAAAAGAACAAAAATAAAAAACATAGAAAAAAAAACAAAAATACAAAACACAAAAACAACGATGCAACTAGAAGAAAATGGTAATGACAACGATTAGAATATAAGAAATGCTGTGATAGATAAGAAAGGTTATCTTAGTCCTACCACAACTACAACTGTTATTGAGTTTAATGATGAAAATGGTGAAAGTGATTGAATAATTTTAATCGTTTGTGAAAGGGGTTATTTCCAATTTCATTCTTACCAAAATGAAAATAAAGAAAAAACCCAAAACCTGATAATGATAGTACTACTGATAGTAATACTATTATTGCTACTACTACTACTACTACTACTAGTAGTAGTACTTCTACTACTACTATTACAGCAACAACAACAACTACTACTACTACTGCTACTATTACTACTACTACTACTACTACCTGATACAACTAATATTACTGCTGATTCTACAGTTTCCAATAAAGCAATGGTTATAACAGTGCAGAAAATGAAGATATTAATGATACTATTATCACACTATTACTACAATTACAAAAACAAATACTGCTACTACTACTGTTGTTGCTGCTGCTACTGACTAACAGTAATGAAAATAGTGGTGAAAATTATAAATTAATGACAACAATGATAGTAATAATAGTAACGATGATAATAATGATGATGAGGATTATAATCGTAATAATAACAACAATAATGAAAATAATGATGATAAAAATAATGATAATGATCATGATAATGATTATGATAATGATCATGATAATGATTATGATAATGATGATAATAATGATGAAGAGAATAGTAATGATGATATTGATAATAATGATAATGGTAATAATAAAAATAATGACGATAATAATCGTAATGATCGTCATAATAATGATAATAATAATCATAATAGTGATGATAATAGTAATAAAGATAAAGATTATAATAATGATAATGATAAAGCAATGACATAATGCCAACAACACGACAATAAGAGAAAGAAAGAGAGAGAGAGAGAGAGAGAGAGAGAGAGAGAGAGAGACAGAGAGAGAGAGAGAGAGAGAGAGAGAGAGAGAGAGAGAGAGAGAGAATGAGAGAGAGAGAGAGAGAGAGAGAGAGACAAAGAAAACAAGAGAGAAAGAAAGAGAAAAAGAGGGGGGGGGGCAAGGAGGAGTATCATTAATAATAATTAATTAATGCAGCAAACCACAGTGACAATGATATTACAAATATGGAACTAACAACAGCAGCTGTATGTTAAAATAAAAGCAAAAACAACCGTAAAATAAGAATTATAACAATGGCACTAGTAATAGCGGTAACAGTAGTAGTCGTAGAAGTTATAGTAGTAGCAGTTGTCGTAATAGCAATAGTAGTATTAGTAGTACTTGTTGTAGTAGTAATAGTAGTGGTAGTAGTAATTGTGATTGTAGTAGTAGTACTAATAGTAGTAGTAGTAGTTGTTGTAGTAGTAGTTGTAGTAGTAGTGGTTGTTGTTGCAGTACTAATAGTAGTAGTTGTTGTTGTTGTAGTAGTAACAGTAGTTGTTGTTTTAGTAAGAACAACAATAGCAACAATCAAACTTTTAATATCAAAAGTTTGATTGTTGACTGATTGTTACTATCATCACTATCTCAGTGATGATAATAACAATACAAATGGATTTAATCGTAATCATAATGGAAAAAATAAAAGACCAAATATAACAACCTAGTAAAAATAAGATATACATCTAATAATGACTCTAAATAATAAATAATGATAAATTATCTAATATAACAACCTAGTAAAAAATAAGATACATCTAATAATGACTCTAAATAATAAATAATGATAAAATATCTAATATAACAACCTAGTAAAAAATAAGATATACATTAAATGACTCTGATAAAAAAACAAATGTGTAATCAAAGCCACTGCCACTATCGCCATGATTATTCAAAATACCGAAAGCGGCGCCAATAACAATAACTGAAATAACTTAGAATCTCAGTCCCGTCAGATCTGCCTTCGGTTTTCCTCCATCAGCTGCCGGAGGGTCGTGACGCCAGACCCGAGGGGAGGCTTTCGGTCCTGGGGGGAAGGGGGGAGAAGGGGGGAGGGGGAAGGGTAAGTCCCCTCAGTTTCAGAAAGACCCTAATCTGACCCCCCCCTCCCACCCACCCACGCAACACATACTTTTGACGATGGTAAAAGACTTTTAGTAAGCGGCAGTCACAAAGTTTTTTTTTCTCTCTTTCAAGAAAAGAATGCTACACTTCAAAATATTTATGCCTGTGTTAAATTTCATTGTCAACATAAGCAGGTACTGTCATAAACAAGTTCATATGGTACTGTCCTGTTTGATTTGCTTTTCGTGTGCTAGCGTTGTCTCATAATCGCTTTATTTTGATCTATAGCCTAATTGAAATAAATCTACATGATCGGATTTATTGGCATATTAAATCTAACAAGCTTTCCGGAAAAGGAAGAGAGAGAGAGAGAGAGAGAGAGAAAGAGAGAGAGAGAGAAAGAGAGAGAGAGAGAGAGAGAGAGAGAGAGAGAGAGAGAGAGAGAGAGAGAGAGAGAGAGAGAGAAAGAGAGAGAGAGAGAGAGAGAGAGAGAGAGAGAGAGAGAGAGAGAGAGAGAAAGAGAGAGAGAGAGAGAGAGAGAGAGAGAGAGAGAGAGAGAGAGAGAGAAGAGAGAGAGAGAGAGAGAGAGAGAGAGAGAGAGAGAGAGAGAGAGAGAGAGAGAGAGAGAAGGAGAAAGAGAGAGAGAGAGAGAGAGAGAGAGAGAGAGAAAGAAAGAGCGTGCTCGTGGACACGCCTGCTGGACACTATATCGCGACACTGCATCTGTGACAAGACTCGCGGTCCGGCTGGAAGCAAGCATTTGGCAATTGCAAAGTTTTCATTGAGTTCTAATACAGTTCTAATGTCATTCGCCAAGACAGCGCAGCCATTCAATGGAAAACTGAATCCTGGTTTTAGTTTTCGGTTAATAGTTAGATGAATGAAACAGTATCGATATCAAAATAGTGTCGTATTAGCCGATAGTATTGAAGTGAATAAAAAGGTCTTTGTCTCTATTTTTCTTTTTGAAATAGAAACACGTGCCTGCTCTTCGGTTTGTTCTCTTTACTTGCCACTTTACTGACTTGCATTAGCAAATTTCTTTTTTTTTATGTCGTTTGAGTACACGGGAAAGATCAAAGA
>NC_091578.1:1573726-1596226 GCF_042767895.1 Penaeus vannamei | reverse complement strand
CCTATTTTTTTTTCTCAAAATCGATTTCCCCCGCTTCTTCTCGCATCCTCGCTATCTCCCCCATTCGTCTGCTCTCCCTCGTGCGCTATCTCTCCCTTCTCCTTATCTTTCTCCCTCAGTCTGACCCTTAAATTCAACCTCATTGCTAGACAAACTTCCGGTCCCAGGAATTCCTTACGACCCATAATAACTCTGGATCATCTGCTTGCGACGAGAAATGGTTTCCTGTTCCATAGGCAGAGGGAAGGAAGGAAGGGAAGAGGAGGAGGAGGAGGAGGAGGAGGAGGAGGAGGAGGAGGAGGAAGGAGAAGGATGAGGAGGAGGAGGAGGAGGAGGAGGAGGAGGAGGAAGGAGGAGGAGGAGAAGGAGGAGAAGGAGGAGAAGGAGGAGGAGGAGGAGGAGAAGGAGGAGGAGGAGGAAGGGAAGAGGAAGGAGGAGGAGGAGGAGGAGGAGAAGGACGAGGAGAAGGAGGAGGAGGAGAAGGAGGAATTGCGGAGCGAGGCTTCTAAAATAAAATATAAAGAAAAGAAAAAAATCATGGGTTGTCTGTGCGTTTTCTCTGTCTGTCTGTCTCTTTCTCTGTTTGTCTCTCTTTATCTCTCCTTTGTCTCTCTGTCTCTCTGTTCTTTTTTGTCTGTCTCTCTCTTTCTCTCTGTCTGTCTCTCTCTTTTTCTCTGTCTGTCTCTCTCTTTCTCTCTGTCTGTCTCTCTCTTTCTCTCTGTCTGTCTGTCTCTCTCTGTCTCTCTCTTCTCTGTCTTTCACCTCTTTCTCTCCACTTTATTCCCTTGCAATATGCACCGAATCCCCCCCACCCCACCCCCACCCCCACCCCCCGCTTCCTCGTGTGTCTTTTACACGCACGATTCCCGATCGAAAAGAAAGAGAAGACCCCAGAGTGATGCATTTCGCTCCTCCTCTTCCTCCTCCTTCTTCTTCTTTCTTTTGCTCCTCCTTCTCCTTCTCCTGTTTCCCTGCTCCCCCTCCCTGTCCTCCTCCTTCCTCTATTCCTCCTCCCCCCTTCCCCTCCTTGCTCCTCTCTATCCTCCTCCTCCCCCTCCTGTCCTCCTCCTCCTCCTCCTCCCCCTCCCTCTCCTCCTCCTCAACCTCCCTCTCCCCCTCGCTCTCCTCCTCCTCTCCACTCCCTCTCTTCCTCCTCCCCCTCCTCCTCCTCCTCATCCACCTTCCCCTCCTCCTCCTCCTCCTCCTCCCCCTCCCTCTCCTCCTCCTCCACCTCCCTCTCCCCCTCGCTCTCCTCCTCCTCTCCACTCCCTCTCTTCCTCCTCCCCCTCCTCCTCCTCCTCATCCACCTTCCCCACCTCCTCCTCCTCCTCCTTCCCCTTCCCCCTCTCTCTCCTCCTCCTCTTCCACCTTCCCCTCCCTCTCCTCCTCCTCCCCTTCCTCCTTCCCCTTCCCCCTCCTCCTCTTCCCCCACCCCCATCTTCTCCTCCCTCTCCTCCTCCACCTCCTCCCTCTCTTCCTCCTCCCCTTCCTCCTCCACCTCCCCCCTGTCCTCCCTCCTCCTCCTCCCTCCTCCTCCTCCTCCTCCCCCACCTCCCTCCTCTACCTCCTCCTCCTCGAACCCCCCCGACGACTTGTTAGAGGCGACGTAGCGAGTCTCTTTCCGCGCTTAATGACCGTCGGCCGCTCGCCCTCGGGACCCAAGCTTCGTGTGGGCGGGGCGTCGGGGGCTTGCTTGCTTGCTTGCTTGAGGGATTGTTTGTTCGATTGGCTGATTGATTGATTGTTTGGCCGAGGGGTTGTTTGAGTGGATTGTTTGGCCGAGGGATCGTTTGAGTGGATTGTTTGGCCGAGGGATTGTTTGATTGGATTAACCCTCGTCGCCAGACACAGACACATAAACAATCACACACATGCATGAATACGTACAAGCTAACGCACATATACGTGCTTGTACACACATATACAGAGAAACACACATACATGCATACGCGAATTCGTACATGCATACACAGACAAACACACACATACACGCACAATCTTGCACATACTCACACATACACAGACATAGAAACAAACAGACACGCACGCACACTTACCGGCGCACACGCAGACACAAGCTAACACACACATGCTACCTCTCTCTCTCTCTCTGTCTCTACTCTCGACACACACACAGACACACACAAACACACACACACATACACAAACACACACATACACACACACAGACATACACACACACACACACACACACACACATACACACACGCACACAATCTTGCACATACACACATACACATACACAAACACACACACATACACACACGCACACAATCTTGCACATACACAAAAGCACATGCACGCCAGCACACAATCTTGCACACACACAAACACACAGACACACACATACACACACACACACACATACACAAACACACAAACACACACACACACACACACGCACACACACACACACGCACACAATCTTGCACACACACGCCAGCACCCCCGCGCCAGGCTCTCCGACGCCAGACAAGGATTTCGAAAGCGATCTTCTCGAGCTGAGCGCCGCCCTCGTCCACTAGCTGCTGGACTCCAGGACCTCCCTCAAGGATGAGTCCAGAGAGAGGGCGTCCCTGCGGAGGTCGAGACGCAGCGGAAGGCGGCGCGGGGCTAAAATGGTCCAGCACGACAAGAAGGTCAAGATTCAGAAGAAGCGGCGCCGCGGTGGACAGTCCCAGAACCGTCTTCAGGGCCTCGTGCAGGAGAGCCGCGGCTGACACTTGAAGGCGGTGGTCGAGCGAATCCAGCGCGCCTTCGTGTGATTGTATTCGTGGTTGAGTGTGATTGTATTCGTGGTTGCGTGTGATTGTATTCGTGGTTGCGTGTGATTGTATTCGTGATTGCGTGTGATTGTATTCGTGATTGCGTGTGATTGTATTCGTGGTTGCGTGTGATTGTATTCGTGGTTGCGTGTGATTGTATTCGTGGTTGCGTGTGATTGTATTCGTGGTTGCGTGTGATTGTATTCGTGGTTGCGTGTGATTGTATTCGTGGTTGCATGTGATCGTATTCGTGGTTGCGTGTGATTGTATTCGTGGTTGCGTGTGATTGTATTCGTGGTTGCGTGTGATTGTATTCGTGGTTGCATGTGATTGTATTCGTGGTTGCGTGTGATTGTATTCGTGGTTGCGTGGGATTGTATTCGTGGTTGCGTGTGATTGTATTCGTGGTTGCATTCATTTAAAGAGAATGCAAGACAGAGAGAGAGAAAAGACAGGAAAAGAGAAAAAGACGATAAGATAAATGAAAGGTGTAAGAAAAACAATGAAAAAAGGAGAGAATACAAGAGAGAATGCGATAAAGAGAGAATGGGAGAGAGAGCAAGGGGAAGGAAAGAAGTGAGGGAGGGAGGGAGAGAGTGAAGGAGGAAAGGAGAGGAAGGAAGGAAGGAAGTGAGAGAGGGAGAGAGAAAGTGAGGGAGGAAGGGAAAAAAGAAAGAAGGAAGGAAGGGAGGAGGGAAGGAAGTATGGGAGGGAGGGAGAAAAGGAAAGAGCAAGGAACGAAGTGAGGGAGTTAAGGAGAGAGTGAGGGAGGAAGAGAAAGAGAAAGGAAGGAAGGAAGTGAGGGAGAGAGAAAGAAAGCACGGAAAGAAGAGGCGAGGAAAGAAAGAAGGATAGAAAGATAGAAGGAAAGAAGTGAAGGAGAGAGAAAGAAAGCACGGAAAGAAAGGGCGAGGAAAGAAAGAAAGAAAGAAGAAAGAAAGGAAGGAAGGAAGACAGTGAGAGAAAGACGAAGCAACGGAAAGAAAGGGCGAGGAAAGAAAGAAAGAAAGAAGGAAGAAAGGAAGGAAGGAAGACAGTGAGAGAAAGACGAAGCAACGGAGAAAAGGGAAGTGAAGTCCCTCATTTGCATATAGAGGCCACCGAGGCAGATCAGCTGATTGCTCATTCTTCGTCTTCCAGTCTTGTTTATTGTGCTTGTTTATTGATTGATTGATTGGTTGATTGATTGCTTTGTTCTTGCTTGCTTGATTGATTGATGGATTGATTGTTTTTTCTTGCTTGATGGATGGAATGATTGTTTTATTGATTGTTTTTTTTTTTCTTGCTTGACGATTGGTTGCTTACTTGGTGGTTTGTTTGGTTATTTTTTCTTGCTTGTTGGATGGATTGATTGTTTTTCCTTGCTTGGTGATTGATTGATTTTTTTGGGTTATTTTTCTTTTTGTTTGGTTATTTTTCTTGCTTGCTTGCTTGCTTGTTTTATTGATTGTTTTTTTCTTGTTTGGTGATTTCTTGATTGTTTGTTTGTTTGGTTATTTTTCTTGCTTGCTTGATTGTTTTATTGATTGTTTTTTTCTTGTTTGGTGATTTGTTGATTGTTTTCTTGTTTGTTTATTTTCCTTGCTTGCTTGATTGATTGTTTTATTGATTGTTTTTCTTGTTTGGTGATTTCTTGATTGTTTGTTTGGTTATTTTTTTGCTTGCTTGTTTTAATGATTGTTTTTTCTTGCTTGGTGATTTCTTCATCGATTGTTTGTTTGGTTATTTTTCTAGTTTGATGATTAATTTGTTTGATTAACTGAATTGATTAATTGTTTGCTTGCTGGCTCGTCCATTTCATGATATCCACAATCAATGTTGCAAATATATAAAAAAAAAAAAAAAAACGATAATTTCGGAGCATCAATAAATCTGATAAAGAAAAGGTTAACGTAACATCTATATTCAGTTCCTTGCACAATGAAGGTAATTTCGAGACACCCTTACCTACAAAACATCGGAAAATATATAGGAAAAATTAACTTAGAATCTCTCGTTTAATGGAGACAATTTCCAATCTCGATCTATTTCCACAACACCATTAAATCAATTAGGAAAACAAGGAACAACACGGAATATGAATGGTATAGAGTTAATGGATATGAACCTCTGTTTCTGTTTGTTTCTCTCGCCTGAAAATTCTGTGCTATATGCAAATCGTTCAACGTGCCGACATCTAAAATTACTTAAGTATCTGCTCATTAAATTACTTAAGTATCTGTTCATTTAATACCGTTTTCTATGATCTCCCTCCCACCCTACCATGCTCTAATCCCCCCCCCCAACTGCTCTCCGCTGCCTCCTAGTGACGTCATAGGCCTTATCACCCAAAGCTGCGCAGAACTCCGAAGTGACGAGACCTGTACCTATATAGACCTTGCTTATATAGACCTTTTTTTCTGAAATGGCCGCCCGCTCTCAGTCACGTGACTGGCAGTTCCCGCTGATAACGGACGCCTCTCGGGGAGCGGTGGAAAGAAAGACCTCGATTAAACGGACACGGGACATCCTCTTCATTTGTCGATCCAGAAGGTGATCCAAATATATTACACTTTCAATAACAATCCCCCGATTTGGCTCGACCAGTGAGCTGTTGGGGTATTTGATAAAAATCTTTGTACTATGCAGTTGCTCTCCAAATATGGTAAAGCCAATGGGGCTGCGGTCAGGGCTATACATGGGTGAATCAAGAGCACTAGAATTGAGATTTAAGATTTAATGATTTAGTTTTAATTCCATTTGTTACAATGGATTTGCTGTGACATTCTGTACGTTTTATTTTGCTTCTAAATCTGCCCCTGTGTGCAAGGAATGGCCGGGGTGACCATCCACTGGCAGCGCGCGGGATCGAACGCTGGTCAGTAAGGTTGCCAGACCAACACGTTAACCGCTGTACCACACTGAATAATTAAGTTAGTTGAAAATGCACTGTCTATTTATTTAACGGAACTAAAAGAAGAAAAATGAAAAGAATAGAATAATAATAACGGGAACAAATGCATTGATAATTAGAATAACTGCCTTACGTTGCTGATCAGAACCCCTAAAATATCTTAATATAATAAAACAAAATCAAATAAAATTACCTCTTTTTCAAATATTAGCTTTATTAACACCCTCATCCCAGCTGGGTTAACGATACTTGGCCTACTATGTCTACATTCAACCCCAGTATTTTCCAAAAGGCCAAAATAAGTATTACCTCAGAGCATTTTATGAAATTCTTGACTACGAAAAAGACAGATATATACAAGAAGTCCAATTTAGGTGGTTAGAAAATAGAAAAATAGTTTAGAGTTGGGATTTTCTGTAAAAAAGGGGGGGGGTTAATATAAAAGAAAGAAATGTTATCATCATTATCCCTATTCTTACTACTATCATTATTTTTGTTATCATTACTATTGCTGTTATTAATACTATCATTATTATTATTGTTATTGATGCTATTAACGTTATTGTTATCATATTACTATTATTGATATTATTATTATCATTATCATCAATTAACCTTATTGTTTTTATTATAACCATCACCATTATTAGTATCTTGATTATCATGATCATTATCACTATTATCATTATTATTGTTATTGTTATCATTACCATCATTATCTTTATTATCATTATCATCATTAACATTACTATTACCATCATTGTCATCACCAATATCACTATTATTATTTTTGTCATTGTTATTATAATAGTAACAATAACGATGATAATACTGATTATAATTATAGTGATAATAGTAATGATAATAATAGTAATACTAATGATAATAATGATAATAATGATAATAATAATAATGATAATAATAATAATAATAATAATAATAATAATAATAATAATGATAATAATAATAATAATAATAATAATAATAATAATAATAATAATGATAATAATAATGATAATAAGGACATGATAAAAATAATGATAATATTGATAATACTAATGATAGTAATAATTATAATGATCATAATGATGAAAATGATTGTGATAATGATAATAATGATAACAGTAACAATAACAATGGTAATAATGA
Source organism: Penaeus vannamei (assembly GCF_042767895.1). Taxonomy (NCBI): domain Eukaryota; kingdom Metazoa; phylum Arthropoda; class Malacostraca; order Decapoda; family Penaeidae; genus Penaeus; species Penaeus vannamei. The sequence continues at coordinate 1,589,398 of NC_091578.1, read as the reverse complement.
TAAGAATAATAGTGATAATAGTAATGATAATAATAGTAATAATAATAATAACAATAGTAATAACTATAAATATTATTATTATAATGATAGATGCACTTAACGAGATTAAATAAGGAAATGCCAAAGAATCTTGAATTACTTCCATTTGAAATAAAATATCCGAAGAACTTTGGAAATCGCCATATTGTCTCACAAAAAACAAAACAAAAAAACAAAGCAACAAAAACAACATATAAATCAATTATAAAACAATACCTCGATAATTCAACATATACAAAAACATAAAACGAAAAGACAAAAATACACGCACCCTTTATAAAAGGTGAAAGTTCCTCCTTTTTCTAAATTAAAGGCGGACCGACAGTGATGACGTCACTTCCTCCCAGCATGCCTTCGCGCGGGAAATTGGCGGGAAAGTTAGCAGAAAAATTCTCCTTTTCTGGGGAAAGTAAATTGTTCTTTTCTTAAGATAATTGTTATTGGTGTGATCATTATCATCATTATTATCATTATTGATGTGATTATTGTTATTATCATCATCGTAATTATCATTATTATCATTATTACTATTACATTATTGTTATTATCACCATTATTCTTATCATCACTATTATTATTATTGTCATCATTATTATGATCATTATCATCACTATTATAATTTTTATTCTTCTTATTATTATCATCATTATTATTACCATTATTATTATCACTGTTATTATCAACATCATCATTATTGTTATCATCATTATCTTTATTCTTACTACTGTCATTATTATTGTTATCTTTACTATTGTTGTTATCACTGCTATTAATATTATTATTGTTATTAATGCTATTAACATTATTGTTATTATCATTACTATTATTATTATTATCATTATCATAAATTACCCTTATTGTTTTTCTTATAACCATCCTCATTATTAGTATCATGATTATCATTATCATTGTTATTGTTATCATCATCATTTTTATTACCATTATCATCATTATCATTACTATCGACATCATTATCATTATCATTATTATTATTATTGTTATTATCATATATATATATATATATATATATATATATATATATATATATATATATATACATATATACATACATATATATATATATATATATATATATATATATATATATATATATATATATATATATATATATACATACATACATATATATGTATATTTATATATACATATATGTATATATACATATATATATATATATATATATATATATATATATATATATATATATAGATGGATAGATATAGATATATGTGTATGTGTGCTTGTGTGTATGTTCATTTGCGTATATGTGCGTGTTTGTATATATGTATGTGTAGTGTATTTTATGCGCGCGCGTGTGCGTTTGTGTGTGCGAGTGCGTGTGCGTGTGTGTGTGTGTGTGCGCTCGAAATCTACGGTTTTACTCCGGCATGTTTCATTCAGCGGGGGGGGGGGGGATGTCTTTTTGGTGGGTCGTATAAAATAGACTTAGGTCTGACATTTTCCACGGTGGAGCAGAACATCCATATAAGGTCTTAGTTATGAGTATATTCCGCTGAGACAAGTGCTTACCTGTCACTTGTAGCCAGGGATTTGAGTTTAAATCGTTGTTCCATTCAAAGTTAGCTCCACTATTCGATGTTTTAGTTGTCTTTGGAACTCTGTACATTAGAGAGGTTCCCTTATTGTTCTGACACTAAATATGGTGTTTATGTATGATATTCTTTCAAAGACAGACGACAAATTAAGTTCTGTTCTCATATTCACAATCCTCGTCGTTTTAGGGGCACCGAGAATAATCCTCATGGGCTCATTTTGTACAATTTCTAAACTAGCCAACACTGATTCCCTGAACAATACTAAGTGCAATGCATGATAATCAATAACCGACCGTATGTAAGACAGGTAAAAGTGTCTAGCAATATTGACATTGATGCCATGGTCTTTGCCGTGACGTGTCCTAAGTAGCTTCAGTCGCTCCCACAGCCTTTATTTGTTTTTTTCTTCTTTTTTTATGAACTCTGCCTCATTAACAATCACTCTGAGGTGAGATCGAGCTCAATATCACAGGTGCGAAACCTCGGCCGAGGGATTGTCTTTGGGTTAAGTGTCTTGTTATTTCAGTCGATATTTCAAGCCACACTCTGTAGCCCTTGCTGAAAGTATATCTGTTGCATTCCCTCCTCGGATGAGGATTTAATGGAAATATCATCGGCAAAGCAAATGGTGGAGTCATTGCCCACAAGTGGTATATCGTTTCGTAATCTATGCATTAGGATGCTAAAGAACATGGGCCTATAGACTGTATCGGCAGGTCAGTACAGTTTGTAATGGTGATGAAACTTAAAGGCGTTTTAAGCAGGGAAAGTTCTTGCCTGAAATCTCAAGCCTTTTTCTTGCTAACTCAAGCATGTCGCCTGATTTCTCAAGCAACCTCCGTAGATGGCTAGACTTTAAAAGCGTTTTAAGCAGAGGAGCGCTTGAGCAAGAATTTTTCCCGATAGGCCAAGAACTGTACCGTTCCCTGCTTAAATTGCTTTCCAAAACAGGCAGGCTCTGTTCAGTGATGCCAGACATGTGGAAGTGTCTTTTTATATAGTACAAATCATAACAGTCATTGGAGATCATAGAAATGTTAAATTAACACACAGCATATACATACTCGGGTTTTAAAAGCAATAGACAAGTATTCCCACCAACAATCTCGGAAAGAGATAACTAATGCATAAATCGAGAGTGGCGTTTATTTCCATTGGCGGTTGGTAACAGTTTGAGCGCGCATTTCAAAACAACTGACAAGCTAGCGCCGCATCAAGATGGCAGAGTAAATTTATCCAAACATCTTAACAAAGTGCAATATTTTCTCCTATATGCATATAGTGCCTCTAAAACAATGACACATACTTCCGATCGGCAGTCCTTTCATTCTGACGCGTTATCAAAACAAATGAAAATCGCTGAATTAAAATATAGGCCTACCCATTCTCATATATCCGATTTTATGTTAAATATATCAAATCATCGAATACAATAGCAACAGAAGAATGTTGCTAGAATTTCTCAGACTGCTTTCACTTGAAATATCATTTATTTCATAAGATAAGCAGATATATTCTCGATTTAGAGAGACGAGGAGTTTAACAGTAAGAGGTAAATTGTTCGTCTTATAATGATTTATTATTTGTAAGTAAAACACTTTTTATTCCCATAATCTCCAGTATCTTCTTTCGTTTTCAATTAATTTCAATTTCTTTGAATATGATTTTAAGAAAATTACAGAATTAGATACCGTGAAAAAATTATTTATCTGATAAGATATTAAGCGGAGTTCCTGGCCAACGCCCGCATTCGAAGGATCGTGACCAGTACGGTACGCGACCGACGCCGTTGCCATGGTGACGGTTCACCGCTTGACTTAGCAAGCGCAAATCTATCCATCTACGGAGGTCGCTTGAGAAAGCAAGCGAAATGCTTGAGTTGGCAAGAAATAGCTTGAGATTTCAGGCAAGAACTTTCCCTGCTTAAAACGCTTTAAGTGTAAATTATGCAATGAAGAATATAAGCGAACACTTGTACACTATATCTCAGAGTGCCATGTAATACAGCCTTTCAGACCACTTAGCATGAGGTATGGAGAACTACTTCATATCATCTGATGTTTTGGAAGATATACTTATGTTGTATCCTAAATTTGGATTGCAGTATCACATGATCACATATCAAATGGTGAGTAGTATAAATAACTGTATGATTGTTATTTCCTTTTAAATAATACAGTACAGATCGTAATCAGTTTATATCCTACATTTCCAATGCAATGCTATTATATAATGCTATGACCACACATCAGTTAGTCTGGAAAATAAAGAACTAAACAACAAAACATCTATTGCTATTTTTAACCTAAACCTAGGGCTAACTGCGAAACAAAATTTCACGTGAAACATAACTAAAAATAGCCTCGGTTCTCATCTCGTCTCCTGCATCTCATTAGTAGGCAAGAATATGACTAGGATTATTCTCGTACATATTCACACGCTTTAAAAAAATCTCTCCTGTTTTGTGGTCTCCCCTAGAACCTCTCCTCTCTCGGGTAAAACATGGATGAAGGAATGAATAACATATGACACACACGCATACACATATGTATGTATATCTGTATGTACATATACACACACACACGCACACACACATTCACACATACACACACACACACACACACATACATATATATATATATATATATATATATATATATATATATATATATATATATATATATATATATATATTTATATATATATTTATATATGTGTGTGTGTGTATGTGTGTGGGTGCGTGTGTGTGTGTATATATGCGTGTGTGTGTGTATATGTGTGTGTGTGTGTGTGTGTGTGTGATGTGTGTGTATATATAAACGTATACATATATGTGCGTGAGTGTGTGTGCATTCTCACACGTACAAACACAGCAGTACCGGCGGTCCGTAAGGCGCTCAACGCGAGAGCCGCCTCGCCTCGTTTGCGTTCGCCCAAGAGGATCCCGGGAGATTACGCGAGGTCTTGTCCTCTTAGAAACAGGAGTGAATGTATGTGAAGACGTCCCCCTCCCCCCCCTCCACCTCCTGCTTCTCCTGCCAGGTTTCAGAGGACGCGGACGACGGCTAGGGGCGCCTGTTGCCTGCGGGAGATTCGAGGGTGACTTGGGTGTGATGGGGGCGCAGAACGGGAGCAGATCGACCCTCTTGGGCGGAGGAACCGTGGACGCGTTGAGATTTTTTAAGATCTTGGGGAGACAACTTTTTTCGGTCGCTGGTGTAACTAGTGATGATAATGATCTAATGATAGTAAATTCCACTAACAGTATTACTAACTGATGTCTGTATTATCATCGCTATACTGTATAGTGTCTAGTACCTACACATACTGATTAAAACGCCTACATATTTAAAAAAAAATGTATATTTAAACAGCTACGATTCAAATACATTTCCAATCTTCACGCCGACTCCAGGTAGACCCGAGAGTGCCAGAGCTCAGCTGCGACGGGGACTAAGACGGCACCGCAGACCGAAAGACCGCCCAAGCCGCTCGCCCACGCCTATCGTCACGCCCCTGGAGAGCCTGAGCCTGATTCATGGACCGCGAGACGAGGCTGTGACGTCGTGCGGTTGGACGCCTCGGCTCGGCTCGGCTCTCCTGCGGGGGATACCTGTCGTCGGCTCCTGGCTTACTTCTGCTGCTCTGTTGGCTCCGTCATCTTCGGGAGGGTTTTGTTAAATAGAAAGAGACGGAATTAGGTGATCAGCCGTTCGTATGGAGTGACCGAGAGAATTAGAGAGAAGAAAATAAAGAAAGAAGACAGGCGGCCATTGTTCTGACATCCGGGTCCTGGTAAATTTTCCCGCGCTTTTTCATAATGGCGATTCGACGCGGCATAAATGGGGTCCAGAGTGCAAAATTCATAACGGAATAATTACTGGCACGTTACACAATCCCCGCCGGTGTATATGTGGACATTTTGCATCAACTTTATTAAAGGACAAGCAGTCTCAGGCATCATGTGTTTCCATTTTGTTTTAATTTCAACCGCATTGTTGAATCCGTGATGGCATGATTGTTAATTTTCCAGATTGACGTATTTGAGTATTTTGGAAATGAAGCCCAAGGTGGGTGGGGAGGAGATGGGAAGATATGCTGATCTTTTATCTCATATATATATATATATATATATATATATATATATATATATATATATATATATATATATATACACACACACACACACACACACACACACACACACACACACACACACACATATATATATATATATATATATATATATATATATATATATATATATATATATATATATATATGTGTGTGTGTGTGTGTGTGTGTGTGTGAGTGTGTGTGTGTGTGTGAGTGTCTGTGTGTGTGTGTGTGTGTGTGCGTGTGTGTGTGTGTCTGTATAAAAACATACATACATACATACATACATATACATACATATATATATATATATATATATATATATATATATATATACATATATATACATATATACATATATACATATATATATATATATATATATATATATATATATATATACATATACGCTATGTATGTGCACATGAACATCAATCCTTAAATAGCGCCCCTATGTTCTTACACACAACTAAGCCCACGCCCGCAAACACCACGCTGCATCACGCCCGCAACCACCACGCTGCATCACGCCCGCAAGCACCACGCTGCATCACGCCCGCAAACACCACGCTGCATCACGCCCGCAAGCACCACGCTGCATCACGCCCGCAAACACCACGATGCATCACGCCCGCAACCACCACGCTGCATCACGCCCGCAAACACCACGCTGCATCACGCCCGCAAGCACCACGCTGCATCACGCCCGCAAGCACCACGCTGCATCACGCCCGCAAACACCACGATGCATCACGCCCGCAACCACCACGATGCATCACGACCGCAAACACCACGATGCATCACGCCCGCAACCACCACGATGCATCACGCCCGCAAACACCACGATGCATCACGACCGCAACCACCACGCTGCATCACGCCCGCAACCACCACGATGCATCACGCCCGCAAGCGCCACGCTGCATCACGCCCGCAAACACCACGCTGCATCACGCCCGCAAACACCACGCTGCATCACGCCCGCAAACACCACGCTGCATCACGCCCGCAAACACCACGCTGCATCACGCCTGCAATCACCACGCTGCATCACGCCCGCAACCACCACGATGCATCACGCCCGCAAGCGCCACGCTGCATCACGCCCGCAACCACCACGCTGCATCACGCCCGCAAACACCACGCTGCATCACGCCCGCAAACACCACGCTGCATCACGCCTGCAATCACCTCGCTGCATCACGCCCGCAACCACCACGATGCATCACGCTCGCAACCACCACGCTGCATCACGTCCGCAAACACCACGATGCATCACGCCCGCAAGCACCACGCTGCATCACGCCCGCAACCACCACGCTGCTTCACGCCCGCAAACACCACGATGCATCACGCCCGCAAACACCACGCTGCATCACGCCCGCAACCACCACGCTGCTTCATGCCCGCAACCACCACGCTGCATCACGCCCGCAAACACCACGCTGCATCACGCCCGCAAACACCACGCTGCATCACGCCCGCAACCACCACGCTGCTTCATGCCCGCAAGCACCACGCTGCATCACGCCCGCAAACACCACGCTGCATCACGCCCGCAAACACCACGCTGCATCACGCCCGCAAACACCACGCCGCATCACGCCCGCAAACACCACGCCGCATCACGCCCGCAAACACCACGCTGCATCACGCCCGCAAACACCACGCTGCATCACGCCCGCAAACACCACGCCGCATCACGCCCACCATCCAAGAGGAACAGCTGCCCAGTTCGACAAAATATACCAATATTAAAGTAGTTTCGCCTTGTGCCATTTTCCCCTCTTTAGCTCGCTCGCCCGCCCGCTGACGCCGCGCCAGGCAGGAACTGTTGGTGTCTCGCGGCAGGTGTCAGCGGAGGGCTTGGAAACCCCTTCGTCAGCGCCGGGGACAGTGTTGAAGCACTTCCAGGGGGGGGGGGGGTCAGGCACGGCTCCTCACTCTGGCTCGGTCATTGAGGTAGGATGTCTTAAGATGAGAATGGATATCTTCACAGTACACGAGATGTACAAGAGCTCTTCGTCGGAAAATGAACTGGTATTTCTGACGAAGATAGAATCGAAGCCGGTCAAATACATCTCTTGTAATGGGAAATTCATCCTCATTCATCATTTCATTCATTCATCATCCTCATTTCTACATTTGTCAACATGAATACGGTTCGTAGGATGTGTTGTTGTAATAGAGGTGATGAAACCGCTAACAATTTATTCTGATGAGCATGAGCATAGTACGTTCTCCAGCCCCAGTGTATGTTACAGCTTATATAATCATTACATTAAACCCATTGCATCTATAATCTTGTTCAATTTCTTATATGAGTATCTATATGCACACACATCTACACACACACACACACACACACGTACATATGTATATACATATGAATACATATATACACGTAGACATTTCCCCTACATTCTCGTACACACAAACGCTTGCATACATAAACACACGCAACAACAAATGTGACAAACTATATCTGCCAGAGCTTTATTTCCTGTCTATAAAGAACACTGCGACAGTTAATCTTCCCGGTAAACGTTTGCTTTTCTTAAGATCTGCAGAATTATGCAGATTTTATCAATTTTATCCGTCCACGTGGCTTCACTTCACTCGGCAAAAAGCGTGCAAAAAAAAAAAAATCTGATATATTACCCTCCAGCATTTGGCTACTAATTTGCATAATGAAGGGAAGGCCACAGGAACAGCGATAAAGTGTATTCAAGGAAAAGGAATCTCTCTCGTTATCAGCTTTATCAATTCAGCTTCGTGTTCTTGCATCGTGTGCAGCGAAGGACAGATAATGCTGCAGGAAGAGGCTCAGGAGGCGGTTAGGTCGACAACTGTAAAAAACATGCAGATAGAAAATAGCGATATTCCTGAAACTGGCCTATGAACTCAAGACAAACACACACACACCTATATATATATGTATATACATGTATATATATTTATATATATGTATATATATGTAGAAAAGAATAATTTCATATATACAAATTTATCCTATTTTTATTCTACTTAGTTTTTGTGCCGTTGTCATAGTGTTTTTTCATAAACTAATTCTATTTAAATGTAGGCCTATTCTTCCTGCATTTACTGTACCGTTAAATGTTATGGTAGCAGAACCTAATGGTCTTTAAGGTAAGTAATATTCTCAAACAATTAAATTCATATCTAAGGTTATTTCTATATACCCTCCCTTTCTTATTAATTAGAGATCAAATCATATCAATAGATTAGATAAAAAAATATACGTGAGACAGAATCTTTCCGTGATTTTACCTAGGCCATAAGCCGATCATTTCCCTTCCTTTCGTCTTTACAACTTTCCGCTCCTACACTTCGCCCTAATAACGAATTCCATTCTCTATCTATTCACTGATAGCCCCCCCCCCTCCCCGGAACTGTCACCTGCGACTACTTCCGTTACTGTGTCCACGGACCACTAAAAAAATAACGAAATAACGAACATTATTTTCCCCTGGCAATAAGGCATTATGGCGTGTTCTCCTCGCTACATGATCCACCATTTCTCCTCTCTGTTACGTGGAGGAAGGCCAGGACTCGTTTGATTATCATAGATCAATACAAAGGGATTTAACTACTACGTTAATACACATACCGAGCATTAAAATCTATTATATGAGAGTAAAACGTGATTTTAAATACCAGCACTCACCTTACCCGTTACCTGGAAGAAGGACAGAATTGCTGACGAGAAATCGTTAAAATAACGAACTTATTGCTTTCCCTCAAATTAATTGCTAGCATTTAAACATACAAAACATTTATGAATGAGTATTATAATTCACTCTATTTTTTATAACACTAAATTTCGCTATATTGATATGCCTTTAGATTCATGAAAATATGTAAACAAATGTTTCTGCGATGGATATGCATCTTTGAAAATCAGAATATATATATGTATATGTATATATATATATATATATATATATATATATATATATATATATATATATATATATATATATATATATATATACATACACACACAAACACATTCTCATTCATACCTTTTCTACATTTGTCAACATGAATACGGATCATATATAAAAAAATATATATATATATATATACTTATACATATATATATATATATATATATATATATATATGTATATATATATATATATATATACATATATATATATATATATATATATATATATATATATATATATATATATATATATATATATATATACATATGTGTACATACACACACACATATATATAAATATATATATATATATATATATATATATATATATATATATATATATATATATATGTACATATACATATATACATAGATACACACACACACACACACACACACACACATATATATATATATATATATATATATATATATATATATATATATATATATATATATATATATATATATATATATATATATATATATATATATATATATATATATATATATATATATGTATATATATATATATATATATATATATATATATATATATATATATATATATATATATATATATGCACACACACAAATTTATATAAACATATACTTACACACACACATATTTATACATATATACATATACACACGAGCATAAACATCCACAGACACACACGCGCTTATACATCCTTATCTTCACATCAGCATATGTAAAATCCCCTTGAATCACGCATTTGGAAATGACAAAGGACACCCCGCGGTTGGAGAATACATCCTAAAGACCCCTTTTGTTTCCTCCTAAAATCCCTTTGATAAAATTGTCATCGGGGGAGAGAGAGAGAGGAGGATGGGGGGTGGGGGGTAGGGTGGGGATGGGGGGTGGGGGTGGAGACGCTAGCATGTTACATCGGAATTTGCAAACTTGTATATATGCTAACTAGTCCATCAGGAACTATATGCTTTGGGGCACCACAGACGAGGGGGAAATTTGCCGCAGGAGGTGGCGAAGGGAATAAGAATATTTATTCATTTTATTCTCTCTGTCCATTTTTTTCTCTCTCTCACTTTCTCTAACTCTTTTTAACTCTCCCTCTAACTCTCTTTATCTCTTTCTCTCTCTCTCTCTCCTTCTCTCTCCCTGTCTCTCATATACACAGTCACTCACTTTCATTCTCTCTCTTTCTCTCTCTTACTCTTTCCTTCTCTCTCACGCACACAGCCTCTCTCTCTCATTCTCTCTGTCTCTTTGTCTCTCTCTCTCTCTTTCTCCCTCTCTCACACGCACACAGTCTCTCTCTCTCTCTCGCGCTTTTCATAAATACTATTTCAAGGGTTTCTGTTTCTTAAGAAAAAGAAAATCCACATCTATCCGCGCATATTAAGAAAAACAAGTTATATTTCTCTTTAATTGCAGGCATATAAAGACAAATGAATATAGAATAGATAAGGAATATTTTCCACCTTAACTCGAACATCGCTATAAAAAAGGGCTGACAGTGTGTCCCGTAAGAGAAAAAAACAACAACAAAGCAAACGAAGTCAAATAAAAAAGATAAGAAATTCGGGAATAGATCAAAGATCACCATAAATATTTCAGGTCCACAACAACAACAACAAAATGAAATAAGACAACAACAACAACAACAGCAAATCAACGACAGGAGAAACGCCCTAAGGAGAACAGGTGGCCGCTCTCTCCCTCTCTCTCTCGCAAGCTCTCCCGCTGTGCACTCTCTGCCGTCGCTATCTCCGAGGTCCTTCCCAGCGGGGAGAGGGGAGGGGGACAGAGACGGGGGGGGGGGGGGGGTTAGGGGCAGGGGACTGGGTTATACCTGCAGCTAATTGGGAGGTGAGAAGGTGAATGGAATAGGGCTCGCTTCAGTAATTAGGTTGACGATGAAGTTCAATAGGTTGTTAGGTCCTCGCGGGGGAGATGAGCACGTCGGGAAGCCCCTCCTGACGCGGCGAGATAATGGTCGCTGACAGAGGCGCGCAATGAAGCTTTTGTGTGCGTTTGAGGACGTGGGAGTGCTTGGTGCAGGTCCGGCGGTGCTGCTGTGGGTGCTTGCGTGCTCGGCATTGGGTCAAGGAAGCTGAGATGCAGGTTATCAATCGGATTATGTTTGCGAAGAAAAATATGATATATAGGGCAGATTATGTAAGGAAGGGAGTGCTTGGTGCAGGTCCGGCGGTGCTGCTGTGGGTGCTTGCGTGCTTGGCATTGGCTCAAGGAAGCTGAGATGCAGGTTATCAATCGGATTATGTTTCCGAAGAGAAATATGATATAAAGGGCAGATTATATAAGGTAGAAGGAAGGCAAACTACTCTTCTTAAAGGTGCTGGATGCCCACGCCGCTGCTCGCTTGTGAATCACGCTCGCCCCGTCCTTGGCAGACTCCATAAATTGGAATGAATGCAGGCGGAAGCAGGAGGGACAGACGGGCAGTTTTGTTGCTGAAAAAAAGGAAGGATTAGTACCGGCGATGCTTCTATATCCTCAGCTTCAAAATCTCATTCTTATAAAACCATGAAACTGCCCTCGAAACCTGTAATAAAACTAAATTCTATCGTGCCATTAAAAAAAAAAAAAAAATAATGCCTACACATTAATTTTTATCATAACGCCCGCCACATTAGCGTTATTGCATTCAATTATTGCAGTATGTCGCCCCTCTCTCCCCTTCTTTCTCCCTCTCCCTCCCAGCTCCCCTCTTCCCCTCCCCAAGCCCCCAGCTCCCCTCTTCCCCTCCCCTCCTCTGCCCCAGCTCCCCTCTCTCCCTCCCCTCCCTCCCTCCCCTTCCCCTCCCACCCCACCTCCCCTCTCTCCCTCCCCTCCCCCACCCACCATCTCCCCTCTCTCCCTCCCCTTCTTCTCCCTCAATGCGTCTGCCAATACCGGAGAATTCAGGGAGACAAATTCCAGAGTTGAAGCCGCTCGGATAATGGGCCCTGTGTCGAGTGATGAATGAATCAGCATAGGCTTTTGTGTATTGGATTTCCCTCCGCTCAGGATTTAGGGGATGATGGCGTATGTTTTCCAATTTGTTCTCGCTCGCTCGTTTGTCCCCCGGTCCTCGCCGTTCTGCCCTTCCCTCCCATATGTACACGCATATACACAAGCGCACACATACAAGCACACATACACAAGTACACACGCAAGCACAAATACACATGCAAACACACACACATAAACACACATACACAAGCACACATACATACACAAGCACACATACATACACAAGCACATATACATACACAAGCACACACACACACATAAACACGCATACGCAAGCACACACACATACACAAGCACACACACACACATAAACACACATACATAAGCACACACACACATGCACAAGCACACACACACACACACATAAAAACACACATAAACAAGCACACACCCAAGCACAAACAAACAAAACACGCAAACATGCACACATATACACATTTTACGCATAGTTAAATCTGGCGTGCGATTCCCGTAGATTTTAGCAAGGCATCGGAATCGTCTCTGACTTGAGAGCAGAACACACCTGAAAAGAGTTAACAGGTGTTTATTGCAAGTGTTCTCTGAGGAGGTAATGGTCCTCTCACTTCATAGATTGTTGTTGTTCTTGCTGTTGTTATTATTGTTATTATTATTATTATTATTAACATTATTATTATCATTATTATTATTATTATTATTATTATCATTATCATTATTATTATTATTATTATTGTCGTTATCTTTTATATTACTATTATCATTACTACGATTATCATGATTAAGATTACTATTACCATTATCATTGATATTACCATTACTATTACTATTATTATTATTATCATTATCATTACCATTATTAGTATCATTACCATTTTTATCATTATTATTATTATTATTGATAATTACAATAATCATTATCGTCATTGTTAATAGTAGTATTACTATTGTTATCATCAGAATCATTATTATTGTTGTTATCATTATTATTGTTATTAATATTGCTATTAATATTAACATTATCACTATTATCATTATTATTACCATTATCATTAGCAGCAGCAGCATTTCCATTATTATCATTATCATTGTTACTATTATCATCATTATTATTATTATTATTATTATTACTGTTATTATTATTATTATCATTATCATTATCATTGTCATTATTATTAGTATTAATACCATTAGTATTATCATTATTAGTATTAGTATTATTGGTATTATCATTATCATTATCATTATCATTATTATCATTATTATTATCGTTATTATTATCATTATTATTATTATTATCATAATTACCATAATCGTTATCATTATCATCATCATTTTCATTATCATTATGATTATTATCATTACTATCTTCATCATCATTCTTATAATAATAATAATAATAATAACAATAATAATAATAATAATAATAATAATAATAATAATAATAATAATAATAATAATAATAGTAATGATAATAATAGTAATAATAATAATAATAATAATAATAATAATAATAATAATAATAATAGTAATAATAATAATGATAATGATAATAATAATAATAATAACAACAATAATAATGAAAGCAGGGAGAGAGGGAAGGATTAAGAAGAAGAGATAGGAGAGAAAGGAAGGAAGGAAGGATGGCGGTAAGAAGAAAAAGGAAATGAGGATTGGAAGGAGGGAGATGTAGAAGGGAGGGAGGGGGCGGGGCGGTTGGGGGCGTGGCCAGTGATAGGCTACGGGTAGACCTGCCTTCCTGAAATGGGACTGTCACTCCCAGGAGCCATCTTCTTGTACAACGACTGGAAAGAAAGCCGATGTATCGAATGAAAGTAGTAACAGTAGACATAGTAATGGAGACAAGAATTTTAAAAATCGTATAATTTTCAGGAAAAGGACAGAGTAATGGAGACAAGAATAATAATAATAAAAAAAATCTACATATAATTTTCAAGAAAAGGACAGAGTAGTGGAGACATGGATTTAAAGAATGTACATGTAATTTTCAGGCAAAAAAAAAAAAACATGGTAGTCGAGACAAGAATTAGAAAAAAGTCTACATACTACTTTCAGGAGTAGTGGAGGCAAGAATTTATAAAAATCTACATATTATTTTTCAGGAAAAGGACAGAGTAATGGAGACAAGGATTTGAAAAAAATCCACATATTACTTTTCAGGAAAAAGACATAGTAGTAGAGACAATTTTTTTTTTTATAAATCTGCATATAATGCAATGGAGACAAGGATTTTTTAAAAATGTACATGTAATTTTCAGGAAAAAGACAATAGTGGAGACAAGAATTTTTTAAAAATCTACATATTACTTTTCAGGAAAAGGACAGAGTAGCGGAGACAAGGATTTGAAAAAAATCTACATATAATTTTCAGGAAAAAGACATAGTAGTAGAGACAAAAATTTTATAAATCTACATATAATTTTCAAGAAAAAGACAGTAATGGAGACAAGGATTTTTAAAAAATGTACATGTAATTTTCAGGAAAAAGACAATAGTGGAGACAAGAATTTTTTAAAAATCTACATATTTCAGGAAAAGGACAGAGTAGCGGAGACAAGGATTTGAAAAAAATACATATTACTTTTCAGGAAAAAGGCATAGTAGTGGAGACAAGAATTTTAAAAATCTACATATTACTTTCATGGAAAAGACATTATCGTGGAGACAAGGATTGATATGTGTTATAATAACACGAAGGAAAAGGAAAGTCATGTTATGAGAGACAGACAATTATTAATATCTTTTTCGTAGTTATAACACTCAGGAATAAGACAGGCATGGTAATGATAACAAGTTTTTTTTATTATCGTACTTATGACAGGAAAAATAGAAAAATGGTAGTGGAGACAAAGACTGACATATTTTCATCGTTACAACACTCAGGGAAAAGACATCCTTGGTACGGGAGACAGACGATTATTAATATTTTTTTCGTACTCACAGCACTCAGG
>NC_091578.1:1533726-1538726 GCF_042767895.1 Penaeus vannamei | reverse complement strand
CAATATTAATCATGATAACAAAAAGGAATACAAATAATGATAGTGACAGCAGCATTGATAATTATTAGAATTATGGGAACAAAGAAAAGATCCTTCTACAGTATAATGACGAAAGAAAATAACAAAACCACTAATAATGATAGTGATTATATCAATCTTAAAAATGTAGTCATGATACGATAATGACAGTGAGGACCACATTGATCGTAAAGACAGTCACAATACTACAATGATAGTAACATAATTGTAGATACTTTTGAAAATAACAAATAACACATAACAAATAATTACTATAATAGCATAATTATGATAGCATAATGGTATAGATACATTTGAAAATAACAAATAACAAATAATTACTATAATAGCATAATGATAGTAACATAATGGTAGAGATACTTCTGGAAATAACAAATAGTGATAACAACCACTCTGATAATTCTACCAATGATAATAAACAACAAAAAGTAAAGAAATTATAAAAACAAGCAAACGACAAATAGCTAAAATTAGCATCAAAATCCTTTTAGTATTGTGGTAGAAATGATGTTTCCTGTCAATCTCTTTTCAGATTAAATTGATGTTAGGACTAATTAGAATATCAACGAATGGCTGTTATGATCACACAGCGGAATATTATAGTGGTTATTACTAATCTATAATGATCACCCAGCTGGGATATTTAATTCAAAAAGCTTTTGTTGGTGCTCTTATTATTAATAATAGATTTTTCACTTTCATTAGCTTAAGTGATGTGTGCAATCATTAGGTCATAATTACGTTATAGACGCCAGTTCGGATAAGTTGATATTTGATCTGAAATGCCTTTTTAATGCTATCACTAATGAATATTCTCTTTTGATAAGCCGAAGCGGCGTATGGTATCGGGTAATGCATTTTTATGATCGGATTACAGACGCTTATGTAGATTCCCACCTCGCGAGGTTTAGGCCCCACCCCTCGCCCCGCCCCCCGCCCCTGCCGGCCACGTGCGCGAGTGCCTACAGCCACAGCCTCGTTCAGTAGTTGTCTGGATGCGGTGGCGAGTGGGTGTGTTCGCGCTGCTCTCACGACTCCGGCGGTGACAGAGCTCGTTCCGATATGGGCGCGTAGTGCTCGACGTCGAGTCTGGAGGAGCTCGGGGGCGACGCCAAGCACTCCAAGTCCCGAACGATCGCGAACTGTCGATTTCTCGTGGACTTAAAAAAAAAAGCCGCGAGAGTCTCGGGATATTTTTTTTTTCCTTTTTATTTTTCTCAATCTCCATGAGGCTTCTCAGTTGTACTTAGCCAGAGAGGAGCTATCCCCGCCCTTCGTGGAAGCTCAAAGGGCCGGACTCCGCTTGGACGGCAGGCAATACGCAACAGGTAAACCACTATTTTGTCTGACTACTTGTTGATGCATTGTTGCACTTTCGCCGCGGACAAAGGCGCACGCAGTCTCTGCCGCTTGCGGGAGAGGGTGTGTATGTGTGTGTATGTGTGTATGTTTGCGTGTGTGTGTGTCATTATCATCATGATTATAAGAGGATGTTTTGTAGTATTTTGATATACATGTGTAAAGAACATGATACATATTCGTATATCTCTGTGTGTGTGCATACATATATATGTATGCAACGAAAAAACACAATACCGTGTTGATAATATGGAAGAAAAACCCACAATGTACAAACTAGATTTATTGATGAAAGTGAGACAACAGTTTCGGAATCGTCCTCGATTCCATCTTCGGGACCCGAAGATGGAATCGAGAACGATTCCGAAACTGTTGTCTCACTTTCATCAATAAATCTAGTTTGTACATTGTGGGTTTTTCTTCCATATATATGTATGTATATATATATATATATATATATATATATATATATATATATATATATATATATATATGTATATATATATGTATATATGTATATGTGTAAATATATATATATATATATATATATATATATATATATATATATATATGTATATATATATGTATATATATGTATATATACATATATATACGTAAATATATATGTATGTATGTATATATATACATATTTATTACATATATATGTATATATATGAATATATGAATATGTATATATATATACAAATACATATACATATACATATATATGTATGTATGTATATGTACATATATATATACATAAATATATATGGATAGGAAAATATCCACATTAAGAAATGAAGTTAAATCGCAATGTTTCGGACGCGTCAAGTTCCACATCGGACGGATAAATAATAATTTCAGTTGTTTATCAATCTGATGAGGATCCCTTGACGTGTTCGAAACCTTACGTCTCTTATTGCGGCTGCTCTCCTTTTCATCTTAGTGCACACGTTATTGTATATATATGTGTATATATATATATATATATATATATATATATATATATATATATATATATATACATATATATACATATATATATACACATATATACATATATATATACATATATATATAAATATAAATATATAAATATAAATATATATATATATATGTATATGTGTATATATGTATACATATATGTGCATATGTATCTCTCTCTCTTTCTCTCGCTCTCTCTCTCTCTCTCTCTCTCTCTCTCTCTATATATATATATATATATATATATATATATATATATATATATATATATATATATGTAATCAATAAGAAATCAACGTATTTCGCGAACTTTTCCTGGGTTATAAGCCTTGCACAATGGGTTGGCCTTCTTCACCTGGAAAACATTTATTGTTGTCAAATTGACGAAGTTGTAATGACTGTCGCAGATTTGACCGAGGTTCGTTCCCTTGGCGGAGAGAGAGAGCTCATGTGACAAAGCTGGCCCTCCAATTTCTTCCTTGTTATGGATAGTTGTGAAATAGTTGTGATTGAGTCCCGGTTGCCATGGTGACGTCCTTCGTGCGTGAAGTATATATTTTTTTTCGTTTGAGTTTTGGTACCGATGATCTTCTTAGGATTCCGGCTTATAAACGGGCGGGTTTTATTATCATAAATGGACACAGTATAAAAAAAAGCCTTAAAAGAGTTTGTGAGGAACTGAATTGAAAGGTAAACGTGTTAAAAAGTCATAATGCATTTTATGATGACGATGACGATCAATTTCCTACAAGGATTAACTCACTTCTAGCTTCTTTGGATTACAAACAAAAACATATAGTATGTAGCCTCAATATATTGGGGTATTAAACGTACCCAAGTAGCTAGATCTGCAATTGTCCCGTGTCTTACTTTATTGATACAGTTACTGCTCGGTATAACAACAGGTTAACGGGATCTGAACGTATTTAGCGAAGAGCACGAAGCAGGAGATAAAACGCGGGCTTTTTATTAGATGGGGGCTGTTTTTTTTATAATTGCACCTGAGGAGGATGAAGTGTCTTATCCGAAACGTTCTTCTCGCTTCTTTGGCACCTTTCGTGAGGATCTGCGCTGCATCTCATCCCGCTCACCTTTTATCATATCACTGTGGCTTTGAATTCACTCCTCGTCGTGTTGTTTATAGGGAAACCGTCCTTAGCTTTAGGTGAAGCAAAGCCGGTGCGGTGGTGATGTTAAAGGAAAGAGATATCTAAGAATAGACCTAGTCTCAACAACACCACCTGCACGAGACAACGCCCATACAAGATGCAGACGTCAGGTGAGCGCTTGACATCACCTGTCTGCTGAAATAGAGTGGTTGTGTTGATTGCAGGTGTAGGGTGTCCCTCTCTCCTCGCCGCCTGCGTTGCCATGAAGCACTTACAGCATATTACAGGCCATAATAACGGCGAGAAAGTTACACAACGTCACCCAAAGCGAAGACCCGTAAGCAGCCGTTAGATCCACCTCACAGTAAGGAGAAAGAGGAAATATATCCACCTCATACAGAAAGAGGAAAATATATTATTGAATAAATACCATATACCAACAAAACAACGATGTATATTACTTGTTTTTTTATATATATAAAATGTCGAATGTTCGTGTAACTTTTTACCGAACAACAGGTTAAATATCTCTGAAAAATAGCCAAAAATATGCTTCTCTTCATGAGTGGGTTTTTTACAGCGCTTCGAACCCGATCGGTAAGTGTTTGATTTATACATACATGCGGCGTTTAATCCCAAACATCCAACGGGATAAATGTTTATTGAAATTCAGTATAAAAAAAAGTGGATCAGTTGGATAAACCAGCAGAGTATCGAGGTTTATGGAGGTTTGTTTAGCGCGAGGTATTTCAAAGGGGAAATCTAGTCATGATGGTATTGACAACAGTGCAAATAATTCTGCTGGCGTTAGTTGCAGGGAGGCTTTTTTTTTGCAAGAGCTGTGACGGTGATGGCAATGACAACGTAGTCGTGGCTACTATTAGTATTATTATTTTTCTACTACTACTACTTCTACTACTGCTACTACTGCTACTACTACTAATACTACTACTGCAACTCCTACTACTGATGCTACTACTACTACTACTACTGATACTACTGATACTGATACTACTGCTACTACTATTGCTACTACTGCAACTCCTACTACTGATGCTACTACTACTACTACTGATACTATTGATACTGCTACTACTGCTACTACTACTGCTACTCCTTCTACTGCTGCTGCTACTACTACTACTACTACTGCTGCTGCTACTAATGCTGCTGCTAATACTGCTACTACTGCTACTCCTACTACTGATACTACTATTCCTACTACTACTACTATTGCTACTACTATTGCTATTACTACTACTACTGCTGCGGCTGTTTCTGCTACTGTCACTAATAGCATTAGTAATAATCGTAATAATGATAATGATGAAAAATTAAATGAATAATGGCAATAAATATACAAAACATTGTGTGTGTGTGTGTGTGTGTGTGTGTGTGTGTGTGTGTGTGTGTGTGTGTGTGTGTGTGTGTGTGTGTGTGTGTGTGTGTGTGTGTGTGTGTGCGTGTGCGTGTGCGTGTGCGTGTGTGTGTGTGTGTGTGTGCTAAGAA
>NC_091578.1:1513726-1516226 GCF_042767895.1 Penaeus vannamei | reverse complement strand
ATTAGAATTGTTATAATTACACCACTACTAGTAGTAGCAATAATAGCAAATATGATAGAAAAGAAGGCCTATCATAAGCAACAAAAATAATGATCATGATAATGATATTGATATCATAATAGGAAGGTTAATGAAACGATTATCGCAAGCAAGACATGACAAGCAAACCAAACACGTAAGTCTGGGCAAGAGTCCTTCGACGAACAGCTTCCTTCGCGTCGTGACCTCGCTGGCCATGTCCTCGCAGGTCACACGTCCCACTGGCCGCCTTTCCTCCCTCCTTCCCTCTCCCTTCTTCCCTCCATCCCTCCCTCCCTCCTTAACTCCCTGCTTCCCTGCTTCCCTCTCTCACTCCTTACCTCCCTGCTTCCCTTCCTGCTTCCCTCTCCCTCCCTCCTTCCCTCCCTCCCTCCTTCCCTCCCTCTCTTCCTTCCCTCCTCCCCTCCTTACGTCCCTTCTTCCCTCCCTCTCCCTCCTTCCCTTCCTCGCCTCCTCCTCTTCCTCCCTTTCCCTCTCCTCCCCTCCCTCCCTCCTTCCCTCCTCCTCCCTCCCTCTCCCCCTCCCTCCTTCCCTCCTCCTCCCTCCCTCCCTCCACTCCTTCCTTCCTCCTCTCCTCTCCCTCCCTCCTTTCCTCCCTCCTCTCCCTCTCCTCCTTCCCTCCCTCCTTCCACCCTCTCCCTCCCTTCCCTCCCTCTCCTCCCTCCCTCCTTCCCTCCCTCTTTCCCTCCTTCCCATCCCTTCCTCCCGTCCTTCCCCTCCCTCTTTCCTTCCTTCCACTCCCTCTCCCTCCTTCCACCCTCTTTCCTCTCCTTCCCTCCCTCTCCTCCCTCTCCCTTCCTCCGTCTCCCTCCTTCCCCCTCCCTCCCTCCCTCTCTCCTTCCCTTCCTCCCTCTCCCTCTCCTTCCTTCTCACCCTCCATCTCCCTCCCTCTCCCTCCCTCCTTCCCTCTCTCTCCCACCCTCCCTCTCCTTCCCTTTCCTCCCTCTCCCTCCCTCCCCCTCCCACTCTCTCCCTCCTTCCCTCCTTCCCTCCCTCTGCCTTCCTCCTCCTCCTTCCTTCCCTCCCTCTCCCTCCTTCCTTCCCTTCTTCCTCTCTTCCTCCCTCCCTCTCCCTCCTTCCCTCTTTCCTTCCTTACTCTCTCTCTCCTTCCCTCCTTACCTCCCTCTCCCTCCTTCCTTCTCTCTCCTTCCCTCCTTACCTCCCTCCCTCCCTGCTTCCCTCCCCCTTTCCCACCCTCCCTCCTTCCTCCCTCCTCCCTCTCTCTCCCTCCCTCTCCCTCCTTCCCTCCTCTCTCTCCCTCCCTCCTTCCCTTCCTCCCTCTCCTTCCTCCACCCTCCCTCCTTCCATACCCTCCCTCCCTCTCTCCCTCTCCCTCCCTCCTTCCTTCCCTCCCCCTCCCCCTTCGCCGTCGCAGGAAATGTAACCCCTTTTGTGTCTCGTCGCTTGAGGATCTCCCTTCTGGTTTCCTCCGGTCTGACTCCGGATAAATGGCCTCTTCCGGAGCGCCCTTCGCCGCCCCTTGGTATTCATGCGAATTTCGACCGGCCGGGTTGTGATGGTTCCGGTTAAGAAATGTTTCCCTCGCTGTCACAGAACGCCGTTAATATTTCTGAGACGGACCGCGAGTCTTCCTGTGGCTAATAACAAGGATCGTCGGCCGTATTCTCTCTCTGTTTTCTATTTTTCTCTGCTTCTCGCTTTGAGTTCTCTCTCTGTTTTCTAATTCTATTTTCTATTTGAGTCACCGCTTAATTAAGATGCCGTTTTCTGTTTCGCGTCGTGCAGTTATGTTTATTATGTTGTTTGGTTGTCTGGCTGTCTCTGCGGGTCTATTTTCGTCTCTGTGCACCTGTCTGTCTGTCTAACTTTCACTCTGTTTCTGTCTCTTACTCTTTCTGCGTCCGCTGATAAACCGCAAAAGAGGCTTGATCGCGAAAAAAAGCTTGAACGCAAAAAAGGTTGATCGCAAAAAAAGGGTTGATCGCAAAAAAAAGGCTTGATCGCAAAAAAAGGCTTGATCGCAAGAGAAAGGCTTGATCGCAAAAAAAGACTTGATCGCAAAAAAAGGCTTGATCGCAAAAAAAAGGCTTGATCGCAAAAAAAGGCTTGATCGCAAAAAAAAGGCTTGATCGCAAAAAAAGGCTTGATCGCAAAAAAGAGTTGATCGCAAAAAAGAGTTGATCGGAAAAAAGGCTTGATCGCAAAAAAAGGCTTGATCGCAAAAAAAGGCTTGATCACAAAAAAAAGGCTTAATCGCAAAAAAAGGCTTGATCGCAAAAAAAAAGGCTTGATCGCAAAAAAGGCTTGATCGCAAAATAGGCTTGATCGCAAAAAAGGGTTGATCGCAAAAAAAGGCTTGATCGCAAAAAAAGGCTTGATCGCAAAAAAGGCTTGATCGCAAAAAAAGGCTTGATCGCAAAAAAGGCTTGATCGCAAAATAGGCTTGATCGCAAAAAAGGGTTGATCGCAAAAAAAAGGCTTGATCGCAAAAAAAGGCTTA
>NC_091578.1:1491226-1493726 GCF_042767895.1 Penaeus vannamei | reverse complement strand
CAATCCGAAAGAGAAGGCGATAAAGTGGCAGCTGACATCACCGAAACAGGGCAGCAGCAACAAGAGATAAAAGACAAACGAGAGAGAGATCGGACGATAATTGACAACGTCAACTATAATTCAATCGCAGTAATAACCCAATTCGCCTGGCCGTGAAAAAAACTTAAAACGCCTTAAATATACTGTTATGGAACAATTGGTAGATGTCAGCGGGAGCTCGTCATTTTAACAGCTCCCGCTAACAAGGTTAAGGAACAAAGGAAGGAAGAGGAGAGACGGAGACACGGGACAGGAGAGCAGGGAGAACAGGGAGAGACAGTTTCCCGGGAAATAAAAGGCAGACAAGCTTAACTTTCACAAAGAGTAGTTTAGCGAGGAGGTCGACTCCCATTGAGACGCTTACGTGCAATTATTGATTTCAAAGGGTATGGGTATCACGGAATGCGGACTGTGTGGGTGTAGGATGAAAGGCCCTTACCACGTATTAAACGACCGGTTTGTTAAAACTGTGCGAGGCCCAATAAATATTCATTATACGGACATGTATATGCACGGAAATAATTGCCTATCTGTCAGTCTAGACAGGCATATCTACCGGACAGATAGATAAATAAATGTATATCTATCAGATACACAGAAATGCATTTATGTCTGTGTACATGCATCTGCGTATATTTGAATATTCATGGGGTCGGGTTTGGCACAGTTCTAACCAACTGGGCGTAAATGTATGGTATTAGAATGCGATTCATAAGGATCAAAGTTACTCTGATTTGAATGTGAGATTGAATCGTACGTCTTGGGTTCATAGCAACGAGACTATTCGTAGCAGAACTGAAACATACGAAAGAGAAGCACATAGACGGCGCTAGAAGGAACGGGCTTCTCCTCTAAATCCTAAATAAGAGCTTTGATGTTGACAAAGGTGAGTCCGGGTTCACGGAACACACACAACAGGGACTTGTGGGGCTGCTCTCATTTTCAGGCGAAGGAAATGGGAATTCTCTCTTATCTCAGAGTGCTGCCAGGAATCACAATGTGTGAAGGAACACACACACACACGCCCACACACACACACTCATATATAAATAAATAAATATATATATATGTGTGTGTGTGTGTGTGTGTGTGTGTGTGTGTGTGTGTGTGTGTGTGTGTGTGTGTGTATGCGCTGACAAACCCGAAAACTCAACCGCTTGCCAAAACGCAGTAACAAGAAATATGGAAATTTGGCCATTTTCGCGTTTTTCCCACGCCCATAACTCGACTCTAAAACATAACCACGTGACGCCCTTTGGTTTATTGGGACTCTAGTATGATATGAAGAAGTGTGTCAAGTGAAAACTTCAACCGGCTAATGGTTCGGAAATTAGAGCACCGACTTGTTTTGCAATAATTCAGACCAATGCCGAGGAGGTCGAGGGGGGGGGGGAGATCGATTTTGACCAAACACAAAAAAAAAAAAACACAAAAAAACAGTACATGATTTATTGTAATGTTTGCTTTGAAGACAATCCATCGGCGGGTGTAATAGGCGATCAAACTACTTTCTAAGTCTTAACGATCGTCGTAACAATCGTCGTAAAGTTACGACATTTTTGTCTCAGACCAATTTTTTTCAACGCGAAATTTGACTCCAAAGACGGATTCTGAGCGAAAAATAAGCGAATTTTCAAGAAAGCAAATCGTCTGAACTTTATTTTGCTATATAGCGAATTTGCTGTATCTTTGCTGTATCTGTATTTGAACGGTCGTCAAAGCGTATACATTTCAGACTGAAAATTGAGATACGACAATTTTCAACATTCCGGTCTGGCGGTTGCTATGTTTTATTCTGAGACTTAAAACTGTACTGTTTGACTGCTCTTCTCAAGTCACATCAAATGACGTCAAAAAGTTGACTTCATGACTTCATGACGTAAAAAATGACCCAAAAACATTTGTACCAAAAAGATTCAGATTCGTTGACCGCAAACTAATTAGAAATTAGATGGCCTTCAAAGGTGGCCCTTTTAAGTATTTGAAATGACACCACATTTGCGTGCATGAGTAACGCCGGATATTTACATTGCTCACGGTTGTTTTTCGTTTTCTTTTTGCTAGCTAACTGTAGACGTCGGAAATTGAAGTGTTTATAGAGCATGTATATATATATATATATATATATATATATATATATATATATATATATATATATATATATATATATATATATATACATACATACATACATACATGCATACATACATACATACATACATACATACATACATACATACATACATACATACATACATACATACATACATACATATACATATACATGTATACATATGTACATATATATATATATATATATATATATATGTATGTATGTATGTATTTATGTATACATATATATATATATATATATATATATATATATGTATATATGTATATATGTATATATATATGTATGTATGAATGTATATATATATATATATATGTCAGTATGAATATA
>NC_091578.1:1471226-1486226 GCF_042767895.1 Penaeus vannamei | reverse complement strand
CTGTTAATCTAACTATCTATCTATACATATGACTACCAAACTATCTATCTATCTGTCAGTCTATTTATCTGTCTACCTGTCTGTCTATCCATCAAACAATCTATCTATCTATCAATCTTTTTGTCTATCTATCTGTCTATCTCTATGTCTATCTATCTGTCAGTCTGTCTATATATCTATCGAATTACCTATCTATCTATCCATCTACTTATCTACGCATAAAGCATAATTTATTTATTTATTTATTTTATTTTTCATTATTTTTTATTCTATTATTATTTATTTAACAGATTGGTTAATTCATCATTAAATATATCAGATTTTTTTTCTTCTCGTTTCCTCATATGATTATATGATAACTACATGATAAGAATTTTATAGACTGCATTATTGATATCATTATCGTCATCAAGAGATAGGAGTGAAGGGGTTAAATCTTTTTTTATTTCTTATCTTGTTCTGGTTGACCTTTTTTTGTTCATTTCCTTTGCTGGTGGACAACTTTTTTTTTTCTTTTTGGTTGACCTTTTTTCTGGTTGACTTAAAGAAAAAAAAAAATCCTTTTTGGTTATTTTTTTGTTTTTGTTTCTTTTTCTTCTTCTTCTTCTTCTTCTTCTTCTTCTTCTTCTTCTCTTATTCTGGTTAACTTGACTTTTTTTTCTTTTTTTCTGGTTGACTTAATAAAAATTGTTACTTCTTTTCCTTTTCAGATTAACTTAACATTTTTTTCTTTATTTCTTTTCTTTATTCTGGTTGGCATTTTTATTATTATTATTATTATTAGACACAAACTACCACCAGCGAACTAAGAAAGAGATATTTCTATTTCTTAATTAAGCCACTTTACCTGAAAAAAGAAATAGAAACCAGAGGAAGAAAGAAATTAAAATACCCGAAAAGGAAATCAGAGAAGAGATAAAAACCAAAGAAAAGAAAGAAGAAAAAGAAACCAGAGGAAGAGAGAAATTAAAATACCTGAGAAGGAAATCAGAGAAAAGATAAAAACCAAAGAAAAAGAAAACAAAAAAATAGAAACTAGAGGAAGAAAGAAATTAAAATACCTAAGAAGGAAATCAGAGAAGAGATAAAAAACGAAGAAAAAAAAGAAGAAAAAATAGAAACCAGAGGAAGAAAGAAATTAAAATACCCGAGAAGGAAATCAGAGAAGAGATAAAAAACGAAGAAAAAATAGAAACCAGAGGAAGAGAGAAATTAAAATACCTGAGAAGGAAATCAGAGAAGAGATAAAAACCAAAAAAAAAAAAAAAAAAAATAGAAACCAGATGAAGAGAGAAATTAAAATACCCGAAAAAGGAATCAGAGAAGAGATAAAAACCAAAGAAAAAAAGGAAAAAATTAGAAACCAGAGGAAGAGAGAAATTAAAATACCTGAGAAGGAAATCAGAGAAGAGATAAAAACCAAAGAAAAAAAAAGAAGAAAAAATAGAAACCAGAGGAAGAAATAAATTAAAATACCTAAGAAGGAAATCAGAGAAGAGATAAAAAACGAAGAAAAAAAAGAAGAAAAAATAGAAATAGAGGAAGAGAGAAATTAAAATACCTGAGAAGGAAATCAGAGAAGAGATAAAAACCAAAGAAAAAAAGGAAGAAAAAAATAGAAACCAGAGGAAGAGATAAATTAAAATAACTGAGAAGGAAATCAGAGAAGAGATAAAAAAAAAAAGAAAAAAAGAAGAAAAAATAGAAACCAGAGGAAGAAATAAATTAAAATACCTAAGAAGGAAATCAGAGTAGAGATAAAAAACGAAGAAAAAAAAGAAGAAAAAATAGTAACCAGTGGCAGAGAGAAATTAAAATACCTGAGAAGGAAATCAGAGAAAAGATAAAAAACGAAAAAAAAAAAAAAGAAAAAATAAAAAAAAGAGGAAGAAAGAAATTAAAATACCTGAGAAGGAAATCAGAGAAGAGATAAAAAGCAATGAAAAAAAAGAAGACAAAATAGAAAGCAGAGGAAGAAAGACATTAAAATACATGAGAAGGAAATCAGAGAAGAGATAAAAACCAAAGAAAAAAAAGAAGAAAAAGAAACCAGAGGAAGAAAGAAATTAAAATACCTGAGAAGGAAATCAGAGAAGAGATAAAAAAAACGAAGAAAAAAAAGAAGAAAAAATAGAAACCAGAGGAAGAAAGAAATTAAAATACCTGAGAAGGAAATCAGAGAAGAGATAAAAACCAAAGAAAAAAAAGGAAAAAATTAGAACCCAGAGGAAGAAATAAATTAAAATACCTGAGAAGGAAATCAGAGAAGAGATAAAAACCAAAGAAAAAGAAAACAAAAAAATAGAAACCAGAGGAAGAGAGAAATTAAAATACCTGAGAAGGAAATCAGAGAAAAGATAAAAACCAAAGAAAAAGAAAACAAAAAATAGAAACCAGAGGAAGAAAGAAATTAAAATACCTGAGAAGGAAATCAGAGAAGATATAAAAAACGAAGAAAAAAAGAAGAAAAAATAGAAACCAGAGGAAGAAAGAAATTAAAATACCTGAAAAGAGAATAAGAGAAGAGATAAAAAACGAAGAAAAAAAGAAGAAAAAATAGAAACCATAGGAAGAAAGAAATTAAAATATCTGAAAAGGAAATCAGAGAGGAGATAAAAACCAAAGAAAAGAAAGGAAGAAAAAATAGAAACCAGTGGAAGAAAGACATTAAAATTCTCGAAAAGAAATCAGAGAAGAGATAAAAACCAAAGAAAAAAAAAAAAAGAAAAAATAGAAACCAGATGAAGAGAGAAATTAAAATACCTAAGAAGAAAATCAGAGAAGAGATAAAAACCAAAGAAAAAAAGGAAAAAATTAGAAACCAGAGGAAGAAAGAAATTAAAATACATGAGAAGGAAATCAGAGAAGAGATAAAAACCAAAGAAAAAAAAAAGAAAAAAAATAGAAAGCAGAGGAAGAAAGAAATTAAAATACCTGAAAAGGAAATCAGAGAAGAGATAAAAAAAGAAGAAAAAAAACAAGAAAAAATAGAAACCAGAGAAAGAAAGAAATTAAAATAAGTGAAAAGGGAAGCAGAGAAGAGATAAAAACCAAAGAACAGAAAGGAAGAAAAAATAGAAACCAGAGGAAGAAAGAAATTAAAATACCCGAAAAGAAATCAGAGAAGAGATAAAAACCAAAGAAAAAAAAAAAAAGAAAAAATAGAAACCAGATGAAGAGAGAAATTAAAATACCTAAGAAGAAAATCAGAGAAGAGATAAAAACCAAAGAAAAAAAGGAAAAAATTAGAAACCAGAGGAAGAAAGAAATTAAAATACATGAGAAGGAAATCAGAGAAAAGATAAAAACCAAAGAAAAAGAAAACAAAAAAATAGAAACCAGAGGAAGAGAGAAATTAAAATACCTGAGAAGGAAATCAGAGAAGAGATAAAAAACGAACAAAAAAAAGAAGAAAAAATAGAAACCAGAGGAAGAAAGAAATTAGAATACCTGAGAAGGAAATCAGAGAAGAGATAAAAACCAAAGAAAAAAAGGAAAAAATTAGAAATCAGAGGAAGAAATAAATTAAAATACCTGAGAAGGAAATCAGAGAAGAGATAAAAAACGAACAAAAAAAAGAAGAAAAAATAGAAACCAGAGGAAGAAAGAAATTAGAATACGTGAGAAGGAAACCAGAGAAGAGACAAAAATAAAAGAAAAAAAGGAAAAAAGTAGAAACCAGAGGAAGAAATGAATTAAGATAGCTGAGAAGGAAATCAGAGAAGAGAAGAGAAAGGAAGAAAAAAGAGAAAGAAAAGTAGAAACCAGAGGAAGAAAGAAATTAAAATACACGAGAAGGAAATCAGAGAAGAGATAAAAAACAAAGAAAAAAAGGAAAAAATTAGAAACCAGAGGAAGAAAGAAATTAAAATACCTGAGAAGGAAATCAGAGAAGAGATAAAAAACGAAGAAAAATAGAAACCAGAGGAAGAAAGAAATTAAAATACATGAGAAGGAAATCAGAGAAGAGATAAAAACCAAAGAAAAAGAAAACAAAAAAATAGAAACCAGAGGAAGAAAGAAATTAAAATACCCGAAAAGAAATCAGAGAAAAGATAAAAACCAAAGAAAAAGAAAACAAAAAAATAGAAACCAGAGGAAGAAAGTAATTAAAATACCCGAAAAGGAAATCAGAGAAAAGATAAAAACCAAAGATAAAAATGAAAAAATTAGAAACCAGAGGAAGAGAGAAATTAAAATACCTGAGAAGGAAATCAGAGAAAAGATAAAAAACGAAGAAAAAAAAGAAGAAAAAATAGAAACCAGAGGAAGAAAGAAATGAAAATACCTAAGAAGGAAATCAGAGAAGAGATAAAAACCAAAGAAAAAGAAAACAAAAAATAGAAACCAGAGGAAGAAAGAAATTAAAATACATGAGAAGGAAATCAGAGAAGAGATAAAAACCAAAGAAAAAAAGAAGAAAAAATAGAAACCAGAGGAAGAGAGAAATTAAAATACCTGAGAAGGAAATCAGAGAAGAGATAAAAACCAAAGAAAAAAAGAAGAAAAAATAGAAACCAGAGGAAGAGAGAAATTAAAATACCTGAGAAGGAAATCAGAGAAGAGATAAAAACCAAAGAAAAAAAAGAAGAAAAAGAAACCAGAGGAAGAGAGAAATTAAAATACCTGAAAAGGGAATCAGAGAAAAGATAAAAACCAAAGAAAAAAGAAAAAATTAGAAACCAGAGGAAGAAAGAAATTAAAATACCTGAGAAGGAAATCAGAGAAAAGATAAAAAACGAAGAAAAAAAAGAAGAAAAATAGAAACCAGAGGAAGAGAGATATTAAAATACCTGAGAAGGAAATCAGAGAAGAGATAAAAACCAAAGAAAAAAAAGAAGAAAAAGAAACCAGAGGAAGAAAGAAATTAAAATACCTGAGAAGGAAATCAGAGAAGAGATAAAAACCAAAGAAAAAAAAAGAAGAAAAAGAAACCAGAGGAAGAAAGAAATTTAAATACATGAGAAGGAAATCAGAGAAGAGATAAAAAACGAAGAAAAAATAGAAACCAGAGGAAGAAAGAAATTAAAATACATGAGAAGGAAATCAGAGAAGAGATAAAAACCAAAGAAAAAAAAAGAAGAAAAAATAGAAACCAGAGGAAGAAAGAAATTAAAATACCTGAGAAGGAAATCAGAGAAGAGATAAAGACCAAAGAAAAAAAGAAGAAAAAATAGAAACCAGAGGAAGAAAGAAATTAAAATACCTGAGAAGGAAATCAGAGAAGAGATAAAAAACGAAGAAAAAAAGAAGAAAAAATAGAAACCAGAGGAAGAAAGAAATTAAAATAACTGAAAAGGAAATTAAAGAAGAGATAAAAAAAAAAAAAAAAAAAAAAACAAAAAAACAAAAATTAGAAACCAGAGGAAGAAATAAATTAAAATACCTGAGAAGGAAATCAGAGAAGAGATAAAAAACGAAGAAAAAAAGAAGAAAAAATAGAAACCAGAGGAAGAAAGAAATTAAAATACCTAAGAAGGAAATCAGAGAAGAGATAAAAACCAAAGAAAAAGAAAACAAAAAAATAGAAACCAGAGGAAGAAAGAAATTAAAATACCTGAGAAGGAAATCAGAGAAAAGATAAAAACCAAAGAAAAAGAAAACAAAAAAATAGAAACCAGAGGAAGAATTCTCGGAAAGACGAAACCGGAAATCAGAGAAAGAATCCAGAAGGAGAAGCCACGGAAATAAACAACATAAAGAAAACCAAAAGAAAAAGAAAGAAAAAATACGAAAAAAATAATAAAAAATAAACCACATCAAGAAAACCCAAAGAAAAAAGAGAAAAAAAAATACGAAAAAAATAATAAAAAATGTACCACATCAAGAAAACCCAAAGAAAAAAAATGTGAAAAAAGAAAAAATACGAAAAAAGACAACCAAAAGATAAAAAATAATGAAAAAAAAACATAGACACCTTCCTCAAAATAAATAAATAAACAGAAATGAAATGAAAAGAAAAGAAAATGAAACAGAAAAAAACAACAAAAAACCGTCCTCAAAAAAAAAAAAAAAAAAAAAAAAAAAAAAAAAAAAACAAGAATAAAGAAAACAGAAAAAAGCAACAAGAAACCCAAAAAAAGGAAACCTAAATAAGCAAGAAAGACCACAAACAAACAAACAAACAAACAAGAGCCGAAACGAATCGATGGCATTACCCCCCCCCCCCCCCTTCGCACCAATGAGCACAACCTATCACGCCATTGTTGTCAGAGGTCGTGTTATTAACGATCTCCCCTCCCCGCCCCCCCTCTCCCCTCCCTCTCTCCCCGGCCCCCTCTGCTCTCCCAACCATCCCCGCCCCCCTCTCCCAACCATCCCCTCCTCCCTCTCCCCTCCCTCACCCCCGCTCTCTGCTCTCCCAACCATCCCCTCCTCCCTCTCCCCCTCCCTCTGCTCTCCCAACCATCCCCTCCTCCCTCTCCCCCTCCCTCTGCTCTCCCAACCATCCCCTCCTCCCTCTCCCCCTCCCTCTGCTCTCCCAACCATCCCCTCCTCCCTCTCCCCCTCCCTCTGCTCTCCCAACCATCCCCTCCTCCCTCTCCCCCTCCCTCTGCTCTCCCAACCATCCCCTCCTCCCTCTCCCCCTCCCTCTGCTCTCCCAACCATCCCCTCCTCCCTCTCCCCCTCCCTCTGCTCTCCCAACCATCCCCTCCTCCCTCTCCCCCTCCCTCTGCTCTCCCAACCATCCCCGCCCCCCTCTCCCTCTCCCCCTCCCTCTGCTCTCCCAACTATCCCCTCCTCCCTCTACCCTCCCTCACCCCCTCCCTCTGCTCTCCCAACCATCCCCTCCTCCCTCTCCCCTCTCTAGACTCCCCGCCCCCCTCTCCCCCCCCTCTGCTCTCCTCCTCCCTCTGCTCTCCCCCTCCCTCTGCTCTCCCTCTCCCCCTCCCTCTGCTCTCCCTCTCCCCCTCCCTCCGCTCTCCCAACCATCCCCTCCTCCCTCTCCCTCTCCCCCTCCCTCTGCTCTCCCAACCATCTCCTCCTCCCTCTCCCTCTGCTCTCACAATCATCCCCTCCTCCCTCTCCCCCCCCCCTCTGCTCTCCCAACCATCCCCTCCTCCCTGTCCCCTCCCTCTCCCCCCCCTCTCTGCTCTCCCAACCATCCCCGCCCCCCTCTCTCCTCCCCCTCCCTCTGCTCTCCCAACCATCTCCTCCTCCCTCTCCCCTCCCCCCCTCTGCACTCCCCTCCCTCCCCGCCCCCCTCTCCCCTCCCTCACCCCCTCTCTCTGCTCTCCCAACCATCTCCGCCCCCCTCTCCCCTCCCTCACCCCCTCTCTCTCCTCTACCAACTATCTCCTCCTCCCTCTCCCCCTCCCTCTGCTCTCCCAACCATCCCCTCCTCCCTCTCCCCTCTCTAGACTCCCCTTCCCCCCCTCTTCTTTCTTTACTATCTCCTTCTACTCTCTCAACCTCCCTTCTTCTAGTCTCCCCTCCCCCTCCTTCTTCTCTACTCTCTAGACTCCCCTTCCTCCCCTCTTCTTTCTTTACTCTCTCCTCTACTCTCCCTTCACCCTTCTGCTCTCTCAACCTCCCTTCTTTTAGTTTCCACTCCCCCCCTCTATTCTCCCCTTCCCCCTCTTTCTCCCTTCCCCTCCTCCCTCAATTCTCCCCTCCCTCTACTCTCCCCTTCCCCCTACCCGCTCTATTCTCCCCTCCCCCTCCTCCCTCTCTTCACCCTTCTACTCTCCCCTTCCCCCTCCCCCTCCTTCACCCCTCTATTCTCCCCTCCTCATCCCTTCACCCTTCTACTCTCCCCTTCCCCCCATCCCTTCACTCTTCTACTTATTCTCGTTTTCTCCCCCACCTCCGGACCCACTCCTCACCCCCTCCTCACCCCCTCTCCCTGGTCCCTCCCTGTGGTCTCCGTCCCTTAAAATAACCCAAAGGGGAAGACACGCCAATAAAGTAGCGAGAGAAAGGAGGGGGTGGAGAGAAGACGCGAGTGGGAGGAGGGGGTGGAGAGGCTGGGAAGGGGACTAAGAGGGGGAGGAGGGGATCTGGGGAGGGGAGGGGGATCAAGGGGGCTGGCACGGGTTAGCGGGGGAAAAGAGGGGGTGGAGGGAGACGGCCCTGGGAGGGGGGGCTGGGAAGGGGACTAAGAGGGGGGTGGAAGGGAGCTGGGGAGGGGAGGGGGACCAAGGGGGTTAGGGGGCTGGGAGGGGGACCAAGAATGGCTGAGAGGGGGAAAGGGGGACTGAACAGGGGGTCAGGAGAGGGTGAAGGGGGGTTGGGAAGGGGAGAAGAAGGGGAAGAAGGGACTTTGAAGGGGAAACAAGAGGGGGGGAGGCTAGGAAGGGAACCAAGGACAGGATCTGGGAAGGAGCTGAGGGGGGTGGGGGGAGCTAAGAGACGGGAAGGGGGGGGGCTGGGAAGGAAATAGCACAGGGCTTAGGGGGGTGGAGGAGGGGTGGGGAAGGGGAAGGGCGAGCTCTCCTCTCCATCACCACAATATTGTCCTCAGAGTTGATATCATCTATCATCATAATCGTTAACATCATTATAATCATCGTTGTTTTGTTGGCATTTGGTATTATCTTCATCATTATTTCCATCTTTACTATTATTATTACGTTGGTTATTATTGTTATTATCATTGTTCTTATTATCATTATTAATAGCAGTAGTAGTACTTGTAGTAGTATCATTATTATTATCATTATCATAATCATAATCATCATCACATTATCATTATTATTATTATCATTATTATTATTATCATTATCATTATTATCATCATTATTATTATTATCATTATTATTATCATCATCATTATTATTATTATCATTATTATTATTATTATTGTTATTATCATTATTATCATTACTATTATTATTATCATCATCATTACCATCATCTTCATTATCATTAATAATAGTATAGAAGCAGTAATGATAGAAGTCGTAGTATTGTTATCATTATCAATCCTACCGTAATTTCTTTGACCATTGCAGTCTTTATCATTGTTACTATCAAGTTTATATTAACAATTATTAACACATTTCCCAGAAAATCTATTAGTATAGCATTTCTTCAGTTTTGACAATTCACGAAATAAAACATCTTTTTTAAATTGAATTTCGCACGGCCTTGATATCAGATATGGAAATAGAGAGAAAATCAACATTAGCGAAAGCAATCAAACAATGCTGTAGTAATTTTCTTATTAATGTAGATCTTTTCTTATCATTGTTACGTAATGTCTCAACAATGATTGATAGATAGCTGGATAGATAAGTAATGAATGCGTGTATATATATGTATATATATATATATATATATATATATATATATATATATATATATATATATATATATATACATATATATATATATATATATATATATATATGTGTGTGTGTGTGTGTGTGTGTGTGTGTGTGTGTGTGTGTGTGTGTGTGTGTGTGTGTGTGTGTGTGTGTGTGTGTGATAGTAAGGATTTTGCGAACCAACACTATGCTATTCACTTAATCAAGAAGAATGACAAAGGAAAAGAAATGATAATGGTATTGAACAAACAAGAATAGGGGACAAAAAAAAGACGGGGCGAGCAATATTTTTTTCTCTTCCTTTCTTTCTTTTTTTTCTTACTTTGCTTTCTTTTTCTCTCTCTTATTTCTCCCTTTTCCTTGTTTTCTTTCTTTCGTTTTTTACTTTCATTTCCTTTTTTTCTTAATTTCTTTCTCTCTTCCTTTTTTACTTTTTAAATCTTTGATTATTTCTTTCTTTCTTTTTTAATTGATGGTGTTAAGCGTCAGTAAAGGAAGGAACACATGAACAAATAAGAACAAATGGAACCGGGATTGTTCCATGAATAAACGGTCAGGTGTATGAATGAATATAAAAAACTTATGAATGGAAAAGCACTCTACCGTGTTGATACTATGGCAGAAAAAAACACAATGTGCAAACTAGATTTATTGAAGTGAGATTGCACATTATGGGTTTTTCTACCATGCAAACTTATGCACGAATGTACTGTAGAGTGATTGAGTGATTTTTCAGATACAAGAATAAGCGAAGAAATGTATAAATAGACGTGAAATAAGAAAGAGAAGCGTTAGGTGAAGCCGTTACTTAAGCCAACGCAGATTTCCCTCTCGCTCCCCCCTCCCCTTCCCCTCCTCCTCCTCCTCCTCCCCTTCCCCCCCCTCCTCCCCCCCTTCCCGGCCGAGCGACGCAGGGGCGAGCGCGGACACGAGACACGGAACGGAGACACGAGCAATAACTCCTTCATTTCGCCTCGCCGACGGGTCATTACCCCCTCAGAGGCGCGGCCCCACGTGCTAATTACTAACCCGGGGAGGACACGGATTGGTCCTCGCTCGCCACGGGGACGACGCACCGGCCCAGTTCCCTCCCCCCTCGGCAATCGTCCCCGGGGGGAAGCGAGGTCAGATGGGGCGCTGGGGAGAGGTCGGAGGGCAAGACTACTCCTGGGGGGGGTAGGAGGTGGGGGGAGGGGGGGTCGAGGCGTCGCACAGTGTTCCAGAATCACGAATTCCTGGTCAAGAATCGAGTTTCCTTATATGGTCATATATATTTTCCAATATCCCATATTCAAATTATATTACTTGTGAGTTTAAGGGGACCGTAAACCGATGTAAAGATGGCATATACTTACGAAATTTATATACCTGTGTAGTCGCAACTGACATGTCCTTTTTACGTCGATTTTTGACCTGGTTTAGGCGATTCTGAACCACTGAGGTCATCAGCGTAAGCCAAAAAGATTCTAATCCTTCATTTTTATTATGTTATCATCATCTGCTCGTTCCAGACGCGAGAGTTGCTGCTTAAAATGACCGCAATAAAGGAAAAAAAAAAGGAGGAAGAAGGGAAAAAGGTCTTCCTTCGAAACAGCAGCCCCTGTTGTTCAGACTGACAGCT
This sequence comes from Penaeus vannamei, assembly GCF_042767895.1. Classification (NCBI taxonomy): domain Eukaryota; kingdom Metazoa; phylum Arthropoda; class Malacostraca; order Decapoda; family Penaeidae; genus Penaeus; species Penaeus vannamei. Next base: position 1,475,336 of record NC_091578.1, on the reverse strand, counting down.
CAATTAAGGCGAAGGGATTTCAATTCAAGAAAAGGCAAAAAAAAACAGAGCAGTCAGAGGTCGAATGGAAATGCTATTGACAATGAGCGTAACAGCAATATCGTAGCATTTTCTTGCCCCGATAATGAAGTTAGGGCGGGAGTTATACACAGAAACACCGCAAACGAATTATTTATTATTATTATTATTATTATTATTTTATTATTTTTATTATTATTATTATTATTATTATTATTATCATTATTATTATTATTATTATTATTATTATTATTATTATTATTATTATTATTATTATTATTATCATTATTATTTTACCTTTGGCGAACTCCGGGACCAATGTGGTTGAAAGACGGGTCGGGGGGTGGGGGGGGGGACGCTAATAGCCGAGCCACGCTGATTCCGAAACAAATGGCTTTTTATTTGTATGTATCCTTTTAGAGTTTCAATCTCACTTATGTCTAAAACGAATTTGAATTTCACGAAATCAGAGAAAGAGAGAAAGAGAGAGAGGGAGGGAAGGCGACAGACAGAGAGAAAGAGAGAGAGAAATTATGATTATGATTATTGTTATTACAATGATGATGATAATAATGAAAATAACAATGATTGTAATAGTAGTAATGATAACAGTAATAATAACTGCAATTATCACGAGAAAATCACAATTAACACAATCACCCATTATGCTAACAACCCCGTTAACAAAGCCACTTCAACCGCCGGCAAAATAACAACCCCGTTAACAAAGCCACTACCAAATGACGACCTTAATTGGGATGATGATACGGCGAGAACTTTTTGCAAACCGGAAAGCAAAGTTGCACAGCGGTTGACGTCGCGCCCTGGGCTCCCGCCGACAAGTTCCTGCGGCCGGCTTGTTAGGGCGCTGTCAGGGGCGGCGCCGTTAATTAGCTACAAGAGACCTGGCTGTAATGAGCCACGTTTGAGAGAGAGGGATGGTGTGCGTGTCGATGCACACGGACACACATTCATATATATATATACATATATATATATATACATATATATGTACACACACAAACACACACACACACACACATACACACACACACACACACACACACACACACACATACACACACACACACACACACACACACATATATATATATATATATATATATATATATTTTATTTATTTATTTATTTATATATAAGTATATATATATGTGTGTATTTACATAAATGTATATATATGAACCGTATCCATGTTGACAAATGTGGAAAAGGTATGAATGAGACTGGATATCTTCACAATACAAGAGATGTATTTGACCGGTTTCGATTTATGTTTTTCTGTATTTCTGATGAAGACGTAATCGAAACCGGTCAAATACATCTCTTTTATTGTGAAGATATCCAGTCTCATTCATACCTTTTCCACACACACACACACACACATACACACACACACACACACACACACACACACACACACACACACACACACACACACACACATATATATATATATATATATATATATATATATATATATATATATGAGTATATACGCTCGGTCTCCTATCCGTAATCTGGCCACATTAGACGCCGGTTAATTTTAGATACATTTAAAAAGTAATCGCTATGTTCATAAATGTTAAATTTGAGGTGATTTTTATCGCCTTAGATCCCCCATTTGATTAAGAAATGACCAAGTCGCATAAAAATATATTTGTTTATTATTTGTTGCCTTCTGAAATCGCCCTTTCTATACACAAAATGTCGTCTGCTAGAACCAATTCAGAAAGAGACCCAGTGGCGCCACCTGTCCGGTAGTGACGTCATGAGTTGTGTTCCTCTGGCTCGTGGCCGTGAGATGTTTATTTTGTTAGAGTCGATGGCACTTGTTGAGCGTGAATTATGTATTTGTACTTATGTATATATATATATATATATATATATATATATATATATATATATATATATATATATGTATGTATGTATGTATGTACGTATACAAACACACACACACACACAATCATTTTATATATTAATATATATAAATATATACATATATATATATATATATATATATATATATATATATATATATATATATATATATATGCGTGCGTTGGTATGGATGGGTGTGTTTGCGTGTTTGTGTCTGTAAACAGATATATGCCTGTGCATACTTTTGTCAAAATAAGATATCATTCTACTAATACACTGAACTCATATCATTCTCTATCACTTGAACCTCTATAACAACATCCTGGAAGCAAATTCGACTCGCCCCGTTGAGCTAACAAGATGTCAACATTGTAACGAGGAAAGACATTTTCAGATCTGAAATATCTGCACACACATCCCCGTCATCGGTTCTGTGATTCTTTTTTTTTTTTTGACTTTTGATTGTTTATATTTTTGCGGCAGACGTATGGGACATCTTCAGAAACGAGCAAATCCCTTTCTTTTTCCTTTTTTACGTCGTCAAATTCCATTCTTTATTTAGCTGTGAGCGAAATGATATCTGGGACTCGAGGACGACTGAGCCTCCGCGACCTCCAACCTTCAAGGCCCAAGCTCGTGGCCTCGGCGCTGGATGGGCTGAGGGGCGTAAGATTTTGCTTTAGATCATTTACCTTCAGTAATCGAAAAGCAGGGGAGTAGAAATGGATTCGTGTTACGCCGCGTGTGTCCGTGCATGCGTAGGGACAAAGCTACGTATGTAGAGAGAGAGACAAGAGATACATATACGAAGCACAGATGGAATATGAGCCGATAGATAGAAAAGTACACGACAAACTTGAGCGCAACGCAGCGGCGGCAACTTCTAATGAGGTTTCCTTCTCTTTTCCAGATTCAAAACCCCGGAGAGTATCAACCCCACCCCCCCCCCCACCCCCGGGAGGAAACGACGCCAGGGAGGCTGTGCAGAGAGCGCGGTCCTCGAGGCGCTGTGTTATCCTTCGAAGGGTTACGCGCTTCTTCAGTTTTGTGAGAAAAATGGATGTCAATTGAAGTAATTGTGTAATAATCTGTTGAAAAACCTTAATGTTATGTGTTTGTTTATTTTTTGCCAAGTGCGATGAAAGTGCTCTGAGGATGTGTTAGAAAAGAGTTTTAGCTTCAGCGCGAGTGATCGAACCTGAAATGCCCTTCCCTCAAAAGTGACGTCACTGAAGCAGTCCCGGAGATGCCCTTGTCTCGTCCACGCCAAGGGGCACGGCGCGCGCCAGCCCCCGCTGCCATGGCCCTCTGAGCGCTGCCAGGGATGTAGCTGCTCCTCGGCTGGCCCCCTGGCTCCTCTTCACAGCTGACTTAATCCTTCTTGCTCCTTCCTGCTTGTCTGTCGCCGGCAAAGCTCTGGCTCCTTCTTCCTCACTCGTGTGACTTGCTCTCTGGGGCCTGACCTTCCTCAGCTTGCTTCCAGGGAGAGCGAAGGGGCGAAGGGCGCGGAGCCGAGAGGCCAGCAGGGCGCGGCAGGAGGCGATCCTCGGCTCGAGAGGACCCGGCCGCCAGCCCCGCGAGGATGAGGAGCCACGTGCTGCTGGTGTGCGGCGCGGTGCTGGCCGTCACGCTGGGCCACGGCGGCAGCAGCCAGAGCGCCTTCAGGAGCTTCCCGAGCGCCATCCAGATCGGCCAGAACTCCCGCCACTCCAAGTACTCGCGGCAGCAGCAGGAGGGGAAGGTGGACCTGGAGGGCAAGACCAAGCTCTCCATCGGCATCGTCCTGCCCCATTCCACCTTCAGGAGGAGACGGTACGACAGTGCCATCACGACTGCCATCATGAACATGAAGAGGCACTCAGAGCTCCAGGAGGTCATGCAGAAGTACCACTTCACCAGCAGGGAGGTGATCATGAGCACCATGTACGCCTCGTCAAGCCCAACCAGTAAGTGCCACCTTCTTCCTTCCTTGTTTGTCTCTAAGATTTCTGAAGCCAGGCTGCCTCGGCACGGGAAGCGAGCGGCGTGGGCGGAGAGCCGCTCAGGGCGAGGGCCTCTGGCTCACGTCCCCCGTCGAACGCGTCCCTGTTCGTGCAGCCTGTGGCGATATTGCATTTATGAAAGAGGGACCTAGGCTAGGATGTTGCATCGCATGATCTCACGAGGAAGACCCGGGAGAGAAAACAAAAATCC